>NC_140647.1:9957685-10557685 GCF_978046115.1 Saccoglossus kowalevskii | reverse complement strand
GGATTGTGGAGAACACTGATTGCTATTCTGTTGAGGACACCCTGTTTCCACACACCATTTCAACCGTAACAAACGCCCACATAGTAGTACTTTTGGTACAACTAGTTAATGAAAACACGATTACATCCTGGAATGTCAGACAAAATAACTGCGGTGGTTTAGGGTGGTGTGTTTGTTTAGGTTGATAATTAGAACTATACTTACCTGGTAGAAGCTACTGTTGTTCTGAATACAAGTATCACTTTGACAATTACTGATAGAGAAATGAGACCAACAAATATGTATAGTTTCTTGGTAATTGACATGTTCAAAACACCAGTACAGTGCTGAGGGGAAAACAAATAAGATGAAACTTTGTTTTTGAAATGGGTTTTAATAATAATGTTAAACTAAGGTTAATGTCATTCGTGATCGTGGTCAGCTGGGCACATACTATCACATATCATAATTACAGAAAACAGTGTTAAAATAATGGTAATAAAAAAACGATTTCACATTGAGTGCCAGCGACTCTGATGCGACTGGCGCATTGAACACGATTTGCTTCATTTATTATTATTGTGGACTGTTTTGTACTTGCTCCAATTCAATAAATACATGTCAAAACGATATCGAATGTTATCAAGAATTGAACGAACCCAATTTCCTCATTGTAAAATCTACACGCTAATTCATAATACAGGTTGTTAGTAAATATGTATATGTTACTGTATATTCCGCAAAAATGGTCAAAACTATTTGCTCAATAGTGAAAATCATTTGTAAGTAAATTATGGTCTTATTTGCATTGCTTTCTGAGCGTTGGCAAAATTGTTATTATTGTTTATCATCAAATCATAACCTACAAATTCAATATTGAAAAAAACCCACAGTTGTTCATTCAAGAATACAGATTTGCAGTGAAGTCAGTTTACTGTGTGTCGTGCAAATTGCATGCCAATTGAGATTGAATTCAAAGACATATAATCCAAACAAGAGCATAACATAGTTGTTCTATATTGCCAATATGGAAAAACTTCGTAAGATTAGTGCCAAAATTAAATGTTACTGTAAAACAATTTATTTTTCACAATTTTAATGTTTTGAGCATATTCACTTTTTTTCATTATTTTGTTAAAGAAATGATAATTTTTATTGTTATTTTACATGTTCACGTTAATTTAGCGGATTTAACTTATCAGCGAAAATGGCGAATAATTAATGCATTTACAGTATACTACTTTTGTCGCTAAAAAGATATTTCATTCATCTTTATAAATATTTTAAATTTCATAATCACCATTAATGCTTATCAATATTTATAAAGCTGAAGGAATGCCTTTGTTAGGCAAATTAAACTTCCAGTGCATTTTCATTAAAGGATCAATCGAGAACGTGCGTCAAAAGAAACTGTAACGATGTTGATGACACAAGATGTTGAATTGTTCGAGTTGCCAACCAACCACAATTCAGCATGTCGGATGGCATCCGCAAGTTATCAACAAATAAACATTCCCTCAACATGAAGTATTCGTTGGCGAATGAAATACACGATTTATTAAAAAGTTCTTCAGAATTGTACATGTTTAGATGAAAACTTGATTTCCAGTGCTGTTTTGAAGTATCAGTCACAGTTTACTGTTTCCATTTAAAAAAATATATATGACATATGTACTTTCCAAATGGATTTTAAAGATGTTATTGGCTTATTGATTTGACATTATTGTTTTCTAATATTTTTTTCCAATGAAATTTAACGGGTTTTCTTGCATTTAACCATTTATATTTTACATTATTGGACATTTTTTTCTAGGTAAGTCTGCTTTGCCTGTTAATAGCTGGCAGTTTTGTTATCATACTTCCCCGATCACAAGTTCAGGGGCCTCAATATGTAGAATTGGGAAAAGTAAGGGGTGGGCTTATAAAATTACTTGTGATAACAGATCTGACTTGCAGACCTGCATCAGAATAAATTTCTGATATTTTTAAAGATAAGCTCAAATGTGTGTACCATATGAAGTGGGAAAACAATTGTAAGCTTAACTTTTACAGGTGTTATGAATTTGAACATTACTTAGATATAATTAAAAATAAAAATCATAAAATAGCTTATACTAAATTTTAGAACTTCCGCACAATCTCTTACCAATGAATCCGGTAGACATAAAGGCATTTTGAAGGAAAACAGGCTATGTAATCTCCATGAATGCAATGCAGTAGGGGATGAGAAACATTACATTTTATATTGTAATAATTGTCAATTCAAAATACATAGATCTAGATTCCTTGCAGCTCTATGCAGCTATGCCCAAAAATTGGAAGATTTTAGCATGGATTAATCATTTACATTCTTGATATGTTTTCGTTTTGTAAGTTTTGCTGTCCTGATTGCCGTCTGTTGTTATTATTATTATTGGACATTACTTAATATTTCTTTAGTACCATCCAAATACAATTCTATCATTCATCATCATTCATTCATACTCATCTCAAAAAAGATTTTTTTTAGTTAACACTGTAACTATCTTACAAGTTGTTAAATTAAGAGAATAAATGTGTTGACAAATATTCAATACTCTTTTTGGTGTAAACAACTTTCAATCAATTATTTTCCGCCATTACAGGTTGTTAAATTGAGAGAATAGATGTGTGAACAAATATTGGCCATGTATTTGTGACTAAATACATAAATGAAAATAATTTTCACCTCTATGAGGTGTGGAAAAATATTTGATACTTATTTATTTGTAAAGAACTGTTTGGTTAAAATAATGAAATAAATATACTGGTATCATTCGATATTTAATTTGATTGTGAAACTTTTTAACAAAATGTTAACTGCTGATTTCGAACCCTCAATCAACAATTCCACAGACAGTATAAATACCACAGACATTCATTGTGACATTCTGTTGCCTAAATTGTTTTTTGTAATACAGGGAACGCCATCTTGACACTTAATATCTAGCAACACAAAACAAAAGTTATTTTATTATTTATTCATTCTTTTTTGCATGGTGGAGTTTCGTGAAGTTTATTATATGCTCGCCACGTTCTTTTGTTTACCTGTTTCGGTTTGAGGAATTTCAGTTTATTTGATTTACGTTTTTTACGGTAGCTCTGAGCGGGACTCGAACCCACTGTCTTTTCAAGCTAATTTTGTTTTTATCTGGATGGCACGCTTGTGTACCACGCCACGACGTTGGTCGTTCAGTGGTGTTCATTTTTTTGCTTTTAGTTGAACAACGGGAAAGCCAAAACGATTGCTTCGGTTCCGGTGAGTGTGTATCTGGTAGGATTCGAAGCCTTGTCGTTTATATTGGGCGGTTTTTCATTTCCCATGTTTGCTACGCCGTAATATGCGACCACTTCCCCGTGTTATTGTGATTTCGTGAATGTTTAATGATGTCTTCCTCGCCCGTCACGCCGTGACCTAGTTTCAACCACACGGCCGTGTTGCAACGAAGTGCGTGACCCCACTGACTAAATGATCGTTCTGTTCAACTGTTAAGGTCATGTATATTGTGACGTCGCCAATTTATGTGTAGGTACGGCTTCTGGAGTTGTGCTTCTATGACTATGCAGTTACCAAAACACTCTCTACGCCTATGAAGTCGACAAACACCGACTTCTCTCTACGACTATTGAGTCACCAAACACTGAACACATCTACGACTATATGGAGTCACCGATCACTTACCTACGACCGTGAATTTTCCAAACACTGAATACTTCTCTACGACTACGAAGCTTGAAAAACACTTTCCTAGATCACAGACTCTATCACGTGATAAAGGGACTGACCCAAGATGGTCACGTGCAAGATGGTCTTCTAGTATCATCACGTGACAGTTGCATTGTAGAAGACTGAGGCTTATTCGTTTACTTATGCAAGAGTCAAGAGGTTCATTGTTTAGTGTTTTGTCAAAGCTGCCCTGGCATGGCGCCAAGATTTGCATACAGTCTCCTGTTTGTGTATAACTGGCTAAAGCTGAGTAGAACGCGAAACAAACGAGCCGGAAAGTTCAATAATATATTCGGCAACCCTGAATTTTTCCTTCGGCATAACCAGTCTATATTTCTCCGCCCACCGAATCGTGTGATATGTAAATTACGCCGATGCGTGGTGTCATTGAAATGCTCTGTAATATTAAAAGCAAGGGAACCCTTACACGGGACACAATACTCTTGTTGTTTTTTTCGCGGTAACCCGGCTTTCGCCATTTATATTGATACACTCACATATTATATTTATTTTATTTTTTGAAGAAATAAACGCATAAAAAACAAGCAAAAACAATGTGCAATACTACCCTCCACTCAACTGTATTGTTAAAACGACTAAACATATGACTTTACTGTTAAATACTCTAATTAAACCACCTTCCCGATGAATAATGGTTAATTTCCTTTTGTGTGCCTTGCCTGTTTGTAACCGTACAATGATACATCATTTTAATACATAATTTTTCGTTTTGTAGGTCACCATGCGAGCATACCGACCACATTACACGACAAACAAAGTAGACCCCAAGAACATAGAATCAGTTACTGTGATAGTCATAGTGATTATATTATAAACAAAAACATATGAAGTGAGCATTTTAGAAAGTCCTGAAATATATGAAAAATACGTTCCGGCAGTTTATTTGTGTTTTACTTAGTACTGCAGTTTCAGTAGGTCAATGACCTATAACATTCGTAAATTATACTGATACTGTCAGTATGTACTGACACATGTTATGTAAATCATTCATTATTTATCACGTGTAAATTGAGAGGTCTCCGATTATACCTCAGCCATGAATTTGTTATTCCCTAAGTGAAAATTAATGGAAATGAAGCGCATCCAGTGTTTGTAGTGTGGAGTTAATGATGTTCATAGATAGATTACAATTATTGTGAACATTCATATACACACACACATATATGATTTGGAATGTTGTCAACGTTTTGATTTTGCATCTACTCACTCGAGTAATTGCAGCTGTGTTGACTGGTCTGGTGTAAGTGATGATTCGATTACTGAATACGCACAGGTGTTTGGCTTCAATTGATATTTCTGCCGATGCTCTTGTTTGTAGGAACACTGATTGTAAGAACACCACACATTTAAATACCATTGATAATTTATACAATGATATCACAGAAATTCTATGTAAGGCGGCCAAGGACTGCATTCCCCTCAATGCAAAAAAAGACAGGAAGGCGTGTGCCTGGTTGGAATGATAACGTAAGTATCATGATATAGCACGCGATGCATTTATTTTATCCCGTGAAAATAGAAGTCCTCGTCATGGTCCGTTTTTTGAGTTGATGAAAAAAACATGAGCAAAATTTAAACATGCCTTAAGACTTTGAACTGATTATTTTGTCTCGATGTGAAACTTTTCTCACAACTAGTGATCATCAGTTTGGTTTCAAACAGAGTCACTCTACTGATATGTGTATTTTTGTATTGAAAGAGATTGGAAATTTTTATAAAACTCATAACAGTCCAGTTTTCTTCTGCTTTTTAAATGCTTCTAAAGCGTTCGATATGATTAATCAATGGACCCTGTTTCGTAAGCTCCTTGGCAGGAATATGCCTTTGAAGCTATTCGCAGAAAGGAAATGGCGAACTTTTTTTCGTATGCTGTAAACTGTCGGCGAAGAAAAAAATGGAAGAAAAACTGTCAAGGTATTTATTTATTATTTTTCAGGGAGATAATTTTTCCATCCGAAGTAGATATTTTTATGTTTAGACTTTTCCTTTAACTTGGATCATTCATTTGTTTCCCAGAGGCTGATAAACAGAAGAAGTGCTGTATGTTTGGTGCAGCTGTAGGTACTGTTTTGCAAAATCCTATGCATTCATTGAGATGTTTTTCAAAAGATTTATGTCTTTTAACAATATTTTTTTCACCAAGTGAGATTGTCATAAGAACTTTGCAATATATTTCAAAATTTCAATGACAAATCGTATAATTTCCGATAGTGCGTTGTCTTTTAGTCTAATGTTTGAATTTACAACACTTTTACTGCAAGCAAGATATAGGGAAGTAAATCACCAGACTCTACATATTGAAAATGAAGCAAAACTCTCACAAAGTGAGGAGCAGGTGTTGAGATACGTTGCTGGATTCGTACCACACAAGCTGATCAAATTTTATCAGCGATATCCTCAAAATTCATTTGCTCATTCCTGTTTAGAGGTACTCCTTTCATGGAAGAATGCTGGTAGAGATGACAGCAGCAGTTTCTTAGTTACTATAGAGAATGGATACGGAAAGGTGGCTTATTCCATGTGAATGATGAAGTTTATTTTTTTAAACGTTTAGGAAATGTTGCGCGTTTTTTACATACAAGAAATGCTTGCATGTACAGAGATCAGAGTTTAAAGGAGGTTCTGTTGACCAACTTGCAGAAATCATCTTCAGTTGTAAGTGGTTGGTAAATACTTGCCCAGTCAATTGAAAATCACTGGCATCATCTCTTTTTATGAGGTTTTTAGAATGCTAAGTAGATATACGTTGTACATCTTTCGGCAGTATATGTATTTGAAAAGGTAAAATAAAATAAAGCTGTCCAAAAAGGGGTGAGAAATTCCTAAGAAACAGTCCAGCAACTGTCCAGTTTCGTTGTTATCTGGGAACAGTTTAAAATTAAGTAATCCCATATTACCTCATATTGACCAACCACAGGACAGAATGTGGAGATAACATGTGTTATAATGTCCATTTTCTCATGGGATTATTTTTTTCTCTGAGATTCAAGGCAAATTGTAAATGTAGTATATGCATGTCTTATCAGAATAGAAATGCAAACATTCGGGAGACAAGTTTAAACAAAATATTTAATACAGCATAATTGTGAATATTATCTGAACATGTGACATCACATGGCTTGTATAGGCATTGACCTACTTAAGCACATTTTCTTTTTCTCAACCCCGGTCATATTAGGAGTTTGGAGGCCCTCGCCCTCCCATTTATTGAGAAAACCTAGAAATTCTTTTCAAGACACTGTGGACAAAATATTGTGTATCTTAGAAAGACATCATATGACGTGAAAACAGACTGCTTTCAAAATGTATTACATTGTAGTAAATTAGCTACCATGTTACCATGCAACACTAATCCATGTATACAACATTTATAATTTTGAATGCATATTGTCAATTTTACTCACTTTCAACCTCCAATCATCAGCACAACGATGAACTTCAAGTTCTGGTTATCTACTTCTAATACGTTTTCCTTTTCTAGAGACATTTAAACAGTCAACAATTTTGTCAACCATGGTCACATATTTTTCTGTTGTCATGTCTGCACTGTGCCACTAAGAACTTGAAATACAAATGAGAAAGCATTGAACATCATAATCAATCCAATTTGCATGACAGATACATGAACTCACCACATTTAGAAAACAATTCAACAAGACATAATCGCCATATATATTGATAAAACTATACAATTGTAAAATACTCGCTTGTGCTGCTAGTTTGACCTTCATCCCTAATGATGGAGAGGTGCTGGGGCTCCTGTGTGATTCTTGGCAAACCATTACTTCCATGAATATTAATGTCACCCTCTCCCAAGTTGAGTCGTTTTAAAGTGTTTTTTGTCCCTCACCGGGCCCTCTATTGTACTTATATTTTTTATCTATTTTTCTGATTTTATATATAGTTTAATTCTGGTCAAAATTGATGAAAAATAATGTTTTATTTGTGAAATATGTGACAAAGGTTTACTTTGGCACTCAAGTGTTCTATGGAACATTTTTTGTTTAATGACAAAAAGTCTTTCATAGTCTTTCACTGTCACGTGTAGCATGATCCCATGAATGATATCATATACATTGAGCTGCAGCTAAACACAATTTTCTTTTTTCTCTTTTAGGGTTTATTATGGATTTCCACGTCCACAACCCAAACAAGATATGCCGATTATATGGTCAGTGGCAGGCAGCCTACCCATAAAACAAGTTGCAGCAACAAAATATCAAGAAGGCTGAATATTGATATCATCTATTTGTCTGTCTCCCATGTGTAAAGAAGCTTGATTGATGGAAAAAGAAGCAGAACTGTAAAATATTAAAGAATCATTTAATATCAATATACCAACTTTCACAGAACATTCTGACTAGTGCAGCGTGTGTTTTCATCCAGTGCCAGAATCCATTACTCATAACGACGTGTTGCCCTCTGCATGTAGTGTCATCGAAGAGTATGGTTTTTATTCTTTGATTGAAAATGACACCGCTATGTGCATCAAGACAACACGTGGCAGGAGATATGTATTGCAGCGAGTGTCAATAAGCAGCAAAGGTACATGGACAGTGGAAGCACATTGATGCCCTGTTACATCTGGTCCAGTCATTTCAGAAATACCAACTCTCATTGACCGTCATGATCTGTCACAAAGCCATTATTTCATCAAGCAATATTTGTTCTGGAAATGAAGATTTTGAATCTCTTTGTTGCTGAAATCATCTTTAAGCCACCCTGCCGTATTTTTGAATAAGAAAGGGGATATTGAGGAGTATGACAAACGGCAGGCATCTATTCCATCAGACATACACAGTGTCATTTACTGTTAAAATCCAGAATATGACAGAAGATAGAATATGCTGTGTATACAGTATGTACCGGACAAATCTTGCTGCACCAAAAAGTAAACGACTTATTTATCCCGTGAACAAATGGATAAGAAATCAAGATGGCTAAGGCAAAAACAATAAAGAACTGAAGAGAAAAAACACGACTCTGCAGTACAAATTATTAAAGAAGGTTATTTGGGTAAAGGGACACGTTCTGGATGATGACATTTCTTTCTTTTTTTATTATCATGAAGGTGAAAGAACAAAAAATTGCTAGTCTATATGACAGTGACAGCCCACAGTATCTGTTTTAGAAGCTGCATCAGGAAGTAATTAGAGGTCCTAGAACCCTCAGACGATGGCACCCGACAATGATTAAGTAGTGCATCTCCTTCTGAATACTGGATGATAAGAGGTTCGCTGTACCTAATCTTAGCCCATGAGCAAACTTTGTCAGACAATAGACATTTCCCAACATCATCACATGGTTTCAACCCTGCTTTGATGAAAAGATCAAGAAATACATTAATAATGCAAATTGCCAGATTTCCAAACCAATGTAATCAATATTTTGATGAAATGTAAATAAAGTCTGATTTGGTTAACAGTAAATCGTCAGGAAAGTTTGTAGGATTCACCAATATCGATAAAAATAATGAATTCTATCAGTATGTGCTGAATCTGAAAATGGACGATAAAGAACCAGAGGAACCTATCATTGCCACTCATGTATTGGCGTTGATGGTTAGAGGTATTTTTTCTTCTTCGCATGAAGTATTTGCCTGGTTGCCGTGCATTGGCTTTAACAGTTACCAGTTGTTCTGGATTGTTTGGCAAGCAACCATGTTTCTTGAACACTCTGGTTTCAAAGCTTTTGTGAACAAACACTTTTACCGTCTACATCATGTCCCAGAAAATGGTAATGGAGTCACTTAAATCCCGAAGCCAAGACCAGAAGAATTTCCACGTCGTGTGAAAAAGACTCGCAACAACTGGGAGAATTCAAGCTAGCATAACAAGACCAGAAACCTACATGTAAGATTTATTATTTTTTTCTTGGTTTTATTTACATTTATTGCATCTGAATTTTTAGCCCTGAATTTGTTTTGATTTCTTTATCTCTATGTTTCAACATTAGAATGAGTATACTGAGAATTGTCATGAAAATCCTCCTTTTTTTTAATTGCAGGTAGTACCAGAAATAAGATATATCATAGAAACACCTCCTGGACTTTGTAGAGTGTGACATTAATATTCATGAAAGTAATGGTATTGCTCGTCTTAGACGTTTGCCAAGAATCACACAGAGGCACCTGTACCTCTCTTCATCATTAAGGATGAAGGTTAAACTCCCAGTATTTTACCATTGTATAGTTATATCAATATATATGGCGATTATGATTTTTTTCTAAATGTAGTGAGTTCATGTATCGGTCATACAGGGTGGATTGATTATGATCAATGCTTTCTTTTTTGTATTTCAAGTTCTTAGTGGCACAGTGGCAAAATCTGTTGCTACAGAAAACAGACATGACACCAAGTCAACAGAAACATTTGTAACCATGATTGACATATTATTTTGTTTAAATTACTCTAGAAAAGGGCAACATATTAGAAGTAGAAAACCCGAACTTGATGTTTATCGTAGTGCCGATGATTGGATGTTGAAAATGAGTATGCATATTTCTGGCATACAGTGAAATACAGCATTAAAAGGCCAAAAATGAAAGCCGCCAAAAGCAAATGTTCAAAGTGTCAGATCGACTTGGCCAGACTTGATAGCAGCGCGAATGCATGATGCCGTCCTGAGGCGACGACCGAATGAAGATTCCATGTGGAGCAGGTAAGCTTGTGAGCGCCAGTCGCCTTGCGCTTTAATTGCTTCAGGGTCTGCACCCGACTGAAATACGAAGGAGGCACCTGCGCGACGAAAGATGTGACCGAAGTAGCTGTTTGGGTCCAACCCTGTGGAGTTGAGCAATGATCGCAGATGTCGAACAAAAGACTGGTAGGTCAAAGGATGCAGTCTGCTTGTAGGTTGATACTGGGCAGAAGGCGGAGCCAGGGATAGCCAGGATGGGAATGTGCAGAACCCGTTCGCCGAACTGTATGGTTTTGGACCATGTGATACAAATGATCAAACCTGTGGTGTTGTATCCAACGCTGCCCCGCGAGAGATGAATGCGGACGTCATAAGCTGTATCTGAAGGGGGCACCAGGTTGGACTTACGCAGGAACGAAACAAATGCCATGAGGAAAGCGGACCACAGCGTAACGTGCAGCGGGCGTGTAAAGTTCAAGAGACGATGAATTCGAAGAAGGATATCCGGTGTGATAGGCAACTTGCGGCGAGGCTGGTGCGCTGTTATACGCTGTATTCCCCGGAGGACAAGGCGCAGTTCGAATGAGTCGAGTGAAGGTGGGGTCTCGGTGACGAAAAGATGCAGCAGCCGAACACTGTTGAGGTAGTTGTGGATAGATGCCGTGCTTGAAAACGAGTGGGCGAGGAACTGTGTGTAGCGAATAATCGTTCGTGTTGTGGCCGGAACTGGCTGGATGCAAAAGAAACGGCAGAAGAGGAAGAATGCACGCCATTGAGTTGTAATGTTGCGCAATGAATCAGAAGCAAAAGCTGAGTGGAGTGAGTGGGACGCCTGGTGGTCCAGATCGGCGAGCGGAGCTTGACTACCTGCAGAAGCGAAAAAGAAAATGCTACAAGTTACCAAGGATGAATAAACTGGAACGTTTCCTGAGGTACAATGACTTCTGAGATCCCAAAGTTTGACTGTAACTCTTCCACACGAGACTTGTAAATGCCGCATAAATGTGAACGGCTTGGAGCGTCCGCAACATTGCTCCGACCAGGGATGTGTACAGCCCAGAGATTGAATTCGAAATGTGCTTGGAAGTATGCGATCTCCCGCAAACAGCTGAGTTCGAAATCTGAATGGGTACGATGAGAGTATCAATGCAACCGTTGTAGTGTTGTCAGGTTATTTGCAAGCGAAGCCCGCGCCAAGTATGGGACCAGAGCTTGAGTGCAACCACGACTGCAAGCAATTCCAATGCATTAATAGACAAACCCATGTTGATGATGTGTTGTGGGAAAGGAGAGCAGAAGAACTGGGTAACTGAGACGCCGCCGCAGCCTGAAAGGCATGCGTCTGTACACAGGACAGTGTCTGGCGGGGACCAAGGTTGGGTGTGTATGATAGAAACGCCGTTATAGTCCTGTAAAAACGTCTTCCACCATAAGAGGTCTTTGCGAAACTCTGCGTCGATACGGGTGCGGGAATGTTTAGCAGTGAATGTGCGAAGCGTGGACAGCATGCGGGAAATAAACAAGCGACCCGGGCGAACGCAATTCTGTGCGGGAACAAGAGGAGCGATTGTCCCAGTTGGATAGCTCTTCATGAATTTGAGTGAGTTTCGTGGCGGGTACGGCAATGGTCATGTTGACTGTGTCAAATTCAGAACCGAGAAAAGTCATACTAGTAGCAGGAGCACATGCTTTAGCCACGGATTCTTGAAGGCCGAGCTTGTTTAGCAGATTCCCTAGACTCTCAAAAGCCGCAGTAGCATTGATTGGTGACTTGGCACCGCCAAAATTGTCGATATAATTGATCACCTCGTGCCCTTGGTTGCGTAGGATGTGACGCACTGCGTTGGTTGACCGTTGACACATTAAGGCCGCTGTGCGTAACCCGAAAGGTGGTGAAACGTCAAAGTAGTATTTCCCTTTCCAAGAATAGCCGAGAAGGTGGTAGTCTCTCGGATCCACGCGAAGTTGACGGTATGCCCTGCTGAAGTCTCGTTTGTAAAGGAGGCAACCGGAACCAAGTGTACGGATGCGATCTAACATGGAGTCAACTGTAGGATATCTGAGCTTGTAATCATCCCCGATGTAACTGGGATGCCGTCGTTGACCGAGTAGCATTCTGGAAAACTTAAGTCCACGACCAGGCGACGGGAAGATGAGCCTTTCTTAGAACCGGTCATTAATGGTGAGGTAATGAGCGGGTGTGACAATGGCGGAGTGTCGAACAGTCCAACAGATGCGCCGAGTGGTAGCTCTGATTCCAGAAAACTGTCCACGTGCTCAGCAAAATGTAAAGCCGAGGTGTGATTTGTTGCGTGCGAAGTAGGAAGAAAGTTGCGCGAGTAGTTGATGGGCCAACCAAATTCTAAGAAGTCGCAGATGTCATCGTCGTAATTGCGTAGAAGATGGCGCCAAGACTGAATGTTCAGACCGGAAGAGACCGGGATGTGACAACCTTGAAAGTTATAAAGGCCTGAAGTGGAGATTCTGAGATGTAAATCAATGTAATGTTGTGCAATACTGCCATCAATGTTAGAAATAATGTGATCTGGCGGCACAGAGTTTCTGGGGGATGGTGACGAATGATCAGCTGATGATGGAGAAGTTGTTGTTGTTGTTGTAGTTGATGATGATGTCAATGATGAGTGTGTAGCCCTCGACCTGCTTGTGTTGTGATGAGGTGTGGGGTCGAAGTTGATGTCGCTGAGGACCGCCTGCGATGTTGGCGCTTTGATCATGCTTGATGTCAGTGTGGTTGTTGACTGACCGGCGAGAGTGAGGGATTCGAACTTGTTATTATTGATGAAGACTGTGGTGCTGAGCTTGGGTAATGCCGTGTGCGTAAGTGACAATGGTGATGTAGCTGCTGGTGGCGTAGGTGTGGAGCCCCCTGACACACTTGTGATGACTGAAAGTGTTGGGTCAGATCCGGTGATGTTGTTGCTAACCGAATAGAGCGAGATAACACTATCGTCCGGAGATACGTGTATAGGCGTTGATTAAACAGGGAGGTCACAGGTCGTTGACGTGATGTCTGAGGGCTGCGCATGGAGTCACGATGAGATTGGTTTGTCGCAGTGCAGAGGTGACATGGACGTGCCTGACTTCTGTTTGCAGTCCTTTTCGCTGTGATTATTAAAACGATTGCGGGTGACATAGCAATGATTGCAAATGTGTTTAAATTTGCATGGATCAAATGAGCAAGAACCTTTCTCGTTGAAAGCTGTGCACACTGTGCGAATCGTCCAGGTTGGAGGTATTTCTGTTGCCGTTGTTTGTCGTCCGTTTCTGGGTGACTGATTTCAACTTGTCGGCTGAGAAATCGAAAAACAGTTCTTTCACGTCTGAGTAATCGCTGTCCCATGTACGTCTGTTATCATCGATTAAACGAGCCACTGCCGCGTGATAGCTCCGGACAATGGGCCATTTGTACAATGGTAGTTTAACAAACAAATCGTGCAGGAGACGTAACCGGCCCTTTTGTTCTGCTTTGGCCATGGATGGGTCCTGCAGTAAGAGCGTGTAGCCCTGTAGAAATTGTTCAAGTGATAAGTCGTTGTATTTCAGTTCATGTGAAGAAAACAATGATGGAACAAACTGTTCTGGAGATTTCAAACCAGGCAACTTTTTCCCGGCGTGGCTGTCACGAATAATGTACTCACCGGCTGGTCCTTTGTTCTCAGCCTCGTGTCCTTTGTTCGCTCCAATGGCGTCGAAGTATGGTGACAAATTGTGATCAACCTGCGTTCGGAGATTCGTCATTTTGCGAAGTTACGCTAGTGAAATGTCAGAGATTTGGTGATCAGAAGGCGATGTGCTCTGTTGGCGCATGGTTGATAGGCCTGTGGTTGGTGGATGTGCATTCAAGGAACAACTTTTGAATTCCATTTCTAGCTGGGAGATTTCTGCCTGTAATTTTTGCTTCGCGATTCTCGCCAACAAGGATTGTTTCCGGCGCTGCAAAATAGCTAACTCGGCTTGGTCGTCTTCATCCCCGTCTGAAAACTCGTCAAAATATCCATGTGGTTCCGCGTGTGGGACTGTGGGCGAGTGACGTCGCTGCTTCGAGGTGGAAGGAGACGACTTAGGGATGGCAGTTGAGCTGTTCGGTGAACGGCAATTCTCTTCCTCCGGCGGTGGACTGGTGCAGAATTTTCCGTGCATGCCCCAGGTGTGAGCTTCCACATCGAGTTTGCAGCCAAAGCATGTTGAGCGCCGCTTACTTCTTGGCATAGCGAGAAAGTAAATTGAAAATAACCCGAACAGAAATGACTGGGCACGAACAGCGTGCGATGTAAACAGTGCATGTAAACAGAACGAAGCGAATTGGCAACAAGAATCATGCGCAGTGGAGAAATTAAACAAACAAACGAAGCTATGCAAATGAAAAGTATGCAAATGAATAATTAACAATTTTCAACTGCCTACAAAATACAACCATTACATTTTCTCAGGAACACTTCCAGTGCGAAGTGATTCATTTATGATATCTGTTATAGGTGAAACCAGGATAGAAAGGATCTTTCCTCTTTTAATATATTAGGGGGTAAACAGTTCAAATCACATGAAGCCAACGACGATTTTTTTATAATTTTAATTATTTCATCCTCCGTGGCTGGTTCAAAACATTCCATTTCATCACCAGAGAACTTGTGCAGTTCGTTAAAACGGTTTCCATTCAATAAATTTAGATTTAGTCCTTGATTGATTTTCTTAATCTTATCCACGAAAAACATGCTAAAACGATTTGCTAAATTTATTTTGTTATCAGGAATCGGCAACGCATTCAAATTATTTGTCGAGCCTAGAAGACCATTTACGATGGAAAACAGTTTCTTTTGGTCACCATTACAATCCGCGATCTTATCAGCGAAATAACTCCTACGTGATACTTCAATAAGATCATTAACTTTATTTCATTTAGATTTGTAGATTTGGCGATGGAAAGTTAAACCAGTTCGCCGCCACGTCCATTCAGCTTTACGGCGTTCAGTGCGGGCGTGGTAACTATCAGCATTTATCCACGGCTCGGCCACACGAACGTGAACAGTCTTCACCTTCATGGGGGCATGTTTGTCAAGCGTTTCCGAACTAGCAATGTTGAAAATACGTAACTTAGCTGTAGAATCTACCTGTTCAACTGTTCTCGTACACCCAGATTCGTATAGATCAGATGCGAAATTATCCCTATCAAAGTTCTTGAAGCTGCGATAAGTAATTTTGGTGCGATTTGATGTATTATCATGATGATTTGACAAACTGAAGAAAATAGGATAGTGATCAGAGATTGCTGCGGCCTGGTTCACTTCCAATGATAACACAATATTCTCACGGGTAATAATTAAATCCAAAATGTTACCAGAACGATGGGTAGGTTTGTCTACTAGCTGCACTAAATCATGCATTTTTAAAAGTTCCAGAAATCTGCAGGTGTCACGATTGTCTGGCTTATTAAAATGAATGTTAAAACCTCCAAGGTAGACGATTGGTGTAGTATCCAAAACGTAAATCTCTAAAAGATCAGAGAAATCCGATAAAAATCCATTAAATGTCAGTTTATTAAAAAAACTGGGAGGCGGGCGGTACATGAGAATGTACCTAATACGTCCATGTTTTGAATCAACAGTGATCTCTAACCACTCAAACGATGAAAATGTTTGCAAGCACGATGTATTTACTTTTGCGGTAGTTTTATGAACGATGGCTATACCACCTCCAGCACCTGTAAGACGAGGAAACTGTCTACACTTAAAGCCACTTGGAGTCAACTCAACGACGACGGGTCCGTCACTGACATCACCTTTCAACCATGTTTCCGTGAGAAATAAATAATCCAAATCATGATATAAGATCATCTCATTTAATGCACACGATTTATTCCTAACTGAACGAGAATTTAATAATCCACATTTTAACTCTGACATAAACTTCAATCGGGATGTCATCTCCCCATCCAGCAACGTATCTTAACAGATACGTTTTGCGTCATTATTAATATGTATAGTCTGGTGATTCACTTCCCTACATCTTGCTTGCAGTAAAAGTGTTATGAATTCAAACATAAGACAGGGCACTATCGAAAAAAATTAAATGTTGATGGTAATCGCAGTTGGTGAAAATACAAGGAAATACAAATATTGTCATAAGACTGGGAGTAATATCCTTTACCCAAATCTTTGGAAAAAGAATGTTCATTGAAGTTCATTGCTGACCTCTTCATTTAATGAAAGCATAGGATTTTGCAAAACAGAACTCACAGCTGCACCAAATATACGGCACTTGTGCACCAGTCTCTGTGAAACTTGATTGACAAACCACTGAAAGAAATGAATGATCCAAGTTAGAGGAAAAGTCTAAACATAAAAATATATATTTTTAGGATGGAAAAATCATCTCCCTAAATAATAATACATACACTGTTTTTCTTAAATTTTTTCGCCGACAGTTTACAACATACGATTTTTCGTTTACTGTCAAAGTAACAATGTTTTAGAGTGGAATATGTATGGCGTTGAGATTTCATCAAAATTGACTTTCAGCAAGTGTGTAGCACATTATCAAATAATACCTAAAAATATTTTCGTGTTTATCGAATTCCATGCCATGTTTTTTGATAACAGTACGACCTTTGATTTTACGTTCGAGTTTTACTATTTTCGATTTTATTGTCACCCAAAATAGAAGAAACATTCGAACACGAAGACTTCTAACATTTTACAATCTTACCTTGTTTTACTTTTTTTTTTTCTTAGCGAACCTACTTTGACTATCAACACTGTCAACGTCACCGTAATTTCCATTTCCTGCTTCAAAAAATGCAAAAAACTTTTAATAAAAAATCGAAAGCAGTAAATAACAACGAGCAGTTTACATAACTTCGGGTTAGGAGGATTATACTGTCAAATTTACCTGAACAAATTCTGCATAACATTCGCATTAATGCATCTGTAATAGTACCACACAATTGTACAATTCTCGCCGTCGCGTGATATCATTTCCAGTGTTTCCTCGCCTTTGCAGTTACAATATTCATCGTCCTCTAAACTGCGCTTTCAGTGGTCACAATGCTATTAACAAAGTTGCGACGGCAGAAGTAATGGTAACAAAGGGAGTTCAGCCTTCTTTTTTTAGCTTCATTGCTCAAGCCAGTTTGTATATTAGATTTCTTCATTTGCTGGTGGGGACATAATTTCAGTAAGTATAAATGCTTTTAATGTAAAATCTTTCAATGTAAAATGGTGTACATCTATACAGTCAGTCTTTAAAGTGACCAAAATATTTTAATGCAATCGCATTCATAAAATAATGTGCACAAAGCCGATTCTGTTTTCTCCATTTTAATTAAACTATAGATTGTAACTAGAATGATTTTATATTGAAAGATAATGCCAATCTAATGCAAAGACAATATAAAAATGCAAAGACAATGCCAATCTAATGCAAAGACAACATAAAATTCTGACGACAATGCCAACCTAATACAAAGACAATACAAAATGTCAAGCCGATGCTAACCTAATGCAAATACAATATAAAAATGTCAAGACAATGTTTTTGTTCTTGTTAGCAACTTACGCGCTACTTCAGATACGCCGAACACATTATATTCATTTCAAATATGCTCAACTACTGTACATAATTGAAGAAAACATACAAATTCAAACTAGAGTTTTTTAAATTAAAGGCAGTTCTAATGCAGTTCTACATGTGCTTATTCATGAAAAGCGTATCTTGTGAGCTGTCATCTATGTGGAGCATGTCGTCCGGGTACTCCAGTGGGTGGTCTACAACAATAGATATGGCATTGTTGATGCACCGCAGCAAATATAAAGGAATTCAGAGAAAGAGTCACCATGTGGTAGTTGTACTCACTTCGCTTTGAAGTACTCCTATACATCAGTTTGAAGGAGTTCATCTAATTAATTTTGGTCACATGGATAGCTGCTTTTATGATGGTGATAATAAAGCATAAGAGGCGATTACTTGGTGGATCAGTACCAGGATAGTATTTTGTTAATGTCCAGTAATCTGTGAATGACTGTCGATTTGTCGAGCAGATCTTGTCATATGAATGATTTTCCGTTGTCAACTTTTTCGACTTCTTTTTGAAAACTACAAGTCTGATTGCTTTGATACTTGGTGTATATGCACCTCGGGTGGACCTTACTTAGATTTGTTTATTTCATGATGATATCTTTAATTCGCAAATTTTGATGGATATTTTTGGTGAACCGATCTCAGATTTGTTTATTTTGTGATGATGTAGTCAATTCTCTAATTGAAATGTGCATTTCTAACAGCGGAGCTTTCTAAGCCGAGGCTGCTTGTTTTAAAAGGGTAAGTTGGAAAATTGGTGCCAATCTTGGGCACTCTGTGAACCAGTTTATTGGTTGCATCAGTGTTACGTAATTTATTACGCAAAAACTGCTATGCCGTCTTGCTCTGTGATTGGGGCGAGGTAGCATTCCTCATTCTCATGTCTAGCTCTCCTGGTTTTACGCAGAAGTGGTTCCATTGCAATAGTTTGAAGCTGACCGGAGAGTGAGTGAACATCCTTTGCGTATACCACGTGAGAACAGTATAGGAATTGTAAGAGTAATATTTATACGTACAAGACTCTGTGTGCCAGTATCCATCAGTTATATATAGCATCAAGAGTTTTTAAAGTGATTCAATCGGTCAAAGGCTTTCTTTTGTCCTAATACGTCATTACAGAGCTGAATATTATTGTACTTAGAATACGTAATTACATAGCACTATGGTTTATGTTTTTAAAAAATTGCCTTTCAGGTATAGAGTAGGTTTAATTAACATAAATGATGCTACCAATTGCAGTGATTATTTGTTGGTGGTCAGGACCCAGAACAGACCTAAAATGTCTGTAAAATTAACCAGATAATCAATCAATGCCTGGAGATCTACACTTGGACAACATTTTATCAGCAACAGAATGCTCATCACATAGCAAGAAAGGATCACAATTTTCGTTTTCACGTTGAGAGAGATCATCTAAAATATTTTTTTTGAGACAAAAGAGAAGAGGTTGCTATAAAGTTGTTTAGTTTATAGGCGTATTTTGGTCTGAGAGCCAGTATTTTTACCGTCTGACTTTTGTAGATAATAGTCAGAAAATTTGTGATTAAGTGCAAGAGATTTAGATAAAAATATTTATTTTGATTTCTTGTTCATGTGCATTCCCCTGATGTGGTATTGAAATGTTTGAAGAGCCTGACAGTATTTGAAAGAATACATAACATGGTTTGCATTGCAGATATAATCTCCTACTATATTGACTGGATCTTGATCAAGATGGTTTAAAAAAGCAAACCAGTCCACACCATCACCTGGAGCAAAAACGTTAATTAGATGGAAAGGAGAGCTCTCCAAAGTTAGATGGATATGTAACAACCGGCTAGGAACTACAACGCTATGGCTCATGCTGATTGACTTGTGGCGATACCAGTGGAATATGTAGTCCCATGAGAGAAGAACATGGGTGGGTGCACAATGAGTAACAATGGAAGTCATTTGCATACTTCCCATGAGACTTAGCATTGGTCAGTAACATCATTGGACTCGTCTGATCATGATTCTCATGAGAAGCACTGAATCATTCAGTACAAAGTTGTTTTGCGGATATTTTAGTCCAGCTCGTTTCAACTTACTGTGTTTAACACGCTAGTACAGTTTGTGTCATTTACAAGCCAGACTGTGTTGTATTTTGCTAGATTTGGCCAACTGACAGGGTATGTATATTTTTGCTATCAAGCCAAGCAAGCAAGAAATTCGCGAGTAGAAGTAATTTTTAACTTGAATTTTAGAGCTGTGCTATTTGGCAGTGTTCTATTTTAACAGTAGTGTTTTTGACTTTAAGTATATTACACGTTGCCATTTTTAGAGATGTATTAATACATATTAAAATAAATTATGTATTTTCTATACAATTCCGTGTTATGTAGGATCCTATAAAATACTAAATGTGATTTTTTTCTTCCTTTGTATGATATTTTAAAGATGTATTTACACAAGCCCATACCTGTGTGGTTATACTGATACATTATTATGAGATCCTCAAACTTTTCCTTTGTAAATGTTCCTATTTATAAACCAAGACTGTAATATTGTACTGCGAATATTTTGCTATATAGATAATTGCATTTGTCAAATCTAGAGATTTTTCGAATTTGTTCTAGAACTTAGTACCTGTTGATATGAAACTGTTTTTGGGGTCTTTAAATTTTAAGAATTAAGTTGTGGCTGTGGTTTGCTCTTTGTTTGTTGCTGGATGCTGATTGATACAGATTGCTGAATATAAAAGCAATTGTCTAAGCAGTATCAAGAAGGAGATTTTGAGAATAGACTTCATATTATTTAATTTGGATAGGGAGTCAGTCAAAGGTTAGTCAATTTACTCAAGAATTAGAATCTAGTAATTTAGCTAGTGGTCAGGCAAGTGCAGGCTGGTCTAGTTATGAAGATCCCAGGTTACATTTATCTGGGAGAAAACGAACGGTGTACATGACTAAATACACAAAGGTAACCATATTGAATAGGAGGCCTTGTAAGGATGTATACCCTGAATTATAGAAACGGATATTGCATGGTTACTCAAATTCTCGTTCCTTGGTAGGCAGTGAAGTACATCATGGATCATATGCAGAGTTCAGCTAAAAGTGAGATAAAATAATGATCTAAGGAAGATAGGCCAGACCCACTGTTGTGTTGAACCTGATCCAGTGACACATTTGATGGAGTTGTTTTAACCATCAAAACCAACAGTATGAAGAATGCCTCCATGAATATTTATTGGCACTTATGCATATACTTGACAAGGTGGTCAGAAAGATGAGTAGCAAAGGCGTCTTAATGTTGAATTGCCTGATCACCCGTTTTGGGAATTCCTGGTTAAAGCAATCCATTGGTTGGGTGAAGGTTCTACAACTCAAGGGTAAGTTGATATGCGAGACAAGATTCAACAGTACCTGCTCCAGTGCAAGCGACTGAAGAACTTAAATTGAACTGAAAGCCACACAGGAAAACAATAACAATTCTTCTCCTCTGGGTTCTCCACACGTGACAGGGGGGAATCTCGTCTTGTCTCTATACACGTCTGCTTGAGGTACGGGATCTTGATCAAGATGGTTTAAAAAGCTTTTACAGTCAAATAGACACACACAACGAAATACGTTTCAACTCTCGTATTTAGTCAGTCAGTCGAGTACTCTATAAGACACAGCGCCCTGGGGAAAAGTCTCCAAGACCATCACAAGGCTGACCCAAGACTCTCCTAGACTCTCCCTACTCTCCAAGACTGCCTCAAGACTCTTTCCTTGTGTACTTGCCAAGACCAACTAAAACAACCTTAACCAATTACAAAGAAGTATTAAGACTCTAAGGCGTGGCCTTCACACATTCAACTAATCACACTAAGTACTGGACACGTCATATCTTTTGATTAATCGTTCACTATATTAATAACTGCGAATACCAACTGTCAGAAATAGTAGTCCGGATAGCGACGGTTATATCGTAATTAGTTCCAAATCACTGAGTCGAGTTCGTCCAGAACCTCCCATGGGCCTAAACGATGACAGACATAACACAGGCATTCGCTAGTAATCACCTAAATAAGTCGATCAACAGATACGTGCAAACAATTTCATTATACATCCCTTCACTCAAACTGAGCTTATGCCTCCCGGCATTGCACGTTCATAAATCAAAGATACCGTCATCTACTCATCGTCATATGGGTTAAATACAATACTAATAAAAAGGTATAAATCAAAAGAGTAAACACAGTGATTAAATACAATGATTATAAAGTCACAAATATCAACGGTTATAAATCTAAAAACAAGGGAAAGTCTATCAATCGACTCGCTTTTCTCAAACAGTTCGCTGAGGTAACCCTTCGCTGCACTGTCTTTCGTTACTAAGGTTACAAACTCTATATCAAAAGGTCAAAAAACTAAGGCGTGGCGGTGTAACCAAGCGAACAGCCAATCGCTGCAGTCGACATCATGATTCCGTGATTACCAGGGATGCGTCTCTCGGTTAAAGCATTGCAAGCGGTAACTAATAAACAATCTATTAATCAAACTCCTGTCATGTACGCTAATGAACTTCAACTGAACTCACAAGTCGTTAATCTAAACAAAAGTCATACGGCGTGGAAACGGAATGGAAGGACAAAGTCGTTTTTATAATACATTACTCCTCTGGCAAAAAGACGGGAAAAGGCTAAAACGATAGACACTACTAAGTTACATATAAACCTGTCAATCATAAACAAAAGCTTGCGTTATCAAACAATACGTATATGGGCGCATCACACTCTCATTTCAAAAAGACATTAAAAAACGTTACAAAAGTGCTCTCAACTCAAATCAACTCAAAAAGCATCAGAAGTATTCCGAAAACAACACGTAAACAAAAATAACTCTTAAAGCGTCGATATCTCTGTACATCGACAAATCTCAAAACTCTTAAAAACTGGTGGGGGCATCATTCCTCCCATCATATTCCGTACTCATAAACTCATTAAAACACCATAAAACTTCACAAAACTCATAACACTGTGTTGCAAATACTTGTCCACTGAAACGCGCTTAAATCGTTATAAAGGACCTCGAACGTCACTAAATATCAGTTCAAAACAAAGATCTGGACGCTCACATAACATACAATTCAATATCTGCGCTTGGCCAGAGAGATGTAACGTTTACACAGCTATATTTTCTGATTCGGATAATTTGCTTGCACACACAGCCAGTAATATTTTGATCATATGACAAATTTTCATCAAGATACATGTACATAATTTTCTGCATTCAAATTTTTGTTAACTCTCTGTTGGTGTTTTTTCTTCAATATCGAGCCTCTTATAATATAGTTGAAATAGTTCTAGAGCATTTGTGTCTACACTTAGTCTATCTGAAGTGTCACTTTAAAAGCTGTAGTTTGAATGTCAAAGAAGTTAATTTCCAGGTTGCTGTTGATAAACTTATTGTTCATTTTTATTTTTTTTTTCAATACAACACAGTAAGTTTTTCTTTATTATTGAGTTGATGTGTATGCCTTTGGCAAAGCTAACATCTACCTTATCCTCTTGCCTTTTCAAATTCAAAGGTACCTGTGACTGCAATACAGTACGAGATGTGTACATCAACACGTGCCTCCTACAAATAAAGACTTGTTGTTGTTTTTTTGATACACTGTGGTTCAATTCGTAATAACAGCTCCGTAGTCCTGTGGTTTTAGCAGCATTTTTTGTTTGGCAGGATTTTGTTTTCGCCCTCTCGCATTAGTTTTGGGGTCTTCAGAGGGTGTTCATCCATAAAATTAAATCAGTCTGGCCTAAGCAAGAAGCGGGACTAGTTAAGAGTTGGTGGGTCATTTTGTGACGAATCAATATGGTTTTCATGTAGTAGTAGTGATTTTTAATTAGCAGTTTGACAAGGACAAATAACGTAAAAGAAAACGAAATAACGTACAACGTTAAGCTTTGGGACCCTGCAAGTAGGCCAGTCTCACTGGTTCTCACCACAACGGGTTACGACCCCCCCTACCAGTCCCAAAACAGAAGTAAAACACACAACAAAGTTTAAAAACTACGTGATAATACTACCAGTTGATTTATTCGTGATGAAAAGTGGACATGATTTAAAATGACAGTAGATGGGTTCAGTGTGTGAAAAAACAATACTTTATTTGAGATTTAACAGTCACCCACACGACGTGGCGGAGCGTACTCAGGCCACCCAGCGTAGCTAACTGGAAGCTTGGTATTTATAGCACCATACCAGCAGAATGTGTGGAGAAAGAAAAAAACACTGAGAAAACTATCATTGCCACATAATGGTGTGAACTAATCACGTGGCATTAGAACAACGAAAGGAGACGACCAGCCTTAGGATATCGAGATATCCGACCATACATTCATGTTTGTCAAACAATTCACCCTTGCTTCATGTATAATTACCCTGTTACAAATGATCAGAAAGGGTTTGGTCATTTATTTGACACAATACATTATGCGTTGCCCAAGTGAGATCAAACACGTGTAGTTGATTGGTTAACCGGAAAAATTCAAATTCGGTTTTTAACCTGCAGTGTACACGATTTGTGAATATTTCTAGTGGGTCCGTGGCATACATGTTTTGTCGTTTGTTGCGACGGCTTAGATGGATTGCCAGTTTTGCAATAGAAATTATGTACAAAAACAGATTTGCAGCTTTGCGAGACAGAAAGTCTGAAGCGTTATGTGGTGGCAACACCACGAACCACCAGTGCGGAATGGGCGTTTGACTTTTAGTGAGACTGGCAGCCAATTGATTGACTCTATGAAGGAGGTTGTTGTTGTTTGGACACTCATAAAATATATGTTGGAGTGAATCCTGATTGCCACAGAGTGGGCATTTATTGTTTGTGCATTGTTTTATATTGAGCAGAAATATCCCAGTTGTGTATGCACCATGTATGATGCGCCATTGTAGGTCCCCTTCCTGTTTCGAAATAAGGGGAATATAACAGTCTTTAAAGTTCGGTTTAATTTCTTGTGGGAGGCTAAGAATATCACGCCATACGGTATCAATCGTGTCATTCCGAGCATGATTAACACCGATCATGTATTTATAGACACTGCCTTTATCAAATTTATAAAGTGGCAGGTTCAGGTCATCAGAAAAGTGTAAATCAAGAGTGTAGTGTCTAGTGACATGCGCAGTATCTCGGCTGTTAATAGTATGCGCGTTTAAAGTTTGTTTCCACTTTTCAGGTATAGCATCACAAAGCTCGTTTATATGTTGTTGTAGAACACGCACAGATCGGGTTTTAACGGAACTGTGCAAATCAGACGCAGATAACCAGACTTTGTCGTTTTCATTAAACAAATGTTTTATTTTGGTGATACCAGCAGTTACAAACTGGTTAAACGGATGTGTGTCGTGTTTAATGTAATTGAGTGTGTGTGGATTGTTGAATAACGGTTCTTCTAAAAGGTGCGCAGCATTAGTGTCATCAATTTTGCGGATCTTGTCAAGACAATTCCAGCACCGCAATAACTCAGTGTAGAATGGTGGTACATTTGAAAGTGAATAGTCAATTTTCGTAACAAAAAGTTGTTTCGTGTATGCCAGATTACCTACTTTGCATAGAAAAAAATCTGTGAATCTGAAACACGGGTGATCATTGTCGTCGTATAAATATCTCTGTATGTAATTCACTCGCATGGCTTTGGTGCTTGAAGCAATATCAACAACATTTTGACCTCCTTTATCAAGTGCGAGATGAAGTTTCTCAGCAGGAATCCAATGACGGCATTGCCACAAAAAATTCACGAGTAAACATTATATGTTACAAACGGTGTTAGTGGGTGGAGACAATGAGTTGAGCCGGTACAGCAACTGAGATGCAATAATGTGGTTTATAATAAGTGTGTGCCCCCTATACGACATTCCAAAAGCAAAGTGCGACCGTGCGACCAGAATTCAATTTTGTTTTCCACTTTTTGAACCAACTCAACCCAATTTTTGTCTGTATAGTTCCTGTCATTCCCCAAGTATACACCTAGTAATTTAAGACCAGTATTGTTCCATTTGATATTTAGTGGTGTGTCTGTGCGGCCACGCCACTCACCAACCCATAACCCTTCAGTCTTTTTCAAATGAATTTTTGCATTTGATGCGCGCCCATAAATTTGCAACCAGTAGTTCAGTCTGTTGAAATCTTGATTTCGAGTGATTAAAAGCTCTACGTCATCCGCATAAGCTGCAAATTTACAGTGTTTACCATCAGTTTCCGGTATCACAATACCCTGAATTTGACTATCATTTCTGATTTTGTTCAGAAGCGGCTCAATGGCAAGAACACACAACTGGGTAGAAAGGGGACAGCCTTGTCTAATCCCCCTTGTCAGGGATAGTGGTGAGATCAGGGAGTCATTGCAGCAAATTAATGCCTTTGCATTGTGGTATAAAAGCTGAATATATGAAATGAAAATGTTGCCAAACCCAAAAGCTTGCAGGGTGTTTATTAAGTACGACTGGTTGACTCTGTCGAAAGCTTTTTCTTGGTCTAGCGCCACAATGCCAAGAGGGATGTTAGACATGTTAGACAGATCAATGCTATCGCGCAGTACGTTAATATTGTCATGAATATGACGACCAGGGATACTACTACTAGTAGTAGTAGTAGTAGCATTAGTGTTTTTGACCGAACTCTGCCTCAATATGGAAGGACCCCATGTCATATTAATTGTTTGCGCTCACTAGAACAAAAGGGATGCAAATATTAACATAACGAGTGGTGGCGAATAAACATTCAATTTTGTGTTGAGTTAATATTTAAAACGTATAGGCACACAGATTAAACCTGTGTTGTTGATTTTGGCAAACACTACCGATGCTGCATTGCTCCTCTTCTTCAGAAAATCAACATTTTAACCAACTTACATGACATTCTATGTTATGTTGACTTTATTTAAAGTTTATAGTGCATTTCTTCAATTGATTAATAAATGTGAAAATCGTAATTTTCAACACAAATAATAGTCTTGCTACCTTAATTTGTAAAAAACACCACACACCAGATTAATGAGTAAGACAATTTATTAAAACAAGCCAGCAATAAAGAAATAAAATACATGCATTGACATAACTACTAGTGGGAAAAATACACAATAAAAATACACCCTAAAAAATTGGGCAAGGGGTCACCCTTCAAAACTCCCACTGGTGAGCATTGGGCGAAGGTGTTCATAAATTGCCATGAAAATATGCAATGTTTGATTTAGTTAGTGATATTCATTTGAGTATTTAATATTATTGATACATGAGTAGAAAGTTTTTTCGTATTGCACTGTATACTCAAGTATTCGAAGACGTATCTATACAGACTCGTAGTCATAAGTAAAAGTACTCTATTCAAGAAGAAATTATGTTTAATCAATGTAAGACTAATTAACATACTCACGTCAGAGATATAATTCCGAGTTGTTATTCACAGAGAATAATATCAGAGTTACATAATATTGATATACAAACGTCTGTTATATTACCTTGTACTGGCACTAACCTAGGGGGTCATACTAACCTATGGAATGGTACTTTACATAATCAAAAACATGCATAAATTAAATGTGTTCTTTATCGTATTTAACCTTCAGCTCATCTTCTTCTTTCTTGAAACAAATGTTACTTTTAGGTTAATAGCCATATTCACTATAGAACAGATTTAAATTCCCACTAGTAACAGTCTTCAAGTGGAATATAGTTCAATATTGGAAAATTGTAATTTTTATACATATTAAAAAAAACTTGCGTAAAATTATTTTGCTCACTGTGACGTCACTTCACTCAATACCTCCATTGTAAATATTATACCAGCCTTTCAAATTCCCGATTACGTCGTTCTGATTGGTTGAGGGCGTGTTTTTAATTATGTTAGCCGTGGTATAATGAATAGCTTTTAATGTATAAAAGTAGGCCTCAATACACAAGTGGGGTAAACCGGCTGTCAACTAAAATCGGGAAAATTCAAAGAATTTTTCTTACGCAAACGACACCAAAAAATGAATGTCGCGTTGCCAGTAGAAGATTTCATAGAACGTGGGCATAGTTTAATGCGTTTAAGTTGTTTCCATGCCTCAGAAATACATTTGAAATTAGTTTGGTATAATATAATGGCAATAAACCACCTCTGAAATCAGGTATCCTACTCGATTTTGCACAATCCATGACATGCGTTCTTTATGGATTTATTCGATACACTTATGATAGCAAATTCTGTAAAGCTGCTTGTACTATAATCGAGAATGAACTTATTCCACCGAAGTAGGGAGAACCAACAATGTCGCAAAGAATAGGGCACATTTACCCAGATGAACTCTTGATAGGACAGCATTTAAAATGTCATTCAAAAAGATAATAATGACAAGTACCTGAAATAAATGAATGAATGAATGAATGAATGAATAAATAAATAAATAAATAAATAAATAAATATGAAAAATTAAAAGTAAAGAAATAAAGAGAGAAATACGGAAAGAATGTACGTACCAGCATTTGAGTTGGAAAAGACACGCTGAAGTAATGTCTTCCGACGATATCACTCAATTTGAACCAGCGACGTTCTAGTTGTATGCTGTCTTCTCGTTGGTACTGAATCTCCACCATAGGGTCAATGTCCGTGACACTGTGAATGTAAAACAATTATTAGAAAGCCATAACATTCCACACATTCAATGCGTGCAATTGCATTTCTAAACACAGGCAGCTGAACACTTTGTTTATCTGTACTCAGTATTATTAATATCATATAATGAAGGGATTATGTGGGTAATTCACAAATCACGAACGTCTTTTCAAAATGATTGTTACCTTGGCTGATATATGTCTGTTACTTTTTGGATGTAATAGTCATAATATTTTCTGGTATCTTTCACTGTAACAATGTCACCGATGTCCAAGTGCGAGTGCTGACCAATAGGTGTCATGAAAATCAGATCACCAGTACTTACAACAGAATGCTGGCCACTAAAAATAAGAAATGAAAATAATTCTTTCTTGGATAATGAAATTAATTCAAATTTGATTTCTAGCACATTACAATACAATGTTGTATGCGAACGTTAATGTATCGATTGCACATTCGAACAGGATTATAAGCAAATTAACACTACTATTATATTTGTCTATATCAAATAATCGTATGGAAATGGTCATCTTACCTGGTGCCTACTGCATAGATGAATGGAACATAGTCCCCCCTTACTCTACATATGAACACGTATACAGCAAACAGGTAGAACACACTTGTAAACAAACGTTCGACAAACTCAACAAATTTATCTGCATAGTTCTTGATAAAACATAACATGAAAATATAAATTGTCACTTATGGTGCAACACATTGATTATACTGGGCACGCACAGGACAGCTGCATTACAAAGGTAATGTGCAATAATAGTAACTCGTATTCTGAATGATGTCGTAATTGTTTAACTACCCGTGATCTCAAATGTTTTTATGTGTCTACGATGTTAGCAACATTGCTGAATGGAATTCGGTACATTGCTGTGACGTTGATTAGTAGCCTAATTCACAGACATGATTATTTACGCATTTAATTTGGAAAGATGTAACCACGAATTCCCCGAACCAAGCATAGACTCCAGTATTTCCTAAGGTGAATCAGTCACGTAAAATAAATTCGAATTTGTTGGTGGCAGAGGCTCTCTTCTCCATCTCCCTGTGCCACTTATTACCGAATTCGCCCATGAAACAATTAATTATCCTATGTGCAATTCATGTATTTGTGGTTTGTTTAATCTATACTCACTACAGTACTGGGCGTCACCGCGATTCCATCCATGGTATTAGCTCTGAGTTTAACGTCGTCGGATACACGAGCCTGGAGATCACAGGAACGTATGTAGCTGTAGCTCGCGACTGACTGATACCCAATTTCTGCAACACCGCAATAAGAACGGGGATTTTTCTGACTCATGTTTCTAATAGTACTCAATCTTATTATGTTTTGTACAATTTGCAGGAGGACTATCGTGGCCAAATTCTATTGGTTTATTTTTGTTTACGTGCACAGTGCTATCAGTGTGATTGGTTGTACATTTAATAGACGAGGGGAATCCCCAACGAGTTCATGGAATATACATCTCACTGTGGCTATTTATATGAGCTACGAATGACGTTTATTGACGTCCTTAGAACGACCTTGGAGAATGAATTTTGAGGACCAGGATTGAGACGGTAGAGTACGTGCCTTTGCTAAAAACGTATACAAATACAATTGTAGCGTCTGAAATAATTCTCAGGAAAAACAGTCGACGGTTTAAAGCGGGGAGCGTGTCATTGTTTACAAACAAGCGTCTACCCGTGAGCCTTGGCGTTTTAGCGTGTGTTCTTACATAATGAAATGCTTTTCTTTTTGCATTTTCAAAACTCTTACAATTGTTTGCAAACTTGAGAACCAGGCAACTAGAGGTCAACACGGAGTTAATCGGGTTTCTATTGTTTATCTCATTTTAATTATGCAGACCGAGTGGGTTACTAACTGCGCAGTGTGATTGACGAATCGAATATTTGAATGTGGGGAATACCCTGGAAGTTCGTCGAATTTTGACCTCCCGCGTAACGGGAAGTGATTTTAATTGTCGCAGTTAAGAGGACCCTGGGCAAAATGTCTGGGGCTCAGGTTAAGAAGAATGTGCAGTGAGTGTTGATTCGAATCGGATTAGGGTGGTGGCAGATGAAGTATTCGATTGAGAACTACGAGGGCAAAAGTCTAGTTCAGAGGTCATTCAGACTATGGATATATAAAATAGATTTGATAGAATAATGACTAATAAAGATGTAATTAATGTAATGAATGTGCACTTACACTTCAGTTGTATTGGTTAATTAAAGAAACTTGAAAGTAAAGGCAAGAATTCCGCAGAGAAAGAGATGATGTGGCGTACTGGAGTGCTTGTCATGTTATTCCAAACCAACTCACAACCCCAAGATGTCACTCGCATGATTCTCAAGTAAAAATTATACGTGTGCATGATTTCACTTTATTGGGTTCACGTGTGGTTTATTATCAGATCAATATACCACCGCAATATAATATAATGAAGTCCAGCTCAAAGGGATACCGCCACTGACGACACCTTAGACATTATCTATACTATCACTAAATTTCAACAGCTATGTGTCGATCAGTTGACCTTGGTGTACTCCATTGTTCTTCGTAGTCGTAAATACGTTCGTGATTGACGTACTTTAAACTCGTCCATGCACCCCGGCCATGCACGATCTTAATTTTGCCCTTCTACTTCCGTGCCTCTCGATGTAAGTTTGTCAAGTAAGTAAATTTTCAAGTCGAGGCGTGTAAGTTCCACACTGTCTGCCTTCACTTAACATGGGTAAGTGTGTACAATGGTTATTGGAGCTGTGTGAACTCTAGCTGGGCGCGTCTACCGAAACAACAGCATCATCGTGCTTGTAGTCTCCTAGAATATTTGAAATTACATGGTTAGCATCTTGTTGTCATAATGTTAATAATGATGTCATAGGAACAGAGTGAGTCATTAAAATGTGATTGACTAATATTACTTAAATTGGCGGGATACAAAAACATCCGACCATACAGATTTACTAGTCAATGAACTGTCACTTCAAATCTTTGACGTTTCCTTCAGTGACATCTATAGTCAAATATTGTACCTTTGATTGTATTTTACAATGTATGGCACAGTCAAGATGTATAGTCACGCTCTCGCATGTATTCCATCAAATCAATTATTTATCACGTGACTCCAACGCACACACTTCAACTGTGTTAACAAACAAGCACTGCAACTACGGTCACTAATAAAGCTTTGGCCAGCCCTGGACAGCAGAACTGTCAGACATTGAAAAGCGAAAGATCGCTTCAGCTTTTACGATTACCCTTATTACTCTTGCATCGTCTTTTGAACACAATTGAACATGACAATGCCATACTTGTCATATATTTGACGTATAAGAAATTGAATTACTGCATCCAATTAGAAGATGAACCGCATTTGTTCACAGAATGCAAATTATACATAAAAATAAGAAAGAAACATCTATTCTATTCAAAGAAATTTGCGACAAACTTATTTACATCATGAATGCAAATTGTAGGGAAACATTAAAAGAAGTCATTTATATCATTAAAACTGTACTTTAGAGAAAAAAGTAGCCACTAAACTGAGTCTTTTTTAAATTCTTCATTGTCTCTACATTATTTTATTTACATGTTTACGCTCAAATACGAATGCATCTTTACTATCTTATTTACATCATTTTACGATCACATCATGTGTACTACCAACGTTATTGCAACTATAAAATATGTTTTTCCTTCTGTAAGAAGTTAGTTACGATAGTTTTCAAATATTTCACCCCAGCCTCAACATACTCAAATTACTGCCAGATTTCATCTGAGTTATTATCATTGTACGTAATGCAAATACACATATCCCAAACTCAAAAGCCGTTTTTCGAAATGAAGCTTTCCCATGGTTGTTTCCCAATATCAGGTGGAGTCCACCCATACCTATTTACACTTATTATCGGTATAAATGTTTGCCTATACAAATCGTGCCAAAAGATATTGAGCAGCAAACCCGTGTACCGTCTATACTCATTGATCCTAGAAATGTCTTCGGAATCCACACTACCTCGTGTTTGTTTTGTAGTTCATTTATTACCCACAAAAATTGCATTTTCTCTCATCAACAGTATGTGCATTCCATTAGAAAAACAAACCAAAATGTATATGACATTGGTATATTTTTTCTAATAATATATATATTTCGTTTATATTTTCTCTTGCAATACTAGTCTACAAACTCTACATGGATGGCGAGTGTTCCCGGTGATTCGCTAGTAATTGCAAATATCTCAGCATTGGTTCGGGCGAGGGTAAACAGTGATCGACGAATACTTTCGAGATTTCATGTTACCGGTTTGACGGAGAGTGATCAGAAGCGAACAACGCTTCAGAGCGTAGGAATACATGGCAAATCATTTCATTTTGTGACGAATCAATATGGTTTTTGATGTCATTGATATGTATGTTAAATAAAAGTGGGCTCAGCCCATCACCCTATGTCGGACCTTTCATGCCGTTAGGCAGCGAGAACAATTAATCATGAATCACGAAGGTAATATTTGTGTTTTCGACTGAACTCAATATGGAAGAACCCCATGTGTTATTAATTGTTGCACTCACTGGAACAAAAGATATGCAAATATCAACATGACCAGTGGTCGCGAATAAACATTGTCTTGAGTTAATATTTGAAACTTATAGGCACACAGATTAAACCTGTGTTGTTAATTTTGGCAAACACCACTGAGGCTGTCTTGCTTCCCTGCAGGACATTTTAACCAACTTACATGACATTCTATGTTATGTTGACTTTATTTAAAGTTTATAGTGCATTTCATCAATTAATAAATAATGTGAAACTCGTAATTTTCAACACAAATAATAGTCTCGCTACCTTAATTTGTAAAGACACTACATACCAGATTAATAAGTAAGACAATTTATTAAAACAAGCCAGCAATAAAGAAATAAAATACATGCATTGACATAACTACTAGTGGGGAAAATACACAATAAAAATACACCCTAAAAAATTGGGCAAGGGGCCACCCTTCAAAACTCCCACTGGTGAGCATTGGGCGAAGGTGTTCATAAATTGCCATGAAAATATGCAATGTTTGATTTAGTTAGTGATATTCATTTGAGTATTTAATATTATTGATACATGAGTAGAAAGTTTTTTCGTATTGCACTGTATACTCAAGTATTCGAAGACGTATCTATACAGACTCGTAGTCATAAGTAAAAGTACTCTATTCGAGAAGAAATTATGTTTAATCAATGTAAGACTAATTAACATACTCACGTCAGAGATATAATTCCGAGTTGTTATTCAGAGAATAATATCAGAGTTACATAATATTGATATACAAACGTCTGTTATATTCCCTTGTATTGGAACTAACCTAGGGTGTCATACTAACCTATGGAATTGTACTTTACATAATCAAAAACAGGAATAAATTAAATGTGTTCTCTATCGTATTTAACTTTCAGCTCATCTTCTTCTTTCTTGAAACAAATGTTAATTTTAGGTTAATAGCCATATTCACTATAGAACAGATTTAAATTCCCACTAGTAACAGTCTTCAAGTGGAATATAGTTCAATATTGGAAAATTGTAATTTTTATACATATTAAAAAAACTTGCGTAGAATTATTTTGCTCACTGTGACGTCACTTCACTCAATACCTCCATAGTAAATATTATACCAGCCTTTCAAATTCCCGATTACGTCGTTCTGATTGGTTGAGGGCGTGTTTTTAAATTATGTTAGCCGTGGTATAATGAATAGCTTTTAATGTATAAAAGTAGGCCTCAATACACAAGAGGATGTCAACTAAAATCGGGAAAATTCAAAGAATTTTTTCTTACGCAGACGACACCAAAAAATGAATGTCGCGTTGCCAGTAGAACGTTTAGGATGCTTCATCTCATTTGGCCATAGTTTTGATGCGTTTAAGTTGTTTCCATGCCTCGGGAATACATTTGAAATTAGGTTGGTACATGTATAATATAATGGCAATAAACCACCTCTGAAATCAGGTATCCTACTCGATTTTGCACAATCCATGACATGCGTTCTTTATGGATTTATTCGATACACTTATGATAGCAAATTCTGTAAAGCTGCTTGTACTATAATCGAGAATGAACTTATTCCACCGAAGTAGGGAGAACCAACAATGTCGCAAAGAATAGGGCACATTTACCCAGATGAACTCTTGATAGGACAGCATTTAAAATGTCATTCAAAAAGATAATAATGACAAGTACCTGAAATAAATGAATGAATGAATGAATGAATGAATGAATGAATGAATGAATGAATGAATGAATGAGTGAATGAATGAATAAATAAATAAATAAATAAATAAATAAATAAATAAATAAATATGAAAAATTAAAAGTAAAGAAATAAAGAGAGAAATACGGAAAGAATGTACGTACCAGCATTTGAGTTGGAAAAGACACGCTGAAGTAAAGTCTTCCAACGATATCACTCAATTTGAACCAACGACGTTCTAGCTGTATGCTGTCTTCTCGTTGGTACTGAATCTCCACCATAGGGTCAATGTCCGTGACACTGTATATGTAAAACAATTATTAGAAAGGCATAACATTCCACACATTCAATGCGTGCAATTGCATTTCTAAACACAGGCAGCTGAACACTTTGTTTATCTGTACTCAGTATTATTAATATCATATAATGAAGGGATTATGTGGGTAATTCACAAATCACGAACGTCTTTTCAAAATGATTGTTACCTTGGCTGATATATGTCTGTTACTTTTTGGATGTAATAGTCATAATATTTTCTGGTATCTTTCACTGTAACAATGTCACCGATGTCCAAGTGCGAGTGCTGACCAATAGGTGTCATGAAAATCAGATCACCAGTACTTACAACAGAATGCTGGCCACTAAAAATAATAAATGAAAATTCTTTCCTTGGATAATGAAATTAATTCAAATTTGATTTCTAGCACATTACAATACAATGTTGTATGCGAACGTTAATGTATCGATTGCACATTCGAACAGGATTATAAGCAAATTAACACTACTATTATATTGTCTATATCGTATAATCGTATGGAAATGGTCATGGTCATCTTACCTGGTGCCTACCGCACAGATTGGAACATAGTCTCCCGTTACTCTACATATGAACACATATACAACAAACAGGTAGAACATCCGTTCGACAAACTCAGCAAATTTATCTGCATAGTCCTTGATAAAATATAACATCAAAATATAAATTGTCACTTATGGGGCAACACATTGATTATACTGGGCACGCACAGGACAGCTGCATTACGAAGGTAATGTGTAATAATAGTAACTCGTATTCTGAATGATGTCGTAATTGTTTAACTACCCGTGTTCTAAAATGTTTGTATGTGTCTACGATGTTAGCAACATTGCTGAATAGAATTCGGTACATTGCTGTGACGTTGATTAGTAGCCTAATTCACAGACTTGATTATTTACGCATTTAACCACCAATGCCCTGAACCAAGCATAGACTCCTGTATTTCCTAAGGTGAATCAGTCACGTAAAATAAATTCGAATTTGTTGGTGGCAGAGGCTCTCTTCTCCATCTCTCTGTGCCACTTATTACCGAATTCGCCCATGAAACAATAAATTATCCTATGTGCAATTCATGTATTTGTAGTTTGTTTAATCTATACTCACTACAGTACTGGGCGTCACCGCGATTCCATCCATGGTATTAGCTCTGAGTTTAACGTCGTCGGATACACGAGCCTTGAGATCACAGGAACGTATGTACCTGTAGCTCGCGACTGACTGATACCCAATTTCTGCAACACCGCAATAAGAACGGGGATTTTTCTGACTCATGTTTCTAATTGCGTTCAATCTTATTATGTTTTGTACAGGAGGACTATCGTGGCCAAATTCTATTGGTTTATTTTTGTTTACGTGCACAGTGCTATCAGTGTGATTGTTTGTACATTTAATAGACGAGGGGAATCCCCAACGAGTTCATGGAATATACAACTCAGTGTTGCTATTTATATGAGCTACGAATGACGTTTATTAACGTCCTTAGAACGACCTTGGAGAACGAATTATGAGGACCAGGATTGAGACGGTAGAGTAAGCCTTTGCAAAACACGTATACAAATACAATTGTAGTGTTTGCAATAATTCCCAGGAAAAGCAGTGTCATTGTTTACAAACAAGCGTCTACCAATGAGCGTTTTTATCGTGTGTTTTTATCGTCGCTTGGGACTCAATTCCCCGCGCGTGCGCAGGTGAAGACTCTCCTGCTTTAAATGAGTTGGTGTAAACATGGATATGCGTTGCTTTGCAAAGTAAACATCACATTTGATTCACATGGGTATACGTTGCTTTGCAAAGTAAACAACACATTTGATTCACATGGGTATACGTTGCTATGCAAAGTAAACAACACATTTGATCACATGGGTATACGTTGCTATGCAAAGTAAACAACACATTTGATCACATGGGTATACGTTGCAATGCAAAGTAAACAACACATTTGATCACATGGGTATACGTTGCTATGCAAAGTAAACAACACATTTGATCACATGGGTATACGTTGCTTTGCAAAGTAAACAACACATTTGATTCACATGGGTATACGTTGCTATGCAAAGTAAACAACACATTTGATCACATGGGTATACGTTGCAATGCAAAGTAAACAACACATTTGATCACATGGGTATACGTTGCAATGCAAAGTAAACAACACATGTGATCACATGGGTATACGTTGCAATGCAAAGTAAACAACACAAATACCTGTCACGAATTATAGCGGTGTCACTTTGTCTGACGTTTTGGAGTTGCCAAAGGATTTAATTACCATATGTCTGCCTATGTAAACATTGGATATATGCATAATGAGTTGTTACATTGTTGTAACACTGGAAGATTATGACTAACTATTCAGTTCCAAAGTTATTAGGAAATGCATAACATCAACATTTTTGGTGAAAAATAAATACTTCAAAAGCGGAAACGAGGAATATTAATATGTTTTTGTTTGAATTACAACAAATATATTCCATAATCATTTTCACAGGCATTTGAATACGAAGCAGAATTTGCAATGTGATTTTGTATGCTTCGAATAAAAATTAAATATGAACTATTCGTCCAGGAGGTAACTGCTTGGGACAAATTAAAAAATAAATAAGATATTAAAATCTGTAAACAATAATAAATATAAGATATTAGAATCTGTAAACAATAATAAATATAAGATATTAGAATCTGTAAACAATAATAAGTATGAGTTTGTTTTGTCTTATATGCTGCAAACAAATCAAAAAGACATTACAAAAATAATCTGTGAAGTCATAAAAAATTATACTGCTACGAAAACAGTTGTAAAGTTACCTAACCTATTGCATACATCATATCATTAATATGGTGTGACGCAATCAATCTGTCCATACTAAATTATGCCTAATAATTTAAAAGCAAATGTACACATTTTTGTGTGGCCACAGTGTCAACTTCACCCAGCAGCAGCAGTAGTCGTAGCCGAGTAATCAATATATCACTGTACAAAATGCATATCTTTTCATCAAGTACTGGGATTATTCTGACTCATGTCTGTTGCACTATTGTAGTCGGACAATATACCATTGTAAGGAAGCAGTAATTGCAAACACCATTGGTTCTTTACTCCCTTGTTGCACAATGCAATTTACAATGTCTTATATAAATTCTATTAACAGGAAGTGACGTGTATGAATGACGCTCGTGAAAAGTCATCTCGCTTTGACCCCCTACCAGCCACGAATAACAACAGGAGGTTAAATACGGCGCGAGAGTTATCTAAAGACCTCATATCCATGACACGTATTTATTATAAGTTTAGAACAATAGTACACGATACTTGTCGAAACCTTGAGTATTGACTTCTTGTTGAGGTTTGTCATTGGGATAAACTCATATTAATTACGCACGCACATATACGTCTTACCATCGTTTTGACGTCACGCATTGAATTAATTTTCAATATACTTGAATTAACTTTTAATCTAATTACGTTATGTTTGTAAATATGAAAATGTAATGTTTCGACCTGGTTTCCAGGTGAAAAGCGTAGAGTGTCATTGTTTATAAACAAACGTCTACCCATGAGCCTTTGCTTTTTTAGCGTGTGTTGTTATCGTAGCTTGAGACTCAATTCCCGCGCGTGCGCAGGTGACGACCCTCACGCTTTAAACTTAGTAAAGTGTTAAACTTTGATTTGGTTTTTGATTTATTAAACAGAAATAATGTTCACCCAGAATCGCATTCACGCATATTGATGAGTACATGACTTAATTGTAGATTCATATGAATATTTAATTACCATTTGTGCCCCAAAGCACTTATGTACAATGTATTGTCATCATGGCAAATGTACAACATAGAATAATGTATAGTAATTCAACATAGTTTACAAAAAAATATTTGAAGGCTAACACGTGATATGCAGGCGTATTACGTCACAAAAAGATTATATTCAACCCAGTCACATGGATGTGCATATTTATGACATCATGTAATGTTTTCTTGTTAATGTATTGTCATCATGGCAAATGTACAACATAGAGTAATGTATAGTAATTCAACATAGTTTACAAAAAATATTTGAAGGCTAACACGTGATATGCAGGCGTATTACGTCACAAAAAGATTATATTCAACCCAGTCACATGGATGTGCATATTTATGACATCATGTAATGTTTTCTTGTTAATATTAATGAAGTTGATTAATTTGTTAAGATGTTCAAAGGATGCCATGACTGAACTTTGGAGTTCCCACGTAAGGCGTTGCAGTGATATAATTATAAATCAAGTAAAACGTGATATAAAAAACAGTAATAGGGTAAATTATAATTACAACATAACAGATATGACAGATTAAAAAATTTACACACACATATATATATATTTAAATTGAGCATAATAGTACCTATTCAACAAGGCCCAGAAGAAACATACTACATGTGAATGGTGTTGTTGTAACCTACTTTGCGGGACAGAATCGGTTATTTAGTACCAAATTTCACACCGCGTTTCAGTCAATGAGATGATTCAAACTCATGATATTATAATGTAAACAAAAACGTTATTCAAATTTTACACAACTGCGCGTGCGTTTTGAATTACTTGTACGTATCACTGATTAATTAAATGGAAAAAAAATACAATTTTGCTTCAACCCGATAGCTAAAGGTGTATATATATATTGACGAATGTCGCTTCTAATAATATGACAATATAACCAGTCAGATCACACTAGTCTTCATATTGGTAGCAGAATTTGCTAAACACATTCCACAGAAAATAGATGAAAACAAGGTAACCCTGAAATAAATAAATAAATAAATAAATAAATAAATAAATAAATAAATAAATAAATAAATAAATAAATAAATAAATAAATAAATAAATAAATAAATAAATAAATAAATAAATAAATAAATAAATAAATAAATAAATAAATAAAATTTAAATGAAAAAGAACGAATGAAAGTAGAATAGATACAAACAGACAAACAAACATACTTACTGGATATCTTTGAACCAACACTAACGGTAATCCAATATAGGGTATACTGAAGACACGTTTTCCATGTAGTTCATTTCGGCTGAACGATTTGTGCTGTAATTTATCATCACCTTCTGCTTGGTATTGGATTTCTACTAAAGGACTGCCTATCTCACTGTTAATAAATCATAGTACAAATATATCCGTATTTTATCTTATATATTACCTGATTTTTTGAGGGGTACATTAACAGACGCGTATATTTAGAACTACAAATGATATTTCTATTTGAAACACCGTCCCCACATTTCGCAAATGTGGAAAGCATTTATTGCAATTAATGAATAATCTAAAGTTCTGAGAAAACTCTGGCTAATTTTACCAGTAATTAAAGTATTGCACTTTAGTGCATAACATGGTCAATATCAAATAACAATAAACTGCTAGCGAAGGGTTTGTTACCTTGGCCGATAGATTTTGGTTACTTTTTGCATGTAATATTTGTAACCCCTTTCCTTATCTATCACACATACAATATCGCCGACTTTCAGATGTTCTTGCTGACCAATGCGTGACATGTACACCAGATCACCAGTGTTTAAAACAGAATGTGTACCGCTATAAATAAATAAATCGGTGAACAATGTTATAAAGTGCAAACGTCCATTGTTATGTCACACATTGAAACATTTATGTGATAATGAAAAGAATCGATCACTGTATTTGACAGACATACACAACATGTTGCAGTCATCTCATAGTGGTTAGTTTTTTATGCATTGCGTATTATATAAATAAAAACTAAAAATATGAATATTTGATAGATGTAATGATTTAATACCTGGATCCTATGATCGTCAAAGTTTTGAAGTTGCTTGTCATGTGGCAAACGAGACAGTATCCGCAATACACGTAGAACGCATTGGTTATCATCCATCCCATGAATTCAGCAAATTTACCACTGAGATTGTCATTCGAATATCCCTTGAAAGAGGCGATATAAACAAAATTTTAGAGACAGGTCATTTTATCTTGGAATGCTCAAATTGAAAAAAAAATCATTGGGACTGACTTACATGGAAATAATCATACATGTATATACGCAAAATCAGTGATTTACACAAAACGCACCTTATACGTTTCTAAAACCATATTATTGACAATTTGGTGTTACCCCAAATCAATGAAGTGTTACTGTATTTGATCATATTTTGTGATATCGTTTTAAGGTAGCGATGCAGTTTATTTGTGAATTTTAATCAAAAATATTTTTTTTTCGTTTTTTATATAGATTGTTATCTATTTGACCAATGAATTCATATTGGAACACCGTTAAAATTGCTGGTTATTTTCTGGTTAAAAATAAAAAAACACTCACACGTGGCAATGTTTATGTCCAATTGCCTAATTTTCATGAGTGGGCATATAACAGGACCTTTGATTGACAATATGCAAATCAAGATTGTACGGGTCATAGTTCATTCAATCACGCGCATGTGCAATTATTATTAAATCAGTTCTCACTCGCTAGCAAACCAAACATTATATTTCCTCGGCGTTTTTCCTATTTTTATCATTACATTTTGCGTGATGTGAAAAGAATGAGAGGTAGAAAGAAGATTCGAATGATATATGTCAGAAGAGGCAAAAGCTACACTGAAGACATCAGACCGCCGAACGAAAAACAAAATCGATGTGAGCGTCTAAACGTGACTTTCCCTGAAGGCGTGAATCCGAGATTCTGATTGACTGAGAGATTTTATTTTTAAATAATTGTTCTCAAAAAATAAACTGAGCATGTGAAGAATAATTTAACATTGTTTGCAGTGATAACAGCTCATTGTCGAAACGAAGAATGCGTTCAAAATGCGTCCGAACAGTATATTACGGCAAGTGGAACAAAAATAACAAGTCCGCAATTAATATAGATATATAAATTATGCAAAAATAGAAAAGAATGAACTTTGAGGTCATGCTGTGCGACTTTGAAAGTCGTTAGAGAGATGAGTGGACGCATTTGAATTAGTAGTATAGCAAGGTATCCAGTGATGTAATTTCACCCACAAACCACTTTTGCCCAAAAAAAAACATATTTTTGACCCAAAATCAAAAACGCATTCTGGATATTTAAAATAAAGACAAGTTGTACAAAGTTTGTATAATAAGCTTTCAGAAAATATATAACATGTTAGATATATAATACCATCTTCATTGTCTAATTACTCAATTAAAAAACAAGCCAAATAAACTGCATCTCTACCTTAACCTCATATCCCGCCTGAAATACTCACCCTACTGAGGGAAAACTGTCTGTCCATGTTGAGCAATAACCTAAACGTTAGGAATATTACACCGGCTCTAGTGGTCACAGCAAAACTTCACCCAGTCACCCAGTAGAAACTTTCGAGGCTGAGTGACAAATATACACACAGTATCTGCAGCTTGGCAGCAAAGACGGGGATGTTTCTGACTCATGTTTCTATTTTTATATCGTCATAATATGTGATACGCCAATGTGATTGTGCAAGATTTAATCAGTTTACTTTTACGATGTGATTGGCTACTGCATTAAATTTTATTAAGGAAAATTCCCTAAGAGTCCAAAAAGAGATTAGTGACTCAGACCTTCCAAGAACACTTACACGTTCAATAGAATGAATGACGTTCGAAAACCCTTTTGGTTATCTAGGATTGACCATTGATTCACGTCAATGGCAGCAATAGCACCAGTGTCCGTTTTTTCACGATCTCCGGTGAAATGGACTGTGCGAAGTTAGACGGCCAGGTTAACATGGGCCGTAATATTTTGCTACACAACTGCTGTTCGCAGTTTTTATTACTCAATCGCTCAAACGCTGGTTCGAAAAAGTCGAAATGGAAGGCAAACTATTGTAAATCGAGACAAGTTTCATTCAACTACAGACGAAACGGGTCGGTAAAAAATAAACGAACCCTGACCTCTAGAAATCCCTCATTCTTAGAGTACCAGAAGTCACCGAGCACGGCCGTACAACGTACTTTGCGACATCGCTACATATGTATGCTAGCTGACAAGGGGGTTTCCGAATAAGGTAACCAAGCTGGCATCGCCGAGTGCGTGATTTTCCGCGATGTTTAAAAAAAGCATCTCGTTGCCGATTTCTTTTCAATTAACCGAGCATTTTACGTTAGTTAGTTAGTGAAAGGTTGCATATAACATCAACAGTGACTTGTCAATCAACAAGCAATGTGAACAAACTTTCGGGACTTTTAATCACATACGCGTGCTTCGGTTCCCTATATTTTAAAATCGATTTTTGAGTACTGTATGTTCGAGCACTATCTAGCCAACCTGACTGGGTAAGAAAAAGCAAAAAAAAAAAAAAAAAACACTCCGAGTGCCCACGAGCCTGCATCTATATCTTAAAAGCATGAACACTCATAATTTCACTTCGGTCAATCCTAGATAACCAAAAGGGTTTTCGAACGTCATTCATTCTATTGAACGTGTAAGTGTTCTTGGAAGGTCTGAGTCACTAATCTCTTTTTGGACTCTTAGGGAATGTCCCTTAATAAAATTTAATGCAGTAGCCAATCACATCGTAAAAGTAAACTGATTAAATCTTGCACAATCACATTGGCGTATCACATATTATGACGATATAAAAATAGAAATATGAGTCAGAAACATCCCCGTCTTTGCTGCCTAGCTGCAGATACTGTGTGTATATTTGTCACTCAGCCTCGAGAGTTTCTACTGGGTGACTGGGTGAAGTTTTGCTGTGACCACTAGAGCCGGTGTAATATTCCTAACGTTTAGATTATTGCTCAACATGGACAGACAGTTTTCCCTCAGTAGGGTGAGTATTTCAGGCGGGATATGTGGTTAAGGTAGAGATGCAGTTTATTTGGCTTGCTTTTTAATTGAGTAATTAGACAATGAAGATGGTATTATATATCTAACATGTTATATATTTTCTGAAAGCTTATTATACAAACTTTGTACAACTTGTCTTTATTTTAAATATCCAGAATGCGTTTTTGATTTTGGGTCAAAAATATGTTTTTTTGGGCAAAAGTGGTTTGTGGGTGAAATTACATCACTGGATACCTTGGTATACTACTAATTCAAATGCGTCCACTCATCTCTCTAACGGCTTTCAAAGTCGCACAGCATGACCTCAAAGTTCACTCTTTTCTATTTTTGCATAATTTATATATCTATATTAATTGCGGACTTGTTATTTTTGTTCCACTTGCCGTAATATACTGTTCGGACGCATTTTGAAGGGGGAATGGAATTCACAAATAAACTGCATCTCTACCTTAAAACGATATCACAAAATATGATCGAATACAGTATGATGAAATTATTTGCACGTATCTGTTAATCGACTTAAGTAGCTGATTACTAGTGAATGGCTGTGTTATGTCTGTCATTGTTTCGGCCCATTTGAGGTTCTGGACGGAACTTGGTTCAGTGATTTGGAACTAATTACGAGATAACCGTCGCTATTCGGACTACTATTTCTGATAGTTGGTATTCGCAGTTAATGTAGTGAACGATTAATCAAAAGATATGACGTGTTCAGTTCTTAGTGTGATTGGCTTTATGATTGAAGGTTACGCCCTAGAGTCTTTTTACTGCTTTGTAATTGGTTAAGGTTTTGAAAGTGACTAAAGTTGTTTTAGTTGGTCTTGGCGAGTACACCACGACAGACGCAGTAGAGTCTTAGAGAGTCTTGGGGCGAGTCTTGACGCAGTCTAGAGAGAGTCTTGGGTCAGCTATGCGATAGTCTTGGGGACTTTTCCCCAGGGCGCTGTTTTATAGAGTGCTCGACTGACCGACTAAGACGAGAGTTGAAACGTATTTCGTTGTGTGTGTGTCTATTTGACTGTAAAGTTTAAGTGACTTTCCCGATCCCGCACCTCAAGGGGACGCGATAGAGAGACGAGACGATATTCCCCCTGACACATGTGGGGAAACCCAGAGGAGAAGAATATTTCTCCGTGATAACAGTAACACTTCATTGATTTGGGGTAACACCAAATTGTCAATAATATGGTTTTAGAAACGTGTAAGGTGCGTTTTGTCACTGATTTTGCGTATATACATGTATGATTATTTCCATGTAAGTCAGTCCCAATGTTTTTTTTTCAATTTGAGCATTCCAAGTTAAAATGACCTGTCTCTAAAATTTTGTTTATATCGCCTCTTTCAAGGGATATTCGAATGACAATCTCAGTGGTAAATTTGCTGAATTCATGGGATGGATGATAACCAATGCGTTCTACGTGTATTGCGGATACTGTCTCGTTTGCCACATGACAAGCAACTTCAAAACTTTGACGATCATAGGATCCAGGTATTAAATCATTACATCTATCAAATATTCATATTTTTAGTTTTTATTTATATAATACGCAATGCATAAAAACTAACCACTACGACATGACTGCAATGCATCGTGTCTGTTAGATGCAGTTATAGATTCTATTCATAATCACGAAATCAAATAAACGTTTCAATGCGTGACATAATTATGAATGTTTGCACTTTATAATCACATTGTTCACCGATTTATTTACTAGTATTTTTATTTACAGCAGTACACATTCTGTTTTAAATACTGGTGATCTGGTGTTATATGTCACGCATTGGTCAGCAAGAACATCTGAAAGTCGGCGATATTGTATGTGTGATAGATAAGGAAAGGGGTTACGAATATTACATGCAAAAAGTAACCAAAATCTATCGGCCAAGGTAACAAACCTTTTGCTAGCAGTTTATTGTTATTTAATAATGATTATGTTATGCAGTAAAGTGCAATACATTAATTACTGGTAAAATTAGCCAGATACGAACACAATTTTCTTAGATTATTTATTAATTGCAATAAATGCTTTCCACATTTGCGAAATGTGGGACGGTGTTTCAAATAGAATATCGTTTGTAATTCTAATTATACACTCTGTGAATGTACTCCCCAAGACATCGGGTAATATATAAGCCGTAATATGGATATATTTGTACTATGATTTATTAACAGTGAGACAGGCAGTCCTTTAGTAGAAATCCAATACCAAGCAGAAAAAGATGATAAATTACAGCACAAATCGTTCAGCCGAAATGAACTACATGGAAAACGTGTCTTCAGTATACCCTATATTGGATTACCGTACGTGTTGGTTCAAAGATATCCAGTAAGTGTGTTTGTTTGTATCTATTCTTCTTTTATTCGTTCTTTTTCATTTAAATGTTATTTATTTATTTATTTATTTATTTATTTATTTATTTATTTATTTATTTATTTATTTATTTATTTATTTATTTATTTATTTATTTATTTATTTATTTATTTATTTATTTATTTATTTATTTATTTATTTATTTCAGGGTTATCTTGTTTTCATCTATTTTCTGTGGAATGTGTTTAGCAAATTCTGTTACCAATATGAATACTGGTGTGATCTGACTGGTTATATTGTATTATCATTAGAAGCGACATTCGTCAATATACATATATACCTTTAGCTATTAGGTTGAAGCAAAATTGTATTTTTTTTCATTTATTTAATTTAATTAGTGATACGTAATTCAAAACACATGCGCAATTGTGTAAATTTTGAAAAACATTTTCTGTTTACATTATAATATCACGAGTCTGAATCTAACCATCTCATTGACTGAATCCCGGTGTGAAATCTGGTACTAAATAACCGATTCTGTCCCGCCATTTTTTCCCAATTAGGTTACAACAACGTAATTCATATGTAGTATGTTTTTTTTTCTTGGCCCTGTAGAATAGGTACTATTATGTTAAATACTCATTTACACACATATATTTTTTAATCTGTCATATCTGTTATGTTGTCATTATAATTTACCCTATTACTGTTTATTATATCACGTTTTACTTGTTTTATAATTATATCACTGCAACGTCATACGTGGGAACTCCAAAGTTAAGTCATGGAATCCTTTGAACATCTTAACAAATTAATTTCATTAATATTAACAAGAAAACATTACATGATGTCATAAATATGCACATCCATGTAACTGGGTTGAATATAATATTTTTGTGACGCAATATACTATGTTGAATTACTATACATTACTCTATGTTGTACATTTGTCATAATGGCAAAACATTGTACATACGTGCTTTTGGGGCACAAATTGTAATTAAATATTCAGATGAATCTACAATTAAGTGATATACTCATCAATATGCGTGAATGCGATTCTGGGTGAACATTATTTCTGTTTAATAAATCCAAAACCAAATCAAAGTTTAACACTTTACTAAGTTTGAAGCGGGAGGGTTGTCATCTGCGCACGCGCGGGAATTGAGTCTCAAGCGACGATAACAACACACGCTAAAAAAGCAAAGGCTCATGGGTAGACGTTTGTTTATAAACAATGACACGCTATGGCCATCTCACGCATGCGCGGGTCACGACTCCCCCGCTTTAAAATTACGCTTTTCACCTGGAAACTAGGTTGAAACATTACATTTTCATATTTCCAAACATAACGTTATTAAAGGTTAATTCAAGTATATTGAAAATTAATTCAATGCGTGACGTCAAAACGATAAAAGACGTATATGTGCGTGCGTAATTAATATGAGTTTATCCCAATGACAAACCTCAACAAGAAGTCAACACTCAAGGTTTCGACAAATATCGGGTACCATTGTCTTAAACTTATAATAAATACGTGTCATGGATATGAGGTCTTTAGATAACTCTCGCGCCGTATTTAACCTCCTGTTGTTATTCATGGATGGTAGGGGGTCAAAACTAGATGACCTTTCTCGAGCGTCATTCATACACGTCAATAAACGTCACTTTCTGACAATAGAATTTATATACGACATTGTACATTGCACTGTGCAACAAGGGAGTAAAGAACCAATGGGGTTTGCAATTACTGCTTCCTTACAATGGTATATTGTCCGACTACAATAGTGCAACAGACATGAGTCAGAATAATCCCAGTACTTGATGAAAAGATATGCATTTTGTACAGTGATATATTGATTACTCGGCTACGACTACTGCTGCTGCTGGGTGAAGTTGACACTGTGGCCACACAAAAATGTGTACATTTGCTTTTAAATTATTATGCATAATTTAGTATGGACAGATTGATTGCGTCACACCATATTAATGATATGATGTATCAATAGGTTAGGTAACTTTACTACTGTTTTCGTAGCAGTATAATTTTTTTATGACTTCACAGATTATTTTTGTAATGTCTTTTTGATTTGTTTGCAGCATATAAGACAAAACAAACTCATACTTATTATTGTTTACAGATTTTAAGAACTTATTTATTTTTTAATTTCTCCTAATCAGTTACCTCCTGGACGAATAGTTATATTTAATTTTTATTCGAAGCATACAAAATCACATTGCAAATCCTGGTCCGTATTCAAATGCCTGTGAAGAAGATTATGAAATATATATGTTGCAATTCGAACAAAAAATATTAGTATCCCTCGTTTCCGCTTTTGAAGTATTTTTTTTTACCAAAATGTTGATGTTATGTATTTCCTAATAATTTTTTGTTGACTTTCGAACTAAATAGTTAGCCATAATCTCCCAGTGTTACAACATTAATTGTATCAATGTAACAACTCATTATGCATGTACTCAATGTATACATAGTCAGACATCTACTAATTAGATTCTTTGTATGTTCGTAATTTTGTATTTTCTCTCCTATTTTATTTTGTGTCTAAATGTTACTGTAATAGTCACTGATTGCAGAAGATATTATTAATTAAAAGTACTTTGCTTAGTTCCATTTCACAGACTAATTTGCTTGCTATATATACACACTCACTGGTGCGATGTGATGTGATTGGTTGAACCAACTATGCATATTTAATGCTGAATGTACCATTCAGACTGAAAGGTGTTCAGGATAAGATTTGTTCCAGTTATTTGTAATTATTAATTCACAAATGTGTTTACAAATGCGCCTAGATTGGCTATATTTATTCCATTTAATGAACAGAATGTTTCAAATCAAAATTTTAGAAACAGTGTGCAAAAATCTTCGCAGAAGAAGAACACTCATCACCTTGCAAGCAAATATCGCCAGTCCTATGAGTCACTGCATCCAAGAAATAACACGGACACTGACTGTGGCTGTTTTCAGTTATTAATTAATGATAAAATAATCCAATAGTTAATAGATCTTTTGTTTTTCGTTGAAATATGAGTTTTAAAGGTTCGTTAGATCTATATACTATGTTTTAGTAAAGTGCATTGGGTCCCATGCGACATACACAACTTGTGTAAAATACATTGTTTGTTTACATAAAAATTCTAATAAGCAGTGCGACGACTATAACGCTTTGATAGCACAATGAATGTTGTATGAAAGTTTGTTGTGTTGTGTTGTCTAGTAACCTAACTCATTAAATATAAATGAAGACATTATGGAAAAGTGGTGATAGTAATAATTGTATAACCTTATTAATAGACATATCAAATACCTCTATCTCCCAGTATACTAGTATTAAGATCAGTCTAAGTACCAAATAGCAAGACTTACTGACTTAAAGATTATTTGAATTATTGTGAGCGCAATTATTTGAAATTATATTACAAAATTGATACACAATGCTTTGAGAACATTTTCTTGTTATTATAAAGGTGGCACACAATGTTTCATTAGCTCAAAGAGAGCTATTTACTATGTTCCTATTTACTATGATTTTCTCTGAATGTTGTACTTGTATTACCGTACTTCCCCGAGTATAAGCCCAGGGGCCTGAAACTGTAAAATCGGGAAAATTAGGGGGTGGGCTTATAGACGAGGACCACCTCAAAAAAGATATTTTTTGGTGGGTTTGAAATTGTAACCATCTTCCCAACCTCGAAAAATTATCCAAATTACATTTTTCGTTCACAGCGCCGATCTCGGAGAAATATTACGTCTTTTTGAAGAAAAAAATGGGAAATTTAGTATGTTCAATTTAGTTGTTCATTATAGAAATAAATAAATAAACAAACAAACATCTAAATATGTAATCCCCTGCGCCAACTTAGCCGGTTTGTCTCTGCTACATTTGCTCAACCCACAGCTTACTTTCACGCCCATATGTTGATATAGATTTATTAACAAATTTTTTAGAGTACACTAGTAAAACCTGGTCAAGGCGGGGATAAGCACGGTCTTGCGATATTTTGCCAGAAAAACAAACAAATTACGACATAAAGATTAAGATTAGATAAGCTGGCGAGGACTACAAAAAAAAGTCGTAGAACCACACAGTACTAGTATTTTATTTCACTTCCTTTAAAATCTGTTCATTGGTTGGTGTTTTGGGTCACTTATTAAATTTTTAAAAAACGTGGAAACTATCACTATCACCTTGAAGTATTTCATTGGGACTATGTGTATGTGACAGCGCCCTCACAGTTTAGAATCAGTTTAACAACAACAACCAAGCATATAACTTCTTTCTTCAACGCCCTTGGCCAAGCTATCAAAGTCTTCGAGGCGGAGCTAAGTCAGCTAAACGCTCCACGTTGCTATTTGAGACGCGCACCACTCTACCATGTATTTCTATGGACTCTGCTCGAGCTGTTGTGCACTGATCAAAAAGCCGGTGAAAATAGCTAAAATCGATAAAACAGCACAAACTTAACTTCGAAGAAATCCAACCAAATTTAAATATGTTGCATATGTAGGGGGTGACAACAACCATTCCAAAATACCGTTTTCTGAGAATTGATTGGCCTTTGTTTCACCATGATGGTTGCCACGTGGTGAAAATGCCTGACCCGAGAATAAATGTCGCTGAGCACAGCTAAAGCTGTGTTGGCTTGGATGTCGAGGCAATACAGCGACAATATCCATACATCATGCAACTCACTGATATTCAGACCAAAGCTATTCAAGCTTTACTTAAAGGGGCACCTTCCAGTTAAGCTTAATTTCACAACAAATTTAATTTCTGGATTAAAATAACAATGGATAACAAAAGATAGATTAACATTGTAAACAACATAAACAATAGTGTCCCATGATTCTTTGGTGCAATCCATGGGATTGAGCGGTTCCCCTTTAATAATAGTGGTAATAGTGTTGTCACCACTGTTGACTATTATAGAAGAGTAGGTGTTATACCCCAAAGCTCGTGATATCACAGCAACACATATCGGCAGTAATGAAGCCGAAAACATCAGAAATGCAGAGCTCCGAGCGCTTTCTGGCAGTCTTTGTAACAAAGCTTTCTATTGGTCGGTAAACTTTCTATCGCGCAACCACGTGACATACACGGTTATGAATGGTATTACCGCACGGTGTTGTAGAGGGAGGAATGCCCGAACGGAACAACACCGTGCAGGCGGACGATGGGAAACTATATACTTTGCACAAAAAACTCGACAGAACCACGCAGTATTTTAGTTCACTTCCTTTAAAATCTGTTCATTGGTTGGTATTTTGGTCACTTATTAAATTTTTCAAAAACATGGAAACTATATACGTTGCACAAAAAACTTGAAGTCGACAAAACCACGCAGTATTTTAGTTCACTTCCTTTAAAATCTGTTCATTGGTTGGTATTTTGGTCACTTATTAAATTTTTCAAAAACATGGAAACTATATACGTTGCACAAAAAAGTCGACAGAACCACGCAGTATTTTAGTTCACTTCCTTTAAAATCTGTTCATTGGTTGGTATTTTGGTCACTTATAAAAATTTTCAAAAACATGGAAACTATATACGTTGCACAAAAAAGTCGACAGAACCACGCAGTATTTTAGTTCACTTCCTTTAAAATCTGTTCATTGGTTGGTATTTTGGTCACTTATAAAATTTTTCAAAAACATGGAAACTATATACGTTGCACAAAAAAGTCGACAGAACCACGCAGTATTTTAATTCACTTCCTTTAAAATCTGTTCATTGGTTTGTGCAATACACAAATTGGTATTAGTTTCGTTTCTGACACGATAGGACGGAATGGCCTGGAAATGATACACGATACCAAGAAGTTCGTATCATCGATAACATAACTTTATTTTCGAGTACAATATATAGATAAAACATGAATATTGATTAGCACTGACAGTTGACGTGCACCAATAGGAACTAAGAAGGAATAGCCAATGGGATTCAGTGTAACAAAACGGATTATTATATGGGTGGAGCCATAAGTTGGTCCACGTGACTCCGAACATCCTCCCGCCCACACAGATATAAGCCTTCTTGATCATTAAAATCACATGTCAGAATGGATCAAAGGAAATAACAAACTCAAGGTTCTTACAAAGATAAATAAAGGCTCAATAAGAATGATAAGAAACACATCTGTGCTGAGTAAATAAAACAAGAGAAATCTGGAAAAGAATAAACTACTTAATCCCACTAAAGCATTAAACTTGTTTTCTTTAAATTAAAAAAAAGGATTAGCGCAACCAGGTGTGGAAATGATGCATGAAGAATGTTAATCTGTCATGCACATTTCAATTCTAGGACCTACATGTCCATGGCAACACAAGTTGTCTAAATAAAGTACATACTATTATAATAAGATAATGGTACAAAATATAAATGTGATGGAAAAAACAAGAAGATAAACGTTATATCGTTACAGCAAATTTGACCATTCTCTAAGACGTAGACGAGCCATTTCAGCGGCAGCCCGCCTCGGTCTAGTATTACCAAACTCATTAACACCGGGATGAGTGTCGATGTTTGTGTCAGGATCCAAATTATTATATTCTGAATTAATTTCTAATGGGTACAACTTAGTAATGGGTCTGTTAGTTCTGCCATTGCGTGTTTTGATACAAGCTGAGCGTACCAAACCATCATTTCCTGTATTTAGTTTTTCAATCAAGGCAAGTGCCCATTTCACTCGTGGAACAGATTTGTCTTCAACAAGAACAACATCGCCCACGCGAATCTGATTATGTGTGGACCCCTTGCCCGAAATTCTGTCATTCTCACGTAATGCGTTGAGATATTCTTGAGACCATCTTTTCCAAAAATGACTGTGAATTTTCGCCAAATATTGAGATCTCCTTTGAAGATTTTCGTGATTGCCAAATGTTGGATCTTTCAACTCGTCTTCATCAATCGTGTAGTACGGTACAGTCGTGATTAGACGACCATGTAACAAATGTGAAGGGGTTAGTGGGTGTAAGTCACTGGGATCGGCAGAAATATAGGTCAGTGGTCGGTCATTCAAAGAAGCCTCAATTTCTGCCAGGATGGTTTGCAATTCATCGGCGGACACGAAAGCGCGGCGAAGTACCTTTTTGAGTGAATTTTTGGTCAGACCAATTAATCTTTCCCAAAACCCCCCGAACCAGGGAGCGCGTTTTGGTATGAATGACCATTCTACGCGATGGTTGGCAAAATAGTTTTGTACTGGTACTGATTCAAGTAATCCTTTCATCTCGCCAGAAGCCGATAAATATGTCGAGCCGTTATCGGAAATAATTCGGCGAGGCAGCGAGCGTCTAGCTGCGAACCTTCTAAAGGCACGTAAAAACGTTTCGGTAGTAAGATCCATCACTAATTCTAAGTGTACTGCTCGAGTTACAGCACAGGTGAAAAGGCAAATATATACCTTTCGTTCCTTACTCTCAGTTGAGACATAAAGCGCACCAGAAAAATCCACGCCTGTGATTGTAAAGGGTGGAGCTTCATGAAGTCTGCAACTTTGCAGTGGTGCGGGAATAGGTTTTCTGTATGGTTTACCGCAAACTATTTTACACTCGACGCATTTCCGTAGCACGGCTCTTACGAACGGTCGAATTTGTGGAATCCAAAATTTCTGCCTAATATGCGTGAGAGTTGTTATAACGCTTTCATATAGGCGTTGATTATACGCTGTGGTTTGCCATATCGCTCGGTTAGTAATCGCATGGACATAGTTGCCGTTTGTCAATGGCAACCCCTGAATGGATCTTGCCGCCTTATGTGCAGTACACAAATTGGTAAGTAAGTAAGTAAGTAAGTAATTCTTTATTGCTATCGTATCCCATTTGAGATCTTGACATAAAATACAATAAAGTCAAAAACATGTAGTAATAATAAAAAAAAAATGAAAATAAAAGGAAATACTAAAAGTACTGTAAATGAATGAAATATATACATATCTCACAATAAGAGATAAATGAATAATTGTAATATAATGTAAATAAATGTGAATCTGTGTTTTGTGAGTTTTTTTTTGAGGCAGCTGGTACTGAAGTTTATTGTTTGATTTTTTGCTCCCTAAGCATAAAGCAAGTATAAATGTGTTTTGAAACGTCTTTAATTATGTGATCGTTTTTATTATTTAATATGTTTATTAATGTCTCTCCATACATTTTATGTTTAGTAAAAAGGCTGGTTCTTTCTTTATCATATAGCTGGCACGTGAAAAGGAAATGTTTCTCATCTTCAATTTCTCCAAGATCACAGACAGGGCATATTCTATCAGAGATGGAGATGTTTTTGTATCTGCCTGATTCAATCTGTAAACGGTGGGCACTTATTCTAAATTTGGTCATTGCAGCACGATATAGTGGATTTTTAATTATTTGGAGGTATTTCTCAAAAGAAAAATCAGTTTTTATTTCTCTGTATGTTCTCAATTTGTTTTTGTGATGCACGCCCTTATCATCATCAAACATGCATTCTTTACTTTTTTTCTGCATTTTAAGTTTTTCTGTAATGTCTTCAATAGTAGCATTGCTGTATTTAATTTGCCCATCTTTCCAGATATTACTTAAATTTAGGTTTTCCAGAATCTTTTTCACACCAGATACCCAGTTTTTAGTACTAGAATCATGCATCTTAATACCAAGCTTGTATGCTTCACATACTAATGTATTTTCAGGCATTTCCTGAACCCTCATTGGTATTAGTTTCGTTTCTGACACGATAGGACGGAATGGCCTGGAAATGATACACGATACCAAGAAGTTCGTATCATCGATAACATAACTTTATTTTCGAGTACAATATATAGATAAAACATGAATATTGATTAGCACTGACAGTTGACGTGCACCAATAGGAACTAAGAAGGAATAGCCAATGGGATTCAGTGTAACAAAACGGATTATTATATGGGTGGAGCCATAAGTTGGTCCACGTGACTCCGAACATGGTTGGTGTTTTGGTCACTTATTAAATTTTTCAAAAACATGGAAACTATATACGTTGCACAAAAAAAGTCGACAGAACCACGCAGTATTTTAGTTCACTTCCTTTAAAATCTGTTCATTGGTTGGTATTTTGGTCACTTATTAAATTTTTCAAAAACATGGAAACTACATACGTTGCACAAAAAACTTGAAGTCGACAAAACCACGCAGTATTTTAGTTCACTTCCTTTAAAATCTGTTCATTGGGTGGTGTTTTGGTCACTTATTAAATTTACAAAAACATGGAAAATATATACGTTGCACAAAAAAAGTCGACAGAACCACGCAGTATTTTAGTTCACTTCCTTTAAAATCTGTTCATTGGGTGGTGTTTTGGTCACTTATTAAATTTTTCAAAAACATGGAAAATATATACTTTACACAGAGCTCACAATTCGCAACCTAATTTGTCCATTGTAGACACGCGCAACTGATTTTAGAAAAACGCAAACTTCCTAAATCTACCACTGATGGCGCAAATTATGGGGAGTCAGAGCTCTACGAACAAACACATGCTCGTAAAACTAAATGACTGGCTCGGCACTCTTATCTTATCACTCTTATCCGGTATTATAACATTTTAAACATTGTTGCTAAACGACAGACCGACAGAGAACACCAAGGTGAGAGTATTTTTATGTTGTGAAGTGAAGACAAATATTCGCGGCGTGTGTGATTTAACACGGGGGATTAAACCAGGACATATTTCCATTATTTAGTACTTGAAGATGTAGCAGGAACAGAACTGATTGCCACACAATCTATGCAAAACACAAATACCATCACTATGATGACCGCCATTTTGAAATACATTCCCACACAGTCGCAGAAGATTTTATTGTCAAACATTACGTCATTAAACTACACGTAATAGAAAGGTTTTTGCACATGCGCAGCATGTTTAATGACGTAATGTTTGACAATACAATCTTCTGCTACTTTTGTGATTTTCCTGAATTGCCAAAACAAAACTAGTTACACCAAATTTCTTATTTGTTCATTGAGATGATTTTTACTAGTTTTGTTAACCAGGTTTTCATTGCACTGGTTTTTGAAAGAAAAAATACAAAATATTCAATCATCTATGACTAACTGTACATGTTGCCTGGAGTTGAGCACATTGAAGTTATTAGAGAGTTTAAGATTTGCATACGTAACCAGAACATAACGTGTTGTTCTAATTTCGTTTGCGTTACGTTCTCGGGTGTCAGAAAACGATCAAGTACAAGCGCCCACAACGGGAACGTAACTGAAACAGAATTATGTCAATCCGTCTCTCATTGGGCAGCTATAATATAACTATCCAATAAAATTTGGTATGTCATTTCACGTTCGCTCTTGCTATTTCCATCCACTCTGCTGAGGTCCCAGGCCTGTTAGCTGAATCGTCTTTCAGCAGATCAATGCCATGCGTTTTCAGTGGCTATAAATATCAGCTAAAATGCATCTAATATTTCTTATTTCATCATAAATATACAAAATCACTCCAATATAAAACGTTTTATCAATTAATCAAAATTGACAGCGAGAAAAGCTCTACGAGTCAGTCACCTTGATCACGTTCAAAACGACTGCCGTACGACCAGGCAACCGATGACGTCATTGGTTCGCACAGAGGTCATGCACAAAGCAGTGACGTATCCGTTCTCGTACCATTCTCGTATGCACTTCTTAATGTCTCTATTAGCAATAGCATAAGTAAAATCATGACTAGTTAAAGCCTTTGCAAGGCGCCATAATTCCTGTTTTGCGTTCCGTGCACTTTTGGTTTAAAACATTGAAATCATGAACATATATTTATTGTATTAAATCTGGCGGTTGTGGTTGGCCATTACTGTTGTCATAAAAAAGAATGGAATGACAACATTCATTTCCCAGTAATGTGGGGTAATTCCATTATTCAAATTGGTCTGTTTCTGCAATGTGTGTAATTGCTAGTCGATGTAATCTTCACCAGTATCCATTCTTGAGAAGCAGTACTGCAATATTGCTATCAAAGTAGTGTTGTACGTTACAATGAATGTTTCATTCTTTCTTGTGGCAAAAGTAAGCCTTTAATAAATATTTTATGATATTACTAGTAGCTTTGCGATAAGTGGCTTTTGTGGTAAGTGGATTTTGTAGCGGGTAGCTTTGTTGAAAATAAAAGTTCTATGTATCTTTAACAACTTGCGCTATTCTGGGAATACCATCATTAGGAGCTGTTAATTTGTCTTTATGATTTGTGCAGTTCTGGCAGGAGTTCCTAAATAAGACCCATGCTCTGATAATGCCCCTAGTTTTTTAGACCAAGAAACATTTGACCATTTGTAGAATAGGCTTTGCATCATGCATTCTTTTTATACTGATACTGATACTGATCTTATTGGTGTTGCAAAGGATAGTTGAATATTGTTAATTGAAATTAATAATTCCCAGAACAATTTTCCAATATAGATAAGAAATTATAAACAAATGTATAACGAAACAAATGTATAACTCACTTTCAGAAATGAAATAAAGAAATGTATATATATATTTTAATTATTACTAATGTACTGTAAAACAACTAATTAAAATTGAAAAAAAATTGCAATATATAAAATATTCCATCAGTGTTAATTGTTCACAATTTTATAAATGGGCTTGTCAATTCCACTACCAATTAGATATAATGTGTACATATTTTAATACACACAGGTACACTAACAATAATTGTAAAATTTCGAAGTACAGGAGAATTCCCAATAAGGAATTGTTATGCATATTAAAATCCATTATTGGAACAGAACATATTCACCAAAAAACAACGTTGCCATGTTTCTAGGCATACAATGAACTCGAAACAAAAGAAACAGTCTGATTCAAACGACCTGCGTTCTTGAAAATCAAGTCTTTGCCTTTACGAGTTGAAAAGGGTTGGGGCCAAAAATAGGATTGCTAATTTATTAGAGATACCTGGGAAACCAAAATTTGGGATGTGAATCACTTCAGAGACAAAAAATCAGTGATAATATTTATAACTAGAGACTATTTATCTCAGCTATAGCTACGATAATTCTGACGCAATCAATACTTGCAAGATTCCTGGAAATACGGTGACCAGTGACGACCAAAATGACACAAACCGTTGCCAATTTTTATGGAGGACATGGATTCATTTTTATTCCAGACTTCCGGGGAAGGATAATTAAAAATGGCGACAAAGGTCAAAAATATTGTTATGTTAATTACTTTTCTTGTCAGGAAACAACATTTTTTGAATTTCCTCACTGATAGGTACATAAATTTGGACCAAAATGTTATCAGCAAGATTTTAGGGATGGCAGTGACAACCAAAAAACGTAATACTAGCATAAAGTATGGGGTTGAACCATTGTTTTCTCTTGAGGGAAATAGAAATTACGGGTAGTCGCTTTATATACTTTAGTACTGTTTTTATTTAATTGTCTAACAATTTTAGGTTCATGTGCTGCAAGTTAGATACCTAAGCGGTCGTCGCTCAGCAAATAATTTAGCCCAGGCATTTTCCATGTCAAAATCGCAAAACTACGAAGCTGAAATATCCAAGAACCAACACATACCAAAATATATCTCAAAAGTGAATATTTGTGGTATATTTTTAATCTAATTATACATTATTGAGGTTTGACGTAATTAAGAAAATCATTTATATATATACAATGAATTTATTTACTGTTTATAACATACATTTTACAAATAATAGGTATATTTTATCTCACTCTATTCTCAGGTCCATCACTGTTAATATTATATAGCCTTTGAACTTGAATGACAATGGGACAGACCTCATCATCTTCTGTTGATATGAACTCCAAGGAAGCAAAGTACATAAGAGAAATGATACATGATCACTGTGTTGTAGTTTTCTCAAAGCAATATTGCCCGTACTGTAAAATGGCTAAAGATGTATTCAATGATCTACAAGCTAAATATGAAGTGGTGGAACTCGATCAAAGAGATGATGGAGCTCAATTACAGAACATACTTAGTCACATGACTGGTGCAAGAACTGTATGTATGGATGCTGGATTAGCATTTCTGTATTATTTTTATACTCCAGCAAATAATTCAGGATATTAAAATACACTGTGTATACATTATTGATACAAATGAAAGCCAGTCATTGCATCCCATCATCATTGTTATTAGTCTCGGGAGATGTATACCGTAAAATCTACATTAAAAGCCGCATCCCTAATAGAATTCACACCTATTCTTTTTTAATAATTGAGAACAAAAAATTCATCATTTCTCATTTGTGTAGATGCTCTAATAGAAGCCACATCCCCTCTGTTGCATTGTACCATTTTAATAGAAGCCGCAGTTTCTAATACAGATTTTACAGTACTGTTTATAGACAATGCTAAAAATGTTCATGATTCCATAATTTTATGGCATTTCTGAGACAAAATTGTGTTAAAGTCAATGACAAGCCATGTCATAAGTATCCGAGATATTGTTACTGCTACAAAATTTTGCAATTTTCACAAACTTGCGAAAATCTGTTGTGAAAAAATTAAAGTAGTTTGCTTGTTTGTAGAACTGTTTACATGCAATTTAACCTGCACCCTGTTAGACAATGACATGACGCAAATCATTATTTTTTTCAATTACAAAATACATCTAAGTATACAATGTGTAAGCCTTGGATGAATTTACTTGGAAAGTGGCAACATTTTCATTATATTCATACATGTACTGGGAGTATATTAAACATTTATTGTTGATTTCATTTACCCGGGCAATGAACATTTTCATCATATCTAAAGATTATTTTATTTGGCTTGGTAACATGGTCTGAAAACATTGTACATTGTTAATGATATAAATATTATGTATTGTTATATTTTGCAATATTTTAACTAATCAGTGAGAATTGTAGGATTTGAGTATGAAAGAAATGCAACCAGACGACACTGATTACCGGTGTAGAACTACTTTATTTCACCTATGACCCTGTAACATGATATTCAATTTAAGTACATTTGAACTATAGAGGGCGCTATGTCATTATGACATTATGCTGAGTATATGAACATTACAGGAATTGCTCTGGATTGTATACTGGCCAGAACATTGAATTTGCTACCAACTGTTGGGCAAAAGCAATCAATTTTATGGGAAGATTTAATAAAATAGGAAAATTAGTAAATATTCTAGACTTAACATATTGATTCATAATTGCAGAATTTTAATTTCGCTATTTTTATCGATAAATGAAATCTGCTAATTTTAATCCATGTGAACATGCAGAAAATTGTGATATGAGAAAATAGTCATTGTGTCATTTTCGATATGCGACAAAAACAGAATGCATAAATAATGTTTAGTTACACATAATTCAGGGACAATATTTTATTAATTGTAAATTGTTATTTTGTTACAGGTGCCCAGAGTATTTGTGAGAGGGAAGTGTATAGGAGGTGGAACAGAAACAAAATCATTACAAAAATCTGGAAAATTGGAGCCTATGCTAAGAGAGTGCGGAGCACTCTAATTATGACATATTCTGTTGGCATGGCAACTCACAGCCTTATAAATACACTGTAAATATTCATAAAGACTTGTGCTTGGATCAATATTTGTTGAAATTTGAAGCATTATATTGAGTATTGACCACAATGCATCATGGACATTACTTTAAACTTGTAAATAGTTGTGTGAATTATATATTTTAATTGAGATGTTTTTATACATTTTAGTCAATTACTTTATGAATTACAATTACAACAAGTTTCTGACATGTTTTTATGACCTAACAGTAGTGTAACTGTATTTTATAATCACAGCCAATACTTGCCGGGCAAGATTTTTAGACTTTATTTACATTTCTTTCTTCTTTATAATTGATATGCAAACGTGAGAAATGGACATTATTGTGTTTATGTAAGAGTTATATATGCCCACACTTTTGTTGTTGTTTTGTTGTATTTAAAACAGGCTGCCATTGCTCAGTATTTTGGCACTGGACAGAAATGTTAAATTACAACACTGAAACAGTCAGACATTGGTAGTACAACAGTCCCTCTATCAATATGATAGAAACACTGTGGTAGTACACTACCAATTTAAGAGAGAGATGGTCTTTTCACAGACTATCATGTAATCAATCGTGTAATATTTATTGTTCTTAAATGAAAATAAATTATCACAATTTTAAACCAAACTGAGTATTTGTGAATAATTAAAGCGGGGAATCGTCACCTGCGCATGCGACATCTGGCCATAGCATGTCATTGTCAAGCGTTTTTACCGTGTATTATCGTCGTTTGGGACTCCACGTGCATGCGTAGGTGACGACCCTCCCTCTTTAAGTCATTTTAAGATAAACTGTCTTTGTTGCTAAGCAGGGATAATAGTAACAAAATAACCAAATCATAACATTTTTCTTAATTTTTACAAATTGGGAACTCATTTCAGCGGGGAAAAGAAGGGATTTCAGTCCTCCCCGATTCCCTTTTTTGTTGTGCTCTAAATCAGTGACCATCATTGAAAAACTGGGGCTAATCTGCACTGGCTCGGAAGGTTGTAAATGATTAGCTAGTTTGAATTTGCATAACAATACTGACAATGAACGTGCATTCAACGCCGCAAGTTTTTTGTTTTTTTAGCCAATCAGAATTCATCTTCCGAGCCAGTGCAGATCAGCCGAAAAACTGGGGATTGGGTGTGATACAGCTTTAAACAGTGTGACATGTCTGCTGTTCACGCGACAAATTCCTGAAATGTCTACGCGTGTCTTACTTTCATCATTTTGTAGTATCTAGGAGAGATGCAGATTATAAGAACCTATACATGTGTACATGTTGAGGCTGAAGGTTCTTGCAAAGTAAGGGTATACAACTCAAATATCATTGTATGGAGTTCTATGATTGCATCAAATTGATAGTGAAAATGAATGCGACATGAAAGTTTGTCTTATTAAAAAATGAAAAATAAAGCATGCTCTTGCAAATATGCCATACTGAAAACAGCCAGCAATGAACACTAATTTCACAGACTTACTAATTTGCATTTAGGATTGAAATGCATGTTTTTCGCTATCAATTACATACTTTTATTTTGTACATCCTTGGTTTAGGAATATCTTGACCTTGTGTCCTGCACTGCAATTTTAAAATTATCTAAAAACAAATCGCAAAAAGTAAATTATATTAAAATTGGTTAAGACAGTCTACTATGCCATTTAGTATTCACAATACACTGATACATTGCATTGCACCAGGCATAGGGGGATAATAATCAAACACAAAAACAGGAACTTTGCTGACTGACTGAAATTGCTGACTGCTTTACTATGCATATCCCAAGATTTGAATGATTTTGGGCAAACTGGATTATCGGGGGAGATTAATTTCCCTTTCAATGTATTTAATCATTTGACAAAGAAAAATAAACTAAATGTCTGTATTAATACAATCTTAAATATCAGGACAGAGTTGACAGTACATAGAGTTGTTACTCTGCTCAACCTGTTTTATTCCTAATATGTTTGTTCTATTTCTGATACCGGGTACTAGCTTATAATCAGTTTAAGTTCCTCATAAAAATATCAAGCGATCTTCTTGTTCATTCTCAAGAGAGAGAGCCTTTTCAAGTCTTCTATCAACAAATGACCTGACGGTCTGTCGCATACGACTTGTTTACCACTTCCGTGTGACTGAGAATGTTCTAGAACCGTACTGTGTCTGGGTGGAATTTTTTAGATGTTGATTGAATAGGTAATAGGACACTGTAGAAGGCAATAGGATGTAATGGAACATTCTAGAAATTTGTAGTATGTTCCAGGCTCATTATGTATGCTGATGTAATGGTCTATTTATAGACAGTGTGGGTATATATAGGGGAGTTGTTCAGCACTGAGATCAGATCGGAGATCTCGTTGAATTGTGGTGGAGTTTAAGTATCTAGTTATTGGAGGTTTGGAGTTTTACCGAGTTATTGTACTTGATGTTTGCAGAGTATAATAATACCAGTACCAGTTGAAACCTCATCTGTTGACTCCGTGTTCGTATGTTATCATCGCCGCCAGGGAAGTCTTTATGTTACTGTTGCCATTTTGGTATTTGAACCATCACACCTGTACTATACCAATTACGGTAATATTACGTTGCGTGTGACACGGTCAAAATAGCTCTGCTGTCCCACAAGAATATTGTGTTAGTCAAGTCAAGTAATGCACACTCATAAAACAAAATGTGGTTACCGGTAACCCACTAAAAATAGTTTGGTTCTAGATGTTGAGAACATGTCAACTTTATCAAACAAATTATTCACAAAAAATAAGTACACCTCAAATATCAAAGCAACCGGGTTGATAGTGTACAAGAGGAATTCAAAAATATAATTTTTCACCAAAAATTACAAAAATATTTGCCAAAAATAGAGAATTGATGATATCGGCATGAAATGAACTAATTTGATAGAGGTCAACACAAGGTACTTAAATATAACATATCAAAGCAATTGGGTAGGTAGTTTTCAAGAAGAAGACAAAAATATAATATTTACCAAAAATTGCATATTTTCACAACTGGATTTCAGTCATGTGTGGACAGATTTGGTTTATTCCTAGTAAATACTTTGCTCACAATGGGAACTTGATGCACGTCAGTACTTTCTAGTAAATGATAACAAAAGATGCCAAATGAAAACTGCCAACTATAGAAAGTATTACTACTTTTTTACCCATCTCTATTGTTCCCCAACCAACAGTGGACAGTTTTCATTCAGCATTTACTAGGAAAGTACTCTTTCTTAATTACAAATCCCGGTAGTACCAGTTTACTAGTTTCTTTGTTTTCAACAATACGTGTTTACTAGGAGAGGAATGTTTTCAGAACAATTTCCTCCTTGCATTACTCAAGTGGAGTGTACAAGTTTCCCCTCACTATTTAAAAATGAGACATTTCCTTAGAATAGCAACACCCTGGTTTTGAATCAACGATTTCAAGATTGACAAGCTGTATAGATGAATGAGCTGAGCCCGTTATTTGTAGTAAAATGCAACATGTAGTTCACTCTGATATGTTAATGAATTAAGTGAGATTTCTACAGGTCATTGCAAATTGGCTGGTTCTTCACAAAAGGAGTTGTGACTACACACGACCAATGATGGGGCTACAGAAAAAAGTATTACTTTTGTAAGCATGGCAACTTGAAAACTGTTAGTTATTGGCTTGAGATCTGGGTCCTAGTAAACACACAATTAGTATCTGAGTTGTCGTAGTTTACTACCAGTAAGCATCATACTTAGAACAATGGGCACAAGACAAAGAGTAGTATAACTATACAAAATAGTCACATTTTGCTACTTTTAACAACATAAGATTTAGGGTTGACCTCAAGAACTAGGTAGTTTAATTTACTGAATGCATTCAAAAGCGATAAAAACACATATTAAACTAGAATTCTAAAGATATGAGAGTAACATTATAGTTCAGTTCAGTTCAGTTCACACTGATGCAAAATAACTTGTACTCCAATAAAAAAATGAATTAAAATTATGCACCTAATTTGAAAATATACTTCATAAATTCATGTATACATGTAAGACTTATATGTATCTGTTTGGAAAAATAAAACCACATAATGTTATATTATCTATGATGTTTACTGTGTCTATCATGATGAGTATATCTGTCAGTTTCATGTTTGTTTCTCTTTCTAACATCCTCATATTTCTCGTTTTCCCATCTGCGTGGACCTCCATATTCTCCAGAGTCTCTTCTTTGGTGATATTCTTTCTTTTCATGACTTTTATACCCTTCTGAATCTCTTCTGTGGTGAAGTTCTTTCACGTCTAGTGTTCCTTTTTCATCAGAAATTCGTCTGTGATGATGATCTTTCATGTCTCTAGGTCTGTCACTTTCAGCATCATGTCTGTGACGCCGATCTTTTACATCATCTTCTGAATCTCTTCCCCTCTTTCTATGGGAGAATTCTTTACCCGATTTGCCTGCATGCGAATGTTGCCCTTGATCCCTTCTATGCGAATACTCTCTGTCTTGATTTCTCATAAAATTGTCACCTCTAATATGCCGATGTTCTTTCTTATCCTGACAGCTCTCGCCCTCAGAATGTTTCTTCTGTTTTTTATCTCTGTCCCCATCATCACTGTCCAAATCTGATGACTGTCTTCTCCTTTTGTACTTTGATTTCATTTTTTTCTCATTCTCAGAGCCAGACTCTGAATCATTGTCCCTGTGCTTGTGTTTCTTTTTGTTCTTGTGTTTTTTGTCCTGAATTGAAAATGAGGAAAGATATGCATTATTGATTGTCAGTTAGTAAATAGATGAGTTGATATGTTCAATCATTTTATTTATTTGATGACTGTGTAGTGTAGTTGTATCACATATATCTATAGATTGAGATGTTAAGTCTATAAGTACTGCCATCATTATGTTGTACATTTAGGTCCATTTCAGTGTAAAAGACAATAATTATGATATGTGTACCTAATAAAATTTTGTGTTGTCATGCTCACAGATTTGGTAAGTTACAAATAGATTGAATACAATTATTCACAGTGAAGACAGTTCAGGTGACTACAACAATTAAAACATAAAAAGAGATTATGTGACAAAATTGTACCTTTTTCTTTTTCTTCTTGTGACTACTTTTATCTGAAGGAGTGGGCTGGGAAAGTGCTGTCAAGAAACTGTCATCTTCTGGCAGCAATTCATAGGATTTTCCACCAGGTATCTTAAAACAATCCTGAGCCAGATGACCTGGAAGACAAAGACAATACCAATACAAAACCTAGTGAAATATACATAATTTTTTCTATTAAATTAAAATATTCTGCATATCTCATCTAATAAAAGCTTATGAAGAAAAAAATCTAAATTTTAAACCAAAAGTTGACAATCTAGTCACAATGCACTATGCGGTGATAGAACATAAGGTATTTTGGATGAGAAATTTGTTTGGAATTATTGTCTTGGCAACTTACATTTCCACGGAAATTAAAGCAAAGATAAATTTTCACAGATAATATTATAATTAGGATTATGACATCACCACATGATGGATTGATACAAGCTCAGGAAATCACTGATACACTATAAACAACAGACTGTATGGTCCCGTATCCTTTCTGAGTACACAATATGTTGCCTTGTTGGTTTATGACACGCATGGTCACTGATTTGTGCATACAAAAAAACATGTACAAACTCTTCATGATGTTTCAAATCAAACATTTATCTACTATGTAGTGGTGTAATATATAAATTTATTATACGTCTGTCACTGTAATGTCATAAGTTACAGCATGCCGTAATTTTGCGGTATTTTACGGGGTATTTTCATCCTACCATATTAGGAAATGCAAATTCCAAATATGGAATGATTACACGCATAATAATGAGAAGTATTTCAGTGATTATCACCTGACTGAATAAATTCAACGACATAGTCGGACAAAGATATCATAAAGGCATACCTTTGCATCCACATTTCCGACATGTTGTATTTAACACAACTCCAAGTTCTATCTTCTCTGGTATGTAAGTACCACTTTTCTTTCTCCTTTTCTCATCCTGTCTGAAAATATAAAACACCATCTTATTATAGCATTAGAGCTTGACAATGATAAATTCGTCAGCTAAACTTGTCACATTTTCAGAACAGTAAAGTTGATACTTACACCAACTGTACTTGGTTTGGATCGAGATCTGTACCATCATCTTGGTTTATGTTTTTCATGGATAACGAGATCTTGACTTTGTCATCACCTTCATCCTGTAATGATTAACGACCATATTAGTTATTTTATGGAAGTTTATGGAAATCACTACGTACCCTGTCAATTGTCCATTCACATACAGTATATCTTGAGAATGGATCACCAGTTTTTTTATTGGAATTCTTTTATTACATGCTTTATGGCGATCCACAGACCTGATTTGTATTATCACATTGTTTTCTTTGGGTGGGAGGGGTGGTGTTACCTTTCAATACTTGTATTTTGATGAAAGATTTCACAGGAATGGTGCAAATTTGTGTTCATAAATACATGTACATGTATGTTACTGTTATTTTTTTAAATATTTCTGAATGATTTGGCTTAATGTGCTCAAATTTGAATAAAACAATATTTATGTTCATTTCTGAAGAATGTTGATGCATTGTAAAATGTTTGGTTGTCCGTACTGCTTTGCATATTGTTAGTGTTTCAGTAATGGTATAAACAATCATGAACAGATGGTATTAAACATGACACAGTGACCCATCGCTAAGTCATGGGTGTCGGAATCCAAGCAAAAACCGTGACTTATCAAGGGTTGCGACTTACCGAGGGGCCTGCATTAAAAATAGAGAAAAAACACATACACACACGTGGGTTTATTAATAGTGCATTTTCTTTATTGAAAAACATCACAGCTTTATCATCATTTTCTGATAATTTTTGGGAGCCATCCAGCTACCCGCAACTTAGTCGAAATCGCAACTTACGGAGGCGTGACATAGCGAAGGATCACTTAGTTGAATGAATGATGAAACTGGAATATTTACCCCAAGTGATATGACTTTACAGTAGACTTTGTCACCCAATGCTAGTACATCAGAGACATCTTCCACTCTGGAGTTAGAAATGTGACTCTTATGGACCAAACCTACAATGTATAGCAGAATTTGTTGCATAAGTATATACCAGTACATGTATAAACATCATGGACGAACAAAACTAACTAAACCATAAATAAAGCAATCATAGCTCACTTTTATGATGAATCTTTCTCATACTTACCATTTTTTTTACATCTTGGTATTTTAATAAATGCTCCATACTGTTGAATTGAAGTTACCTGTAAAGCAAAGGTACAAAAATGTAAAATAAACCGTGATCAAATTCAAGCTTATAATTTATTGTGTAAGCATGTTTTTTTATTTTGAAATCCGTTCATCGACAAACAGGATTAATATTTTGTTAGATATTGTATGTGTCTGATATCTCAACTTTATCTTGCATGTCAAACATTAATCAAAGAAAGCTTAGAAAAAACTCTGAAGTGAATTATTATGCAAATTAATCAATTATTAGGCATAGATTTAGGTCTGTGTATTGTTCCAGGGTACACATGTACCATGTTTCATTGAAATGGCTCATGGCTGTTCATCATAGAACTTGACATGCAATATTTTCTATAAGTGGTAAGTATATTTAGACAGTTTTTGTTATGAACTATTTTCAATGTCATAATAATGCAATGTTTCATGGGAATATTAATCACACGACCTGAGAGTACTTCAAGGCCCAAGATTTCTTAAAGTACTTTCAGATAGGGATGGGATAGAAGTATTGTATTGGGATAAATATGAATGTGTTGGAAACAAATGTGAATTTGGGCGAATTGGCTGTGAATCCTGCAAATATGCTACCATTCACTACCAATGTAAAATTCAATAAAAAGTCTTCACAACAACATGAAGGTGCCATATTTGGCTCTTTCAGCAGCAGTACGTGACCATACACATATATAGTACATACCTCTCCAGCAAATACACTGTACAATTCAGGCACCGTGCCTTGATCCCCACGGTCGTGATATCTGGCCATGTCATGTCAGCTCCGTGATCTCCTGATACTACAAGTACCATGCATTCATGAATAGGTTGGGAAGGAAGTAAAATATGGGCAACTGTGGCAACTTCTTATTCTATCGTCATTTTGCTATTGAGAAATGACTAAAAATATTTAAAACTTAAAAATATGTAAAGAAGAACGATTGAATTGTACCCCATTGCTTTGTATAAACTGCCAACTTTACGTTCACTTGATTACTACACCCCCCATACTTTAATGGTATCTGCTACGTGGGAATATCCCCTGTGAGCGCCCTCCCACGACAACGCTTTGGCGGGCGATAACATCCAAAATGGCGGAGCCCAGTAGTTACATCGAAGTTCCGCTAAGTAACTTGGAATTGTTGCGATGGAAGGAACTTACTGTGCATACAGGTGAGGGAAACACTTATTAAGATTTGGTAGTTGTCAGTATGTCAGCAAAGCTTTTCAAAACCACCGTATTTGTCGCTACTGCTTGGAGCAATTTGTGGGTCACCTGATTTCACTTGTCACATGTCATGGCAAAACAAAAGTTCTCGTCCATTTTGCATACAACACTAATTTTGGTGAAAAGAATTTTTCTTTATTTTTGACCTATTACTTGTAATATTTAAAATTTCAATGATTGTTGAAACACGGAATCGTTAATATTAACTTAAATAAGCCAAACAAATGTTCTTCCAATTGCGTCGGCATCGCTTGTGATAATATACCGGTATTTAATAACCCTGGGTCTACAGCGTGTCAGAGTGGGTATATTTACATTCAGTCGTCGGATGGCATATCTACCCAAGCACAAACATGATAAACAATCAAACTTCTAATTTGGCGCAGTTTGGTTAAATTCACGACTACGTACAGGGAATTAAAGTTAGCATGGTTTTATGCCCATCCCATTTTGCTACATGTCGGTGTTGAGTAGACAGGCAATGTTCGTATGTGAGTATCGCCCTCTTTGACGCATCGTTTTATACATGTATACACAGTCCCTCAACAACTGGTTGGGGAACGCTAATACCTCTTTTGTCTCCATGTGTGTTTTATATTTATGAAATTGTTAATTCATTAATTCGTCTACTGCAAGTCTACTTTGCTATTAACATAAAATTAGCATATGGTATGACATAATTTTTAACAAGAGCCTTCTTGATTCACATGTACGCATGCGTATACTCTTTGTTTTGATTTTTACTACAAAGTGAGAGACGGTACTTTATTTACCAAAATGTGGGAAAACGCTGAGGATTTTGTTGATTTTGATGACAGGGATATCGATAGGAATGATATATTAGAAGAGGGACCAGAGTACGTTGCTGCTGAATGCATGAAAGAAGGCGACAACTTTAAGATGGAGACTTTGACTCAGCCATCCATTCTGTCAGGGGCGCAAAAAGCCTATCGAGCATAGTTTATGTGTTTATAAGTTTGATAAAAGAAAAAAAAAGAAAAAAAAATGAACACAGCAGCCATAAAAACAGCATTGGACACTTTTTTGAACTTCCACTTTAAAATTAATTTTAATAAAATAATAGTTCAAGTCAGGAAAAGAGTGTTTGGAGGGTTGTTAAGATCAGTTATTCTCAGTATAACATCGACTAAGGTCGTTTGAATCTTGCTTCGTGGGTAAATACGAGTATCTAAAGTATCTAATGGGGCAAAACTAACAGTAAAATAGTCAACTGAAATTAACCCATTAATTCTGCTTCTACAAAATTTAATATAAATTGGGGAACAACTTAAATATTGAACTACAAAAGTATGATGGCTGTGATCGTTTTAGATATAGAAACACTATAATGAGTTATAGACCCCAAGATGCTATGACGTCATCGATTTCACTCTACTGCAACACGCACTGTTACCAGTGATTGGGGGATTAACACCTTAAAACAAACCGGTTTCCTAACCGGTTGTTGAGGGACTGTGATGTATACTACAAACCTGATAGCTGAAAAAAATTCTTCTCTTAATAGGGCTCAATGTTAACTTTTAAATTCACTGAAATGTATGTTGCCTATATATTTAGTCTGTTAAACCATGTGAGTCACAATTGAGTTGTCCAAATATAAATTTTACTTATGCTATATTACTACCCTAACCAAGTAGCTCGAAAAACATTGTACAACTTGGTACTGATATCAGTCTGCAGGTGTATTTTGTTGTTTCTGCTTGTGAATATATTGCCTTGGAAATCTGGTTAAATTATTGTTTTAGTAGTAGAACATTAATAACTAATTAATATTTAATTAAAAACATTTTTTTTATTAATTTAATACTCATTAAATTTTATTTTTTGAAAGTAGTTCGCCAGTCAGGTTGCTTAGTATTAAAATATAGTCCAGGTACATGTACATGTAATATTTATGACGAAATTTGCATAGATGTCATAGTACTGTATCTTCTCATTTATTTCACAGAAGCTCCACAGAGTGTGCTAAAAGACATCAAAGTAGTGGAAAGTGCTGGTGGCTATGGTTACAAAGACAGTGCCAAAATAAATACGCCATCTAGTAACCGTTTCATTTACTGGTAAGTAACATCTTATTAACACATCCTTTCTTGTGTCCAGTTGAAAGTGCAAATTGTGCAAAAACTATAACACTAAAAAAACAATTCTTGTATTGTGCTATAGATATTTTGGGATAAAATTAAGCTGATTCATTCTGAAGAACATTCTCAGTATAGTATGACGAGATGATTTAATCTTTATAGAGAAAAAAAAAATTCAATCTTCTTGATTGATAATCAGTTTGTGAATGTATTGTACTAAAATGTTTAAATTAGCATGTACATTTACATTTATAACCGGTATTGTGTTGTTGGTTACTTTTTATTAAATTTGAATATGCGGTTTTTATTAAAGTTTTTTTTTTTATTTGTACATGTATATATATGTAGGCATAACAACCAAGATGTAATAGAGCTTATAGAATTATCTCTGGATCACAATCTATCTGGCAATGCTGTGCGTCTACAGTTTCCTGACTCACAAGTTTTGCCTGGAATCACAGTACATGAGAGCCGTACCAATGTGATCATCTTAGTAGCTACTGTTTGCAGCGTACATCGATTGGTATTCCCACATCCCAATAAATTGCAACGATCAGTGAGTAATTTGTTCTTCAAAACCCTCTCATTAACTCTCAGTATCTTCCTTCAGTGATGTATTCCAGAACTTTGTTAATGTTTTTACCTACTGTGCTACCTGGCATTTTGGTTATGTTTGACCCAGGCGTACAAATCTCAACTTTGTATACGTTTCATCTTTTTCATAGCAGCATTCAAGTCAATGTAACTGAGTTTTATTGTATGTCAGATTTCAGAAATAGATCTTGCTTTCCGTTTGTCTTTCTTGTCCTAATTTGATAATGTACATGATTCTGTCAACAGCTGCCTCTCAGTACTCCTGTATCAATGCCCTCCATCTTTGCTGATGTGTCGGTTGCTATGATACAGGATCCTAGCAACACACAGTTCCTGTCTCAAGGAGGTAGTCAGGTGCATGAACCACACACCAGTGCATCATTTTTGACTAATGAAGGCGAAGCAGTATTCAGTCTAGCCACCAATGTGGGCAATATCTTGGTTGTTAAACTTCCACCATTGGGCATACAAGGTTAGTATACCACAAGTACTCATCATTGGAATGCTATTTTGAATTGATAATTGAAGTGGGGAAGTTTACTTCTGTGCATGCATGCATTGTATGTTTGCATCAATATCTTGGACATACAATGCAAGATACATAATTATGCATGTATATTTATTTTGGGATCTGAGTCATGATGGCTGAAAATTTATCAAAATCAAACATATCTGTCATTCTTGAACCAGACCTCAGTCACTCAGATAGATTATATTCGAATATACATTTGACATAATGTCATCTCGATGTACACAATGGCATTCCAGAACCGAATCTTTGTCGTTTATGGATGGATTTTGTGCAATCTTGGTACATACGTTAGATGTTATTGGTTCTTGGTGCACGTCATTTTGTTTTTCAGAATGGATTCAAAATGGCTGACTTGTGTCCATTTTTCAATGAATGCCATCCTGCATCTATATCTTAGACATGCCTGATCTAATCAGTGTCAAACATCACACATATGTCATACTTCCTAGGATACATATGCATTTGTATTCATTCTGTAGTCTAATTCTAGACAACTGAATGGCAGCTATTTTAGTCTAGAAATTCATTAAAATCAAGTCTTATTATCATTATTATAAATTAGACTTTGACGGCAAATGCTTTCACTGCGTAAAACCCATATTCATGCTGTAATACAAGTCTCTCAATTTCTATTTTATATCATGTATGAAAAGAAAATATTTGGTGGTAACCTGAAATTTGATTTTCAGAAGTCAGAATGCTCTTTGCTCTTACTTATATTAAATCATTACTGTAGGATTTTGTAAATTTCAGGTATTGCAACCCAGCATGAATTGAGACTTGCCAGCATGATGCAACGATTATGGACAGGATTAGTGCCTTCTATGATCAGGTACATGAATTTTATTCTCTCTTCATTCATTGTACACTTATTGTATCTATCTGGTGGAAGAGAATATGTGAAATTAGAAAAGCATGTTAGCAGACATTCTACACGAGTTAAAGTTTCTATTTCCATTCTGTATGACCTGCTGTAAAAAACCTCCTGATGATCGACCACTGTAATTACCATAAGGATGACCTGTTTTGTACATTTCATGAGAAATTTTATAAAACAAAATCCTGAAATCAAATTAGAAAATCTTCATAATATTATAAGTAATACTAAGTGTTTACAACAATGAAAGGAATGTTTGATTAAAATCTTTTACTTCCAATGCAGTTAGCGGTGTTCTAATATTTAATGATTTGTTGCAATAGTAACTGGTTTTATCATTGTTTTATGGTGATCACAACCAATTGGAGGTATCTGCATATAATACAATGTGGGAATGCAAGTTTTAAAAAACTACGGGGTTAGTACTCTTCTTGCATGGTTCTCGCAGTATCACTGTGTATCATCAGAAGGAATAGGTGACTTCCTGTCACATAACACAACTGTTGCCATTAAATTATAAATGATTCCTCTGCTTTTACATTGTACATGTATGTTTTAAACAGTAGACACAACTGTCATTTAAAGTGCAGTACTTGCTTGAGCCTGTGACATGTACTCAGTCATAATATGACTAGAGCATTGTAGTTCTCTTTATTTATGTCATATCAAATAGTAATATCTGAAAATTTGTTTGTTTATTTCTATAGAGGTGGACATGAGGCTTCCGATGCATCTCTGAGTTTATGCATTCATCCCATGCAGAATGATTTACTTATATTCTCTATCTGTCGAGATCATAAAATCAGAGTCTGGTCCTGTGTGGTATGTGTATACATTATTATCATGTTCATTCTCATGTTGCACTTTACACCTGTCTATCTTTTCTACTCTAGTTAAATATTTTCTTGGACATAACAATGTTTCCACTAGAGTAAAATGCTACTCAAAAAAAAAATATTGTTGTTTTCTTTAAATTTACAGGATGGAAAAAATGAAAAGACAAGTAGGGAATAAAATATTATAATAAATTTACAAAAGTGATAATAATTTTTGAAAATAGCATGTTTTGTCAGTCTTAGGTCATGTTTCCTATCTCAATATATCTAAATTTTGGTTGAGGACATACAGTAAAACCTGTCAAAACCGACCCCTGGATAAACCGACCTACTGTCAGAACCGACCGATTTATGTAGCCCCGAAATTTCTCCATAGACGCCTATGTTAAAACAACCTGTGAAATCCGATCACTGTTTACTCCGAACACCGACCGCATTGATCGGTCCCAAGTCCAATATTCACACTGAATACATCGACCATCCGACCAGTTGCACCACATCCGCTGTCTAGTAATTCGGTCTGCCCGACCTAAAAAGTGTGCTTTGTGTCCAAATTCCGCAAACGTCACAGAAACAATACCAAATCTCACACTACAAGTAACGTCCCGTGTAAAACAATGGCAACTGATTACATTTTTCACACGCCCACGCATCGCGTGGTGTCTGGACAGTATAATGACCCCGGATATAAACAAATGATCGGGGTCATCACCTTCAATTGCGGTGAAGCACACTGCATTATCACTTCTTCAACGCTCAAAAGACATTGAGTTTTCTTCTTTCCATAACGATTCTGATCGACAATTTTGTGCTTTCGAATGTTTCCGTAAAGGGGGCTTCAAGATTGAAATTTATGATGACAAAGAAGCAGACAACAAAGAATTCGGAAACCTTATTTAGCAAGTTGCAGACCCGCAAACAGTGTAGCGTTGTAGAATACCTCCCCTTTGATGAACGTATACTGACTGAAGCAATGTATGATGGCGAGTGGGAGCAACAGATTGTTGAGAATTTTATTGCAGACAAAGAAAACCATGAATCTATAGACAACAATGACATAAATTGCAACGACAGTCAAATTATTGACCCCCACAACGACAGTGACTTGACGCATGGCGATGTGCTAGACATGTTGACAAGATTACAGAACAAAGACTCCAGTTACTTGACAGATATCCAAAATTTCATAATTCGAACGGAAAACAAAATCGTTGAAAAAAAAGATGTTCTTTAAAGTAGTCAAAACTTGATGATTTTTTACATCATAATTTGATTCATTGACTCACAGTTGAGGGACTGTGATTGACTTAACAGCAAAATCGACTGTCTGCATAAATTATGATAATTACATGTAGCTCACGTGAACTTACGTAGTGATGTCATCCAAAATAGACGCCTTCAGTTACGATACGCAATACTTACCCGGTCTGTTCGGATAGTTATTTTAATGTTAATTGATGTCATGTACATACCATAATATTTTTGTCTTGTTTGGTAAATTATTTTATTGAAACAATACAATAAATGCACATTGTAAATACATGTAGAATCACCGGAGGCAAACTCCGATGTCTTTCATTTGTCCCGTGTTTACAGCACATGTAATTGTTGTTTCAATCAAAGTCACGCCCACCCTGAATAAACCGACTCCCTCTGAAAACCGACCATAGATCCCAGTCCCAGTCATGGTCGGTTTTGACAGGTTTTACTGTATATTGTAAAAATTATAAAATAAAGCTTCATTTTGAAAGCATTACAAAATTAAATATATTTTTTTTTATGATTACATGTGTTTTCGTTGTGGTCTATGCCATTTTATGCATGTTATTTGTCAGTTTTTATCAACATACAGATTGACAGTGAATTAAACAATTCAATATACTGTTGGCTAATGTTTAAAATCATTAATTGTAGACAAATTTTGACCTGAAATATTGTCTCTGCCATATGCACTAAAATGAAAACATGCAAAAAACAGTAGCATTATACACATTGCCTGCTGAAAGCCTCCAAAGAGAGATGTACCAATATCAGTGGGGAAAAATAAGAGTGTGCTGGCAATGTGTTAACTTGTTGTAATTAGTGTATTTACATAAAATAATATCTCTTTAAATAGGCTTTGGCAAAACTTCAATTCAGACTATTTGCCTACTGGTTCTGAATTGCTTTTAGAAAAATTATTTTCACAATAACTGTTGTCTACAAGTACATGTATACAGTATAATGTATGAGATCCCAAAACACAATAAAATCTGTTTATGTTGAGTTTTGTTGTTTTGTATCATTATCTGTATCCATGCATTGCTGTATTGATTGTATATCTAGAGCTATGAATGCATTATGGTGAGTGATGTCTTAGAGCATGTACCAGACAGTACAGACCTTCAGAGTGTACCAGCAAGAAATCACATGATTCGTAAGTCTCTGACAGGTAATGATGCCAATACGTTATTACTAGCAGTCTATCTTGGATTTGAAGACAGATCACAGGTAAGTCAATTTTAAGTAAAGCTATAACATAAATTATGAGTTAGAAAAATTCCTCTTTTTTTTCCTTCATCAGGAATACTGCCACATGCTACAATTTTTACTTACAAATTAAATGCTTTTGTAGTGTTATATTTGATTCTAAGCAATGATATAGCTGATGTAAACAGCTCCTATTTCTGGTCAGTTTTCATCAGCTTTTTGCATCGTCTGGATACTTGTGATGTCACTGAGCCCCAAAACATGTTGCATGCGATTGTTGTATTTTGTCTGCCAAAATGGCCGCCAAATATGGAGATATAATGATTTTATAGTAATTAGACCATATTATAGTTGTTTTGTTGGAAACCTTTTACAGTTAAATACCTGCCTATTTAGCCAGGTACCATGATACTATGTCAGAAAAAAAAATAAACAAAAGTTTGGTGCTGTAGTTTCATGCTTTAAAAAAAACACACTTTTCTTAAATTAATTTGTAAATATTTGCCTGCCATGTTAATGCATGGAATACCATATAGTCTGTACACATGTTCACTGCGTTTTCATCAGCAATGTGTTACTCGCCACAAAATTAGATTTTTATGGATTAATAGCTACAACTGATAGTAATTAGCAAAAATGCAGGATGACTTAGACCTTTGTGAAGTAGCATTCTAACTGAAAAATCTCCCTTAAATTAGGACAAGGTAGTAATGTGGATGTCAGAAATTGTGTTAATTATTGGAATACATGTAACGCAGAAAAGTATGTACCTGCATCATAAACATGCACACAGAATCACTCTAATACATCTATTATAAATAACATGAACGTTTGACATGCTAAATCAGTAGTATGTTAGGTAACATAAGGAACAACAAATAAAGTTACATTTTTAGGACCAAATGATAACAAAATAAGTGACACCAATTACCTTTGCTTTATATTTAAAAAACACTTGTTTCCTTATTTATAACACATGTATATGTTTACTGTAGAAGGTGGAATACTCTGAATTTTGAATTTACTGGTTTGAGGAGGAAACAATACTATCTATTGTTCGCTTTGCATGTGTTCCATATGTTTTAATTTTAGAGGGCATTTAGCTATCAATAATTTGAATGTGAATTATTTTGACAGTACAATGTTTTGTCAAAATGGTGACCTCATGGTACCAAAATAAAGCATTTTTGTCTGACGTTTACATCAGAATGATGTGAAGAACCATGGACCATGTACATTTCAGGTCATTTTGTTAGTCTATTATAGTCTTTGTTTACGAATCATGTCTACTTATTTCTACTATAATCTACATGTCTATGTATTATTTTAAATTTAGTTGTTTATTTTATTCGCAGTTTTGTGTGTTTCAACCCGTACTACAAGATGGACAGTACAGTCTCTTATCAGTTGCCTCTGTCTTCATACACAATGTAAGAATTTCATATCGAATGTATGTGACAACAAAAATCGTAATGAACAATATGTTTCCAGATGTAATGGCACTTTTTAATGGCGACCATTTTCTCAGAATTATGTATGATTTATGACGAAATACATGTTATAGTTATTTGCCTTTCGCCACTGTCGAAGGGTTAGTGAAGGCCCAGTTATAGTTACAAGTATATAGAGGTGGTGATGTAAGAGCAATTATTATGTAACAGAAACGCTTAGCCTTTAGGATAAAAGTTGAGTGATGTATGTAATTACCAATTATTCTTTGGATGATACATGTTTATATCAGTGATACCAATTGACTTGTTGCCTCCATCGATTACCCAGCACTACTACATTTTGTTTTTTACTTCTATCGCAGGATAACTTGGTAGACTTCAGTCTAACTAACACACAGATCTGGGCTGTCTTCACAACCACACAAGGAGAAACAGTAGTCAAGTACACATCGTTTGAAGAGTGAGTACAAAGTTGTCTATTTCATTATCTTCTTTCTTCAAAAAATGTTTTTTGGGTAAATATGTTGGCCAGAGATTATTATGCTTGTAGATTTTATTTTTAACTGGTTAGAAGTTGACATTTGTCGCCTTGCACAATATAAACCAGCATACTATTTTCCATGTTTGTTCAACCATTTTGTTGCCTACTTGTAGCCATTAGTAAAATTTGGTCCAAAATTGATTAAAAACTAAATTATAGAAACATACATACATGTACAAAAAGAATTATTGCTGGGAAAATTACATCTTTCAACAGCTCAACTTTGATGTTGTTGAAATAAGTATTTGATTTTATACTGGTATTACTCATTTGTAAACACAACCACAAATGTTTGTTTTGATATACAGTGTTAGTATTCTTCCTGGAATTCTAAAAATCACATTTGGCTTTTCTTTTCTAGCATTTGTTCAGATGAAATATCTCCAAAGAGATTGTGTTAATTCTTGGAAATTGTTGATTTATGTGAAACTTGAATGAGCATTCCCTTTGCACTTATTAATAAATCACGACTAAGGTAGTCTAGAATCCTATCACTATTGGCCTAGAATGGTCTTGAATTATATTTCCTTTGATGTGTGTAAACCCTGATGTCTTTGTTGATGTGTCTTTCACAACTCCTTGTTGCATCATTTGCTTGATATCCATATTAGGCAGTCGTACATTTGTCAAAACATCCAGTCTGTGAAAGTCATATCATTGTTAAATTACAGTTTTTACCACAATATTCACCGATTGAGATACAGATTCATAATAATTTATAATAAGACTATTCTGATTCATATACAATATTGTGTAATTGTAGTAGTGACGCAGGATGGAAACCAGTTGTGTTGTCGTCTCTCAATACATCAGATGTACCAATACCACCATACCAAGATCCTGCAGTGAGTCAAATTATATTCTGTGCTCCTTCTGTCAACAGTTAGTCCACATTTAGTAATGCAAACTTTAATTTCCAATTAACTGTTCTTCAAGTTACAGGCAACACAGGTTTTGTTGTTTAATAATTAAATTCCACAAACACCTCCTGCAACTAAATCTAAATAAGCTTATTTTTTGTTATGTGGGAATACCACCACTAAGGCTCTCACTCTTCCCTGATGCCTAAATTATAGTCTTTACGGTACTTATTGAGTTCAGCAGCAGCCAGTACCATGAATTATCAAATCATAGTGTCTTATGGATCAAAAGCCAAATTTTTCCTAAATAATGGTAATCAGTTTTTAAGTATTCTCCTGAAAATTTAACCCAATATTGTTCTCAAAGTCAATTTGTGGCATAAATTTACTGACACATTGTTGTCTGATTTGAGTTTCCTTTTAGTTCAGTGACAATGTTTGCTCTCATTACTCAGGAAGCCTACGTGCAGTTTTTGTTCCATGAGAGTGGTTTCTCTCTACAAGCAATATCCAAGACTCTTAATGTAAGTATAACTTGTGTGTATCAACTTTATAAAGGGCTGTTGAAATCCTAAATCAACTATTGTTGATTAATCATAGATATTACTAATGTCAACTTGAAATTCATACATGCTATAGAGGCAAGTGCCTGTGAAATGCCTACTGTCAACTTTTGTTTTAAAGTCCTGGTTTGCCCATAATGAGAACTAATGCCACTTTCACTTTTATAACACTAAGGCTTCTATAAACAAATTTGCTTTGGATTTGTGTGTATTTTTAATGTAGGTGTTGAATGATTTCATTTAGATTTATCAGCAATCTGTGGACAGTAGATTGGGATCCAATGTCTTACAACAAGCAGTTATTTGTGCCATGGAAAATGAAGTACAAAAAGAAGTAGGCGGATATGAATTACCTTTGGAGGAGTATTATCAACTCCAGCTGAAATGTTGGAAGAAGTTTTGTTCCAATTGTAGTCAGTATCAAGAGGTAAGACAGATCATACTGGTAGTGTAGTGGTTCCTGAATCTAACTCTGTGAATGTGCTACAGACTGGGGGGCCAAATTTGCTGTGTGAAATTCATTAACTTATTCAAAGTCTACAGTTTCTTGTGGGCGTGGTTAACACCGAGATAGCACATTAAATTGTCATAATGCCATTATAATAGAAAGATGGGCACACCACTCTGACTAGTCCTGAAACTTTAATGTTGTTTCTGTGGCAAAATGCACTATATGTCTGCACTTGCAATTTCATCCAAAAAAATATCAGAAAAGAAAAGAGTGATTGAATGTCCAGAGCTGTAGCCTGACACAAATATAGTTACAAAATATGTTTTTAAATTTATATTTAATGCTGAAAAATGCGCCATTGAACGAATTTTTTACAATTTCACCTTGAATGGGTATAATCGTAGTATGTAATAAGTACCAGAATGAGTTTGACCTATTGTTGTTGATTATTAGATATTTGTACATGTATTATCATTCTCTATCGCAGGTTATTTCTAAGCCAGCTGGTATCCTAGTTGATTCTAACACAGGGTTGGTTGGTCTTGTAAAAAGGGTAAGGCAATACAGATACAATCTTGCATCTAGCAATCCAATCAGTGTTTTCTGCATTACCACTGTGTACACATGGCCAAGCTGGGCACCAGTTACAACAAAGAAAATTTTAATGAATCAGATTGACGTTTTTGATTGTACATGTATATCTGAAGACAGGCAAAGAAAAACTGACCAATTTGCTATAAAAAATGTAATAATCTGTTGCATATGGTCTTAAATTTGCTGTGTCGAAACAAGCAATATTAACACAAGAGGAATTATTAATTACATTTTTAATCACTTTTATACTCTGTATTTGACAAAAAAACCTGACACAAATAAGACTGAAGTCATCTCAATGGTGAAGTAATGGGTAATTTTCCAGTCATAGGTCAATATCGAAATGCCCGTTTTTGAAAAGGAATCTTGCATTGAGATAATGGTACCTTTACTTTGTCAAAATTGACTATCATCAAATGTCAAATATAGCACATACCCCCAAAATACATTTGCGTTTGTTAGTATCCGTTCGAACGCAGTCCGAAAACGGGGACTTATGTTTTGACCTCCGTGTGTTCGTGCGTGCGTCCAAACCTGCATCTTAGAAATGCCTGGACCAATCACAATCAAACTTCACACATACATCATACATGATATTATACATATGCACATTAATTTGTTTCACGATCTGATTCAAGATGGCCGAATGGCGGCCATTTTTGTGCTAAAAATCATCAAAATCAAGCATTTCTCAGCTGTTTACAGATGGATTTTGTTCAAACTTGGTATATACATTAGACATTATAGGACCTTGATGCACATCATTTTGTTTTACGATTTGATTCAAGATGGTCGAATGGTGGCCATTTTTGTGCTAAAAAATCCTAAAAATCAAGCATTTCTCGGCTGTTTGCAGATGGATTTTGTTCAAACTTGGTATATACATTAAACATTATGGGACCTTGCTGCAAATAATTTTGTTTTTCAGGTAAGATTCAAAATGGCCGACTGGCGGCCATTTTGTTTTAATGAATGGGCTTCTAGACCCATATCTCCGACTTGTTTTGACTGATTATATTCAAATTTTAAATATTCATTATACATCATGTCATAGATAAACAGATATATTGGTTTGACGATCCTATTCAAAAATGGCCGAATTGGTGGTCATTTTTGTGCTAAAAAAATCATCAAATATCAAGCATTTCTGGCATTTATGGATGGATTTCGTTCAAACTTGGTACATACATTAGACATTACGGGTGATGCACGTCATTTTATTTTTCAGATTGGATTCAAAATGGCTGACTGGCGGCCATTTTGTTTTAATGATTGAGCCATATCTCTTAAATGTTTTGACTGATTATACATGTATTCAAATTTTATATATTGGTTATACATCATGTTATATATATACATGTATTGAATATGGCTGATTTTGAATGCTGTTCCAGAGCAATATCTCTCAATATGGACAAGTACTTGTTTGACGATCAGATACAAATGTCAATCATTTTAATGTTAAAAAATCATATTCCTGACATGGCTATATTCCAGCTATATTACTACATGTATAAACAAAACTAAAATTTGATAACTAACTGGGACTGTGCCATGCATGGCTTGTTTATCTTGTTTTGACAATTGATTCAACCATAGATCCTCTACTGGAGGGTCTATGATTTAACACATTACACAAGATTTCACTATGAGCCGAAAATGGTCTATTGAGCCTAGAGAATATTTTTGTTTTTATTGCAGTCTAATTTATCATTACTAAGACCCAGTGATGCTATAGAACATTTATATTTATCACCTGGTAATGGTTGTACAGCTGTGGATCTAAGTGGTGCACCCCTCTATTCTGATGGTAAGTTTCATACATGTATTTCATGTGCATCAGAACACTCATGGCATCAATATATGGTAGTGATGAACTTTCAACTTTTCAACAACATGGCACCATCATTTAAGCTGTCAGAGTGATGATTTCTGCTTCTATTCATTTTGACTAAAGAAATATTCCAATCTACATGTACATGCATTGCTTTAAACACTTTTTTTCCTTGCCACATACTGATAGTTATGATTCATATCATGAGTAAAAAAGATTAAAATTTATGTATCGTTACAATCTCTGGTTGGGATCACCAGAGATGTAAGGTGACACACACATCAAGGGATGTCACCTTTTACAATACATTTTTTTTTTAAATTCTCTTGACGATATCAATTTCCAAGCAATGTTTTACATGAAAATTAGAATGTAAAGTAATAAGATAAAAATTACATTTTTTTTTTTAATGCCATGAATTAATATTTCCGTACCAAGAGTTGACTCAGGGCGTGGTTGTGAAAACTGTTGCTTATACAAATAATGTTCAGAAAAAAAATGACAAAACATTGCTCCCCTAAAATATAATCCATTATTCAAAGCATTGACCATGGAGACATTTCAGATAAATAAGGTACTACATGTGTATTTAAAAATGTGTAATTTGGTAAAATGAAATTCATGTTTTATAAACAAAACTAGTGTATAAAAACATATTACATATTTCTGTATATTTATTTATTTCACCATCTTAAATTGTTGAAATAAAGGATAATATATAGGCCATGAGAAAATACACAGTGACAAATTGGATAAAAAACAGAATAAGAATAATTAAAAGTACTCAATAAATAAATATTTTCAACTGTATGAGCAAATAGCAACCAAAATTGTCATAATAACCAGTGTTCTCCCCAGGATGTAAACAGCGTGGCGGTCCCGCCACAGTGCTACGATTTGCCGCCACACTGGTCTGACACCGCCACGGTGATTAGCAAGACCGCCACAGTGCTTTTTTCATTAGGGATCTCGTCACGCTTGTCGGCCCGACCAGCACTCAAAATTAGCGACCACCACGGAAACGCTTCCGACCAGAACTATTGCCATATTGTTATTATACTTACGTACCGACCGACATGCATCCTGCCAGTCGTGGATTAATAGACATAGTCCCGCGATTGAACAATACAAGTCAATTTTGTAAAATTAGCACCTCTTTGTTTGTAAGTAAATACTTTCTGACAATAGACGCAGTCTTTAAATTGAAAGCTAAAATTCTTTCAAAATCAATTCCACCCGATGCAACATGGGCAAAGCGGAGTTCACAATCAGTTTACACTACTCAAGAAAAAACAACGAATAGAATAGAATAGAATAATGCTTTATTAATACCGTAAAGAAAGATTTAACATTTCTTTTTAGGTTTTCAGATTAATAAAGTAAATAATAAAAGTACATGAAATGTAAAAATTGATTTAAAAAGAACGTGTTTATTGCGTGATTGGGTAAAATACATTTGAATTGTTACATCGTGAATCATGTAAAAACTCTTCCTTCAAGACTTCTTTTACCTTTTAAAAATTTCTAATCACCTCTTTCGAAAACCATCATGCAGTTTTCATCTGAAATTCATACCAACACATCGTGCTACGACATCGCTTTACTTCCACAATGTAATTTTTATGATCACGATCATTCGGAAAACTTCGGGTTCTACCGGCATTACCATGCGGCATTCTGATTCGTTAATGGCGTTTTTGACCCACCGGGTCAAAGGACACATGCCGGTCAACTAATGTGTCATAACTATCATGGCGGGTCTGTGTTTTTCATCGAAGTGATCGAGTGATCAAAAATAACTTCTCCCGATAAAACTCGTTCAAATTTTATGTTTTTCTCATATAAAAAAAAAGTATTTAATTTTTGCATGGCATCATGACTGAGTAAGAGGAATTATTGGTATAACCTGTGTATAACATCGCGAAGTAAGTTATGTCACGTCGTAATTTTGATGATCGTTTGGAAGTGTTATTTGTTCATTGTAGAAGCTGATGATCGGAATAATAACCAGGAATCCGCCAAATAATTACGTGGTCGATTTTTTGAAGGAGAATTTTGTAGTAATTAGTCCCCGTTCGGACGCAGTCCGAAAACGGGGACTTATGTTTTGCCCTGTGTGCGTCCGTGCGTCCGTGATCACCTGTATCTTGAACATGCATGGACCGATTAAGTTCAAACTTCACTCATACATCACACCTTATATGGGACATATGCACATGCATTTTTTTCATGATCCGATTAACGATAGCCGAATAGCGGCCATTTTAAGGCCGAAAATGCATCAAAATCGCACATTTTCACCATTCCGGACCCGGATCTCAGTTATGCATGGACGGATTTTGTTCAAATTTGGTACATACATTAAACATAATAGGACCTTGATGCACGTCATTTTTTTTTTTGGATCGGGTTCGAAATGGCCGACTGGCGGCCATTTTGTTTTAAAGAATTCAGTTCTGGATCCGTATCCGAGACATGTCTGGATTGATCAAGTTCAAACTTCACACACACAAGGTACATCATGTCACAAATATGTATGTGCATTTGTTTCATGATCCGATTAACGATAGCCGAATAGCGGCCATTTTAAGGTCGAAAATGCATCAAAATTGCACATTTTCACCATTCCGGACCCGGATCTCAGTTATGCATGGACGGATTTTGTTCAAATTTGGTACATACATTAAACATAATAGGACCTTGATGCACGTCATTTTTTTTTTTGGATCGGGTTCGAAATGGCCGACTGGCGGCCATTTTGTTTTAAAGAATTCAGTTCTGGATCCGTATCTGAGACATGCTTGGATTGATCGAGTTCAAACTTCACACACACAAGGTACATCATGTCACAAATATGTATGTGCATTTGTTTCATGATCTCATTAACGATAGCCAAATGGCGGTCGCTTTAAGGCCGAAAATGCATTGAAATCGCACATTTTCACCATTCCGGACCCGGATCTCAGTTATGCATGGACGGATTTCATTCAAATTTGGTACATACATTAAACATAATAGGACCTTGATGCACGTCATTTTTTTTTCGGATCAAGTTCGAAATAGCCGACTGGCGGCCATTTTGTTTTAAAGAATTCAGTTCTGGATCCGTATCCGAGACGTGTCTGGATTGATCAAGTTCAAACTTCACACACACAAGGTACATCATGTCACAAATATGTATGTGCATTTGTTTCATGATCTCATTAACGATAGCCAAATGGGGGCCGCTTTAAGGCCGAAAATGCATTGAAATCGCACATTTTCACCATTCCGGACCCGTATCTCAGTTATGCATGGATGGATTTTGTTCAAATTTGGTACATACATTAAACATAATAGGACCTTGATGCACGTCTTTTTTCTTTTTCGGATCAAATTCGAAATGGCCGACTGGCGGCCATTTTGTTAAAGAATTCAGTTCTGGATCCGTATCCGAGACATGTCTGGATTGATCAAGTTCAAACTTCACACACACATGGTACATCATGTCACAAATAGATATGTGCATTTGTTTCATGATCTGCTTAACAATAGCGGAATGATGGCCATTTTAAGGCCGAAAATGCATCAAAATCACATATTTTCACAATTCCAGAACCGGATCTCAGTCATGCATGGATGGATTTTGTTCAGATTTAGCACAATGTGTTGTACATATGCAGGTGCATTTCGGTCATGATCTGCTTTGAATGTATATGTCACTCAAATATGAACGGAACGGGGACGTGTCATTGACAATGACTTGTTAAGATCATGAAAGTCGTGAACAATATCCTGGCTCAAACGTTTTAAATTAGTTGCATTTAACCTTTTACAATTTATTTGTTTCTTTTTAGTCTGCAGCATTTACATTTCGAGAATGTAAAATTTTTAAATTCAAACTCTTCTATATTGTGGAACGTAATATTTTGACTCCAAAAAAAAAATATATTTGCACTGTGACGGAGCTCATTAATATTACAAAAATGCCCAAAATAAAAGTGTTTATAACACTGTGTGAAGCAAATAAATATCTGCCACTTTGTTTTTTAAATATATGTTGTTTATTGTGTGGGTGTGAATGTGCTTTGGTCAATTTCTATTATTATGTAAATGATATGCACATTATATGCAAATTAGGCTGCCACAGTGGTAAAAATTCCTGGGGAGAACACTGATAACAAACAATAAAAAGAAAAGGTATTGCAAGCAGATATTGCAAATGTTTAAGTTAGTATAATCATTGTGTAAAATAAAAACTGGTGAAGGCCATAACATTCTTGTTCATGCCTCAAGTCACTCAATATATACAGTCACATACCAAGCAGTCCAATTTGACTTTAAAATCAGTTCTGTTGAAGAGCACACTGTATGTGATATATATATGATCTTCAGCTTTAATATAATCATGCATTTCTATGATTTCATGGGTTTCCTAGTCGACCATTCTCAGAGAGAATCTTTGACACATTCTCATTTATATATGCCAATCGTATTATACATAATTCATATTATTATTGGAGCATATGACAGCTATGTTACCCGTATTGTAATGATTGTCTATTTTCCCCTAGATCCCCTCATAAGTAAAGATATACTAACCATTGGTGAGTGTGTACGGTTAGTGCGTCAGAATATCAGTGCTGATATGAAAAGTGGATTTCAGTATGATATATTCCAGTCTGAGTCACCTGAGAATATAGCACTTCAGATTGCTGGTGGTTTGTTTGTAGAGTCAAGGTAAGCACTGTCTGCTAATCAGTTGTTCCAAATAAAAAGTGAGTGAAAGGGTACTGTAAAAATCGGATAATTTATGGGGATTGCAAAAATAGTCTGGGTGTAGTAGGATAGTGAGTACATATGGTTAGTTCAAACTTTCACACAAGAAAAAAAAACTACAATTCAAAATCAGAATACAGTTTAAGTATCAATAAATTCACTTTGGATACAAAAGTTACTGTCAACTCATCCTGGAATCATTTTTTCTATTCAACATGCCATGCAATGTTGTTTCTCTTTGGTATCTCAGGTCACTCTTTTCAGAGACAATGTGGCCGACGCTAATGTCATTATCTATTTTGTGTTTTATTTTGACAAAATAATGGGAGAATCATGTTTTTTGACAGGTGACCAATACAATAAAAGTGCCAACTTGATTCAGTAGATTGATAAATGAATAATTAATAATCACTCATTTAGAGTTTTATACCTTGTCATTACATTAATGCTGATCCGCACAGTGTGTAGGAGTAGTTAACAATCATGAAATATACAGTTTCAGATTTTGTCAGAGATGGGGGTGTGTAGAATCAGGATATAATTAATGTGGTACACATTATTAAAAACTTAAAACATAATGGTGCGGATTTTCATATTGAACCATCATTTGAGCACTAGCTCTTCCAAAAGGGGAAGGTAGTGTTTTTGATTGTTTCTTGACTATTTTATATTTTACGGTCATGTGTGTCAATGTCATTCAAACTTATTACATGGACAGTGCTGGTCACTTTGTATTTTTGTATACAGTACTATTAAAAGTGCATCTCGTATTAGAGCACATGTAAGTTAATAGTTGCATTTATTGTATACCAAATTACCATATACATGTACAAGCACACACACTCCTGAATATGTAATCGTGTTTATAGGACTATGTCAGTAAATTCATATTTCTAAATGAATTCATATGTCTAATGCATCATATTGTTGGTTTTCACAGTGCAGACACATCACAATCTACACAAACTGCTTCTCAGTTTATCCAAGATTTACAGAATCGCATCCAAGGTCTGATGGAACCAGTGAGAGTTTTATCTTCATTGCTGGGCTGTATTGATGTTTCAGAAGGCCAACCAGAAGCCCTATCAATGGAAGAACCTTGTAAGTTGCTTATCTCATCAGACAAAACAAAGGCTTATGTTTTGAGTTTCATTTTAAAATTTGTACATGTATATATAGCTCTCCGAAATTTGTATTTTATATTTACATTAATAGAAATAGTTGTTAAATGTCATTGTTCATGTTTTTCAGTTTTAGATGCCGGCCGTCATTTGACATGTAGTCATCTTTTTGCTAGCGAGAATTCAGCAGTTATTTTATCTGAGATTTTAAAACAGTCAAGTTTATTGAGATACCAATTTTGCCGGGATCTATTGGTCTTGCTTTATCTCATGCAGAAGATGGGCCAAAGGGTATGTGTCTGTTTTATAACATTTTGGGTTGACCTGGAGTAAGTCTGCTTTATAACAATTTGGGTTAACCTGGAGTAAGTCTGTTTTATAACATTTTGAGTTGACCTGGAGTAAGTCTGTTTTATAACATTTTCGGTTGACCTGGAGTAAGTCTGTTTTATAACATTTTGGGTTGACCTGGAGTAAGTCTGTTTTATAACATTTTGGGTTGACCTGGAGTAAGTCTGTTTTATAACATTTTCGGTTGACCTGGAGTAAGTCTGTTTTATAACATTTTGAGTTGACCTGGAGTAAGTCTGCTTTATAACAATTTGGGTTAACCTGGAGTAAGTCTGTTTTATAACATTTTGAGTTGACCTGGAGTAAGTCTGTTTTATAACATTTTCGGTTGACCTGGAGTAAGTCTGTTTTATAACATTTTGGGTTGACCTGGAGTAAGTCTGTTTTATAACATTTTGGGTTGACCTGGAGTAAGTCTGCTTTATAACAATTTGGGTTAACCTGTAGTAGTCTGCTTGGATAAATGATATGTTTGATAACTGATAATTTGGATAATTGATATGTTTGATAACTGATAATTTGGATGAATGATATGTTTGATACTGATAGTTTGAATAATTGATATGTTTGATAACTGATAATTTGGATAATTGATATGTTTGATACTGATAATTTGGATAATTGATATGTTTGATAACTGATAATTTGGATGAATGATATGTTTGATACTGATAATTTGGATGAATGATATGTTTGATACTGATATTTTGGATAATTGATATGTTTGATAACTGATAATTTGAATAATTGATATGTTTGATAACTGATAATTTGGATGAATGATATGTTTGATACTGATAATTTGGATGAATGATATGTTTGATACTGATAATTTGGATGAATGATATGTTTGATACTGATAGTTTGGATAATTGATATGTTTGATAACTGATAATTTGGATGAATGATATGTTTGATACTGATAGTTTGGATAATTGATATGTTTGATAACTGATAATTTGGATAATTGATATGTTTGATATCTGATAATTTGGATAATTTGTATGTTTGATAACTGATAATTTGGATAAATGATATGTTTGATACTGATAGTTTGGATAATTGATATGTTTGATAACTGATAATTTGGATAATTGATATGTTTGATATCTGATAATTTGGATAATTTGTATGTTTGATAACTGATAATTTGGATAAATGATATGTTTGATACTGATAGTTTGGATAATTGATATGTTTGATAACTGATAATTTGGATAATTGATATGTTTGATAACTGATAATTTGGATAATTGATATGTTTGATAACTGATAATTCGGATGAATGATATGTTTGATATCTGATATTTTGGATAATTGATATGTTTGATAACTGATAATTTGGATGAATGATATGTTTGATACTGATAGTTTGGATAATTGATATGTTTGATAACTGATAATTTGGATAATTGATATGTTTGATATCTGATAATTTGGATAATTTGTATGTTTGATAACTGATAATTTGGATAAATGATATGTTTGATACTGATAGTTTGGATAATTGATATGTTTGATAACTGATAATTTGGATAATTGATATGTTTGATAACTGATAATTTGGATAATTCATATGTTTGATAACTGATAATTTGGATAAATGATATGTTTGATACTGATAGATTGGATAATTGATATGTTTGATAATTGTCTCATTCTATCTATTTCAGATTTCTCTGAATAAGGAATGTATTAGTAGTCTACAAACTGATTTGATTCCCAAGACATCCACATATTTATTAGCTTATCATAGTATGTATTGGACATGTTGTTGCCAAGCATCACAACCAGAAACTAACACCATGTAAGTAGACTTTATCTGTTTCTTGCTGATATGAAGTTATTTCAGGAATAATTATGGTCAAAAAGTCACTAACTATACATCAAAATGTTGAGGTATTCAATAATTCCACATTTCAAGACATTTGTGACATGGATGTTTGAATCCAAGGTTTGGTGTTCAATTTGATGGTAAATCTTTTTGGCCAAACATTCTGTTTGATTCTGACATTTTTAATGCCGTGATCAGGGATATCCGGTTTTGAATCTCCTTTTACTTACACTATTATATCATTTTTGTATATAGTGAATCAAGTTTACGTCAGTTTACGGCCTTGGAGATCACCGAATCATCAGCCATCAGTGGAGCTCAGTACTCAGATTCATCTAGTGGTTCATTGGTGGAGTTATTTTTACATGGAATTGGTGGTACACAGTTACGGTGTGCTTTAGCTACGTCTGGACATATTGGTCAAGAAAGCAATGAGACATGGAATGGCGTTATACTGCCCTCTATTGGTGTATTAGCCAGACTTGTGTATCCTTATAATGATGTGTTTGTGCTTGAAATTTGTATTCATGAAATTAAAAAAATTATATATTTATTACTAATGCAGTGTTTCAAATTGGTGGTATTACAATGATATTACAAGTATGTAGGTAATCAAAAAATTACCTACTTCAAATAAAATACCGGAGAAAAAAGTAATGTATATAAATGTAGTTTAAAAATTGTTTTCTAGTGTTTTGGGGGATCACCTACATTTTTTCTTACAATGCTACATATTGTTACATTGTTCCTGTGTATATTTATTCTTAATTTTGTCAATAGCTGGCCAATCAGTAGCAGTTTTCTATTCTGTGAGTTCTTACTTGGAAAATGTCAATTTCCACAATTGCAGGTAAGAACTGTAGTGATTATCAATTCATAACTTATTTTCCCAATGAGTCCCTTCTTTCTAGTCACTATGATATTGTACTTCTTATGTGTTACTTACCATGTATCATATGTACTGATCTTTGTATCACTGAGCAATTTTGTTTACAATGTACAATATAGATGACACATGAATCATATAATTCCCAACCATAATGCCTTCTAACATAGAGTAGTTTGTGATTTTTGTGAGTTAAAAAAGAAAGATAGATATTTCACTGAGTCAACACATTTTCAAGCAACGTTTTGCATTTGCCTTGTCAAGCATCGGGGAGAGTTCAATAGTTGGGTGTCCCCCTTTAGTCAGTTTAAGATTTTTAATAAGACTAATGTATGTATAGTTTAAATCAATAAATTGCTTTATTTTCTTAATTTGATATATTTTAATAGTCAATTAGACATTGCAATAACACACTAGTAAAATCCTGATGAAATGTGATATTATAGCCACCATGGGTGGAAGTATTTGATCTTTAGTAGAAGCACCCACTTACTTATCACTGACATTCATTACCAGGAATATATCCGGTTGTTGAATGGTTGGTGTGATTGGAATGCTTCATCACGGCAGTTTATTCTGGGGCAGTGTTATTTGAACAGTGATGAACCCTACAAAGCTGTTGATTGTTTCCAACTTGCTGCACATGGTGTAGCAAATGAGGAATTTCTTCTGGATAAACTGATCCAAACAGATGATGGTGACACCAGGGCTTTGCAGATCATTTACTATTTAAAGGTAGGTTTATTATTGGATAATATGTATAACAGGGGTTGTGTTAAAACTCTGTATTCTGCTTCTCAGGCCCCAAACAGCTGTTATGTTTCAGTGTAAGACCCACTCTTACTGTCAGCATCTTGTACATTTTATGTGGCTATGCATGACTAAAACTTTTAAAAAATTACACACTATTTTGCTTTATCAATGTTAGTGGAATGGTATTTATTTACATAATCATAAAGGATTCTATTCAGGTGTATGAATCCAGACATTAACACATGACATTGAAATGTTGGCTTTAGTGATCTCCTATATTAGGATACTTATTCTGACTGTAGTGAAATAACTGAATTGTCTATACCTGTTTGGCATAATTCTACCCATGTTTATGCAGTACAGTTAATTTCAATTACCATTACAGGTGTTACGATTGTTGGAGCAGTTCAATGTGCCTAATTTGGTGATCTCATTGGCTAAGACCGCTCTCAGTATGGCTGACAGTAAAAACCGTAATATTGTAAGTATCAAGCATTCAATTGTAACATCAATTATAGCTACATTCTGATTTCTTGTCTACCCATGACAACTGAATAATAACATTTTGAATTACTTTGAAAGAATTGTTGAAAAAAAAAAGAGTTTTTTGATGAAAGTAAGTATTGAGAGTGATCACTCTGCACATCATTTTCATTATGTTCAAGTTTCATTTATTACCCATAGACATAAAAACTGTATTTCTTGTTTGTTTGGGGACATATGTGAGAAGTTCTGTTCAGGTCAATTTTATGAAATTGTTCCCTACCATTCTTGCCTATTACATGTGTCATATTTGTTCTGTTAGATGAACTTCTATAATGTATTATAAACCCAAAATTGTATTTGTTGTATACTGAATTATTAAATATCATTAAAATTATGATGTAGTTCAATCATAGAAACACCTCTATATTGTACATGTATTAGTCCATCTGTTACTAATAAAACAAATACAGTATATGATTTACAAAAATGAATTACTTTCAGAAGTTACCAACAAATGAATCGCCAATTAAACCATTGCATCGCTCAATTTTCAATATCATTGATGTCAGGTTCCAAATGTCACTCTAATGCTAACCAATCTTTGCCCTAACTGATTCTAAATTCTTTAGCAATGTTTTATAATTCAATCCACATGTAACCTTCCAAAATCTGTAATTCCAAATATAAACACAGCAGATCAACAAACAAGTTCACACTTCTTTTATATTGAATTAAAGTCAATGCGTGAAATCCACACATAGCTTTCATTTTATTTGACCATGGAACTATAAACCCCAGGAAGAACAACGAAACTAAGAGGATTAAAAAAACCTTTGTCTTAGTTTATCTTACAGTGCTTTCGCTTTTGTTTCCACGACATTAGTCATACTCCATGTTAGTTGCCGCCGATACGCCCGTTTCAACCGCTTTGCTGGAAACGGAAAACTTGAAAAAAAAATTTCATATCTGCGCAGTAAAATATTTCGTTCACTACGCATGCGCAAACAAGTCGGTCCGCAGGGTGACCTTCAGTGTACCGGAAATCATGCAACGGGTCGGAGTTTTAGCGAGTTTTCATAATTTTTAATGTCGTTTTTAGATTACTTCTTGTTTTTTTCAACCCTCGAAAAAATAAGGTTGCGAAAGTTTGCGAAACATGGGGTTTGGTGAGCTGTTTGTTGTTGAGATATCCCGACTAATTCCGTGTTTCCCTTCGATCGCCAGAAGTGGCAATGTGTTTTTTTTTCCCGTTGAATGTCGATCATTTATCAGTGTTTTTGTCTTGGCGCCATTGTTTTTTTATGCTATAACCGGAACAACTCGGTCACGTGATCTCCCGGAGTCGTCCGATTGACTCCGAAAATGACCGATAGTCGGAGATAAACGTTCATTTGCGTAAATCGGCTTATTTTTTAATGTGACAAAATAAACAGTCAAAATAAACATTCGACATCGCGGCAACTATCATAGTTCAAAGGAAACGAAGTGGTTGTTCTTCCTGGGGTTTATAGTTCCATGATTTGACAGACAGCGTACAGATATCATATTTGCTTTATTAGAAGTACATCTTCAGTACACAGTCCCTCTATCCTATGTCATCTGTATAAGTGCATGTGCTTATAGAAATAATATGCTATTTAAAATGAAGTTTAACTAACAATTTGTAAGCATTATATACATTTTTGTGAACTAGGTTACTTATGATGTAATAATTGTAGATTACAGAGTGATATATTTTAATTGTAACAAATACTCAAAGTACTAATTGTTCATTTCAGCCAACGCTGTGGTCCAAAATTTTCAAGCACCATCTGGAATTAGGACACAATCAAGAAGCATATGTTGCCATGACAGCCAATCCTGACCCAGTCAGGTAAGATTTGGTTATGTATAAAACAATTTTAGAATCTTTTGTTTTAATGTCATGACCATTTAATGTTATATTATATAATCATCCAATTGTAAAATTTGTCTTTCTCTGCCTGGTTTAATAGTTTCTTGATAATTTTTTTCAGACGAAAAGATTGTCTTCGTCAGTTTATAGTTGTATTATTTGAAAGATGTCAGCTTCAACAGCTGTGTGAATTCCCTTATATAGACCTTGAAGATGAGGTGAGGCTCTTTCAGTTAGTTTTACTACAACATTACAAATAAAATATTGGTGCTAGGGAGCAATGCACAAGACCTTATTGGTTTGGGGTTGTAATCTGTACAATTAAAATGTATTCTTTTTGTTTTAATTAAAGAAATTCCTGTGAGTATTTTAAAACTAAATACTGTGGATCACATTGTGCCTTTCAGATGGCAGATTATATTAGTCTGCAGGCTTCTTAAATTTTGAATTAATTTTAAATATTTCCTATTTTTACTTCATGTGCCTCCAATGCTCTCAGTACACAGGAGTGGAGTTCTTTCTAAGCTTTCTTTGATTATTTTTAGGTTGTAAGCATTGTTGAATCCAGAGCTAGATCAGTAGATCTAATGTTACAGAATTATTATGAATTTCTATATGCATTCCATGTGTACAGGGGCAACTATAGGAAAGGTAATATAAACAATTATGTGTGTATTTGAGGATTATCTTATGAATCAACAGTCAAGTCAATTCAAGGGCTGCAAAACCATCACACAATTCAAATGTTGGAAAACCATCACTCAATTCAAAGGTTGGAAAACCATCACTCAATTCAAAGGTTGGGAAACCATTTCTGACATGGGTTATTGCATGGATAGATTTCTGATTTTTGTATTTGTATGCCAGCTGGCAGTGTGATGTACGAGTATGGTCTACGTGCTGGACGAGAGGTGCCAGGAATACAAGGATTACAAAAACAAGCCAAGTGTTATTTATCAGCCATCAATTCATTGCACCTGGTGGATCCTAATTATGCGTGGATTGTTAAACCAATCAGCTTAGAGCAGGTAAGTTCAAAACCATTGCATTGTGGGAGTTGTTAAACCAATCATCATAGAACAGGTTCAATTAAACACTGCATTGTGGGATTTGTTAAACTAGTTAGATCAGTCTGAAAGCAGACATCAGGCATTCTTAAACATACAGTCAATGCAATTCAATTGATCTTTTCACCGACATACAAGAATTTCTCATTTTTTTATTTTTATTTATGGATAAAATCAAGGGTCAATGTGATTAGAGGGCCAAAAGTTGTTATCACAAACCCAATTCTAATGTGCCTTGTATGCATAATTAACTTATAATTTGGTCTCTGTCGGTCCGTGCGTCCGTCCGGAGTCATATCTCAGAATCCCTTGGGCCGATTCCGTTCATTCTTTGCATGTGCCTAGTACTTTATGTGGGACATATGCACATGCAGTGGTTTAGCGATTCGATTCAAAATGGCCGACTGGCTGCCATCTTGTTTTTTGAAAATGTCGTATTTTGGACATGCTTTGTCAGTTTTCATTCAAATTTAGTACATAGATCATACATGTTAGGATACATGTCCCCGACCGTCCGTGAGTTCCTGAGGAAGTCTGTCCGACCGTTCGTGTGTCCGTCTGTTCGTGCGTCAGTCTATCCAACGTCATATTTCAGAATCCTGTGGACCGATTCCGTTCATTCTTTGCATGTGCCTAGTACCTTATGTGGGACATATGCACATGCAGTGATTTAGCGATTCGATTCAAAATGGCCGACTGGCAGCCATCTTGTTTTTTGAAAATGTTGTATTTTGGACATGCTTTGTCAGTTGTCATTCAAACTTGGTACATAGATTATACATGTTAGGATACATGTCCATGACGATATATTTCGCAATTGGATCAAAGATGGTCGACTGGCAGGCATCTTGTTTTTGTTTTTTTATGCGGCATCTTGGATGTGCTCTGTCAGTTTTCATTCAAATTTGGCACATACATGTACTTTATACATGTTAGGATGCATGTCCATGACAATTTGTTTCAAAATCTGGTCAAGGATGGCCAGCCATCTGACTTTTTGGCCTTACTACTATATTTCCACAATTTATGTACCATTTTCATTCTTATTTGGCACATACATCATACATATCTCTGTGTTTCATAATCAGATCAAAGATGGCTGAATAACGGCTGTTTTTATTTTGGCCATATTACTATGACACGAAACATGTGTTTTCATGTAAATAAACAATCTGTTATATACGCCACTTGGAACTCAAGTTTCAAGGACACGCTTGCGACAACCCCTCCGCTTTAATATGACAAGCACAAAGAGAACTTAACGGGGACTGTGTCATTTTCAATGACTTGTTTATTGAGATATTAAGCATGGGACGAATTACAATATTTTTGTTATTGCTAAAAATTGATGCAGTTGTAGTATATATTATGTACAATAAAACATCAGTTGTAATATTGTCAGAGCACAGTGTTCTGGGTATTGTCTGTCAATTGTATCGTGATCGTTATCATATCTGTCATGTCTAAAACTTGGTACTATCCTAATTACAGCATTTATATTGTTTTCTATTTAGGACCCAGTAGATATCGCTGGCATGTCACCTAAGAGGAGCTATGATGGTGAACCAATAGAATATTCAAAGTGTAAGTTGTTGTACATGATTCTAATAATGTAAATATGTATGTCATTATTTTAGAACACCTAAGGTATAGAGTAGACCGAAGGTCATAGTGCTGCAGTGACGTTGAAATGTAACATGGGATTCAACAAATTAAAAAGTATTTAGGCAGTATTTCCACGCTTAATAATGTGGTATATGCATTTAATGATGATTAATTTTGGTGAAAGAACGACTTTCCTCTCTGAAATACCAGCATTTCGACATTGAGCTATAAAATTCAATTTCTAAATCAAATCACACAATACACATGATCTTGCAGTAAACATACAATTTGACATCGCCTTCACTTCGCATAGCTTCTTCTTTTACTTCTTACTACGCTTTACAAAAAGTCACGATAATATATTTAATTCATATAAAATTAGTACAATTATCCCAATCATGTAACAAGGGGACACAGTTATGTTCTCAAACGATCCAATTTCAACAGCATTCGAAATTGATTTAAACTAGTTTTTTTAAACACCATTCTAATCAAACAAATTTCAGTGTATAATGCTGTAGCAACAGTAAAGTTAAGCTACGTGAACACAAACAGAAATGTCGCTGATGCTACATTGTACCGATGTCAGACTTTTGTTTATGCAAAATTGAAGCAAAGCAGGTCAAATAAGCCAAAGTCTATGCGACAACGGTACTGTATGTCATTCCATGTTAAACATGTATTTCTGTTTTCATACAGTTAAAAAACAAGTGAAAGTTGTTGAGCTGAAAGATTTACAGAAAGAATACATGTTAGTATCGGCTAGATTAAAACTATTTCAGTTTGATCATACTACTGGATTAATGACAGGTAAGTAATAGACCATTTTCCGTACACTGCGAGAATCACGCGTTATGCGTGAAATCGAACGTAAAAACAGGACAAACAAAGGTCATAGTGTCGTAGTCGCGCCAAACATCGCGTGGGATTCGACAAACGCGAAAGTATTTCGGGGACATTTCCATGCTTAATAATGTGCTGTCCACATTTGATGATAGGCAATTTCGATTAAGTGAGGGTATTCGGAAGCAATATTCCTCTGTCGAAGATCGGCCGGTCAATGTAAGCTGCGAAATAAAGAAATTCTAGTTCAAAATCAAATCGTTTGATTTTTGCAGCAGACGTTCGACGCGCGTCTTTCATGCATCTCGCGAGATCTCGCAATTGTTCAGAAAATCACCTATTGATACATTCATGGAATTTATTACATGGCCGCATGATAAGTCAGTTTTAGATGTGGTGCTTTTAAGATAATATGACAACCAATATTTTTTTTTCTTTTTTCCTGGACATACATGTATTTGATTTCTATTGTAGTCACATTAATTCGACCTCACCTTATACCTTGATAAAATTCAAATCCAGCAGCCTTTGGTGCGTTCCATGGTAAATGGGACACAAAGTCAAGACACATTTCTATGTGAAATCAAACCTGAAGTTGTGTCTTTTTTTTTGTCAGTTGAGTTACATCTACATTGTATGATGTGATATAACAACAAGATCTATTGATTTAAATTGGAAATTGAGTTGCAAGTTGTTACAGTAATGCTAATTGATGTATCCAGCTTTTTTGCACTGCCAATCAAATCGTTCAATTTAACAGGGGTCAAATACACCTTTTCCTAACACAATCAGGCATGGGTTTGTAGGGATGGCCAAGGATGGTTGGCTTCAGGAAAATCGTGTGAATCGGATAAATTGAAAGCTAGGAGAGTTACTGAAAGTGTGTAGGTGAAATTCTACCATAGTTTAAGCGTAAGCGTTTAAGTGTGAAATAAAATAAGTGCTGGATTTACCACTATTTATTATATGGGGGCTGCCATCTTGAAATAGGCGTGTTACAAAGCATCTTTTCAGGATTTTTACAAAACAGAGTAAAAATACTAAACTTTCACAGACAAACTATCTGTTGGGGGTAACATTACACCAATAGGTAACACATTTCCATTTTATTTTATCTATTATTTGAAGAGAATGTATAATAAAATTAAATACATTTTTACTTGACCTCATTAATAGTTGCCAAGGAGCCTGTCACAATTGGAAAGCATATTAAATAAAACAATATTCCAATTGAGGAAGCAATGCTCAGATTAAGTACAAGACAAATCACTTTGGTTTTCAAGTCCACAGTTGATATTCATGTGTACCTTTTGGAAGACCACACAGTCACAATAGTATAAGTGTTACAAGTGACTGTTATAAAATCTCTCGCATTTTCTAAGTCAACCAAAATTTATCTGAAATTTAAATTCAAGTCATCAAACATGACATTGGCTCGAGAAGATTAATACAATAAAAACTGTTATCATTTTCAGTTTTACATTTGATTGTCAGTCTTTGCAATGATTGATCATTATTATTTCATTACTGTTACTGCTTTGTGATAAAATATGGCGACAGAAGCAACATCTTCATTATCATTCCTAGGTCCTTCATTGTCAGCTGATGAGACTGTTTCGTTACTAGTACAAGCTGGTCTATTTGACACTGCTATATCTATATGCGGTACATTTCATTTGTCATACAACAATGTTTTTGATGCGCTATCTTCCAAGTGAGTATTTTTTTATACCTTTTGGAAATTTAAAATTTATTTAACTATTCAATGTAGATTGCCTTTAAAATTCACTTTACCAGTCAAGCCATAAGTACATATTGATTTGAACATCATGATTCATATAAAATAGCTGTTATCAATAAGTATTGTGTTTATTTGTTCATATTCTTAGGTGTATTAGGATTTCCCCTATAAGCAGTGATAGTGACGCCTGGAACTGGCTGAGTGCTAATGACACAAGTCACCTACATGCCACTACAGAAATCAGGTACAAATGATAACTTGAATGATGCACCCTCATAAATGAAGATAAAATTTAAATCTCTGATATTTGGTATTTGAAAATTTCAAAGTTTGAAATGGTGACTTAAGGTTTAGGGAGATGATCAAAATCAAACCAGTGGTTACTGATATTCGTGGAACTGCTTTGTCCCCCAGGGAGCTCTGCGCGATATGCAAATTTATGCAAGAATATTCATGAGCTGAAAATTCAGTGTTGCACCTTGTTTTTGCCTTGATATATCACCATTTAAATTTGACAGGTTTCAATTTGTGTATGTAAAAACGAATACTGTAGTTGTTAGAGTATTAACCCCTGCTTGAATATAAGCCCCCTCCCCTCCAAATTCACAGCATTTTACAACAAGCCATTTATCCGATGCTAATCGATGAAGAAACTCTAGTATTGTACACATTACGATTTGTTTATGAATAAATCAGCAAAAATTATCGCTCATGAGAAGTTTTAGCTTTTACCCGTTTATAAGCGCCCCCGCCCCCATTTTTCGTCAATTTCCTGTTTTCCTGGAGGGGTTTATACTCTGACAACTACGGTAAGAACGAATTCGTACATTAATTACAATGTCATAATCATTTCAGGGCACGTGAATTAGCATGGAGATTATTAGAGTCCTACTTAGAGAAATTAGACAGCAGTGGCAAAGATGGGTATCACAAAGTCGTGGTTAATAAACTACTGTCATTAGGTGTACCATTACCAGCATGGATTGTACATTCATATAAGGTAAACCATAATGTTTACGAGAATACTCTGATCACTAAATAATTTATCCCAGTCATTTATCTTTGTTGATGCAGCTTATAAATGTTTCTCTCTACATATAGGTTCATATATTTTTGATTTTGCATAATTGATGACAAACTGTTCATATTTCTTGTAATTTTCTCAGAATTATTTGAAGACATGGTGTAATAACAAAACTGTGCCCCTCAGACCTGAAGTTGAAATCAATGACCTTCAGTTTATAATGTGGTATAATAAATAATAATAATCATAATCATAATAATGATAATAATAATAATCAGTCGAAAGTAATACATGATTTGTTTATTTTGTTCAACAGAGGGTAAATGCAGCTGAGTTACTGAGATTGTATATAAATTATGATTTATTAGAAGAAGCTACTTATCTCTCAGTGGAATACATTGATGCTGTGCTCGGAAAAGGAAAGGAATATTTTGGTCTCAGGGTAAGTCCTTAACAATTGGAAAGACTGAAATGAGTGGTTTATGGATTTAGTAGACTTTAAATCTATTTGTTTGTAACCCTCACAAAATTCTATCCATGTCCCGAGATTACATTGGTGTCAATGTGAAAAATGTCACATAATAACAAAGTGATTATAATTGTTTTTCAACTTTTGATGTATGTCCCTGCAGACTGGATTACAGGCAGCATCTACCAGTGTATGGTTACCGTATACAGCCATGGACCAGTTACTAAATGCACTCAGAGAATCAGAAACAGATTCACACTTTCAAAATGTAAGTCATTTGAAAACAAAATCCTATACAGCTACCATGGTAATATGACTACAAAATATGAAGATCATAATTAACAAACTAAGTATAATATTTAATAGTCAATTTTGTAACCAATCTTTTCTCTGAATTTAATGTTGAACCAAACCGATCCACTTAGATAGCAAAAATTCTTTTTGATTGTTGATCAATCTATTTTTGCGAATTTGATTTTGAAAAGATACATTTTGTAGGAGGTACCAAAAGTTAACAATGACGGTCAAAAGATGCTAATTACCTATAGCAATTATTATTCATAGACAGCATTTTGTGGAAGATTACAAAAGTTAACAATGGTGGTGAAAGTATTATTAATATGCAGACTACCTAATTAATATGCACAGACTTACAAACAACTATTTTGTTGAAAGTGACAAACATTTATAGTGGTAGTGATAGGGAACTATTTTGTTGAAAGTGACAAACATTTATAGTGGTAGTGATAGGGAACTATTTTGTGGAAGGTGACAAACATTTATAGTGATAGTGACAGGGAACTATTTTGTGGAAGGTGACAAACATTTATAGTGGTAGTGATAGGAAACTATTTTGTGGAAGGTGACAAACATTTATAGTGGTAGTGATAGGGAACTGTTTTGTGGAAAGTGACAAACATTTATAGTGGTAGTGATAGGGAACTATTTTGTGGAAGGTGACAAACATTTATAGTGATAGTGATAGGGAACTATTTTGTGGAAGGTGACAAACATTTATAGTGGTAGTGATAGGGAACTATTTTGCGGAAAGTGACAAACATTTATAGTGGTAGTGATAGGGAACTATTTTGTGGAAGGTGACAAACATTTATAGTGGTAGTGATAGGGAACTATTTTGTGGAAGGTGACAAATATTTATAGTGGTAGTGATAGGGAACTATTTTGTGGAAGGTGACAAATATTTATAGTGGTAGTAATAGGGAACTATTTTGTGGAAGGTGACGTTGTTGAAATAATGATAAAAATAGTTACTGCAGATCAAAGATGACACTTGTTTGATGTTTGCTGACTCATTTATATACTTCTGTATTCTCTAATTTTATAGTTATACCACAAACTGAATGATAAACTGAAGGCATACATCAACACAGTTGAAATAGTATCAAAGGATATGGAGGATACAGCAAGGCGTCGTGCTAAGCATGCTATTATGCAGTAGAAAATCTAGTTTGTGATGCCCAAAGAACAGTTCTGCATAATACAGTGATGATGCCCAAAATGTAGTTGGATACAGCAAGATGTCATTTTTATTTGGAAGACTATTGTGATAGTATTCAATTTACTGATATGAACATTGTTAAATGTATATTATATTTCATTCAATATAGTGAATGATACTATTCATAATGAAGGCACATCCTTCTACTTTGAATCAGTTTTGGGGATCTTTACGATTAGGCTGTTGCATCATGCAGCAATTCAACGATTACTCCAGTACAACATTCTGCAGATCAACCATATTATTTTGACATCACTCTTTAGAAGACATGACATTTATTATCTTTATATATATGTACATCCATGTCATAAGAAGCTTTGATCTTTTTCTCACCTTGCTATATAATAAATACTTAAATATCTGTATTTGAATGCTCGTCTTGGGTGCATGTAGAATTTTCTGATTTTGCAACAAATATACGGTATAAATGAAAAATATATTGGGTCTTCTTTTTGAAAACTACCACATCAAGTACTTTGATACTATTTTGACATCATAGTTTAATGCCAGTTTCACCTGATGGCTGATACAAAAAGCCCCCTGCTGGATCTGGGATCCGGAAGGGGGCTTATAAATTGAGTCGTGTCCGTGTGTTCATATATGCTTTATCAGGTTTTTATCACACCTGTCATTTAATTCAGTTGGTACAGAGACAGATATAGGTGTACTTCAATTTATTTTTTGATTGAATGAATCTTTACTGCTAGGCGGCTATTTTTGGCCTCAAAAATCTATAAAAAAAAAAACAAGCTTTTTCTAGCAATTCTGAAAATTCATAACAGAACTTTAGTACAGCTCATAATGGATATATTCACTCTGACACAAACCCAGTTCAATATCAGTTTTAAATTGCTTTCTGAGCGAGGGCTATGATGTGACATGTCATATAAAACGATAAATTAAAACTATCTGTTTTGTGTTAGTTTTTATAAGTGCTTCATTGGAATCGTCAATGCAGGAATACCATTCAATACATCTACATTTTGTTGAAGGTTCATCTATATGTCATAAAAACCTTGTCAAATGCTTGGTCAATATTTATTAAATCTTGTCTATGCTTCGTCTACATGTAGTCTAAACCCTGCATGTCAAATCAGAAAGTCAGAACATAATTTTACAATTTAGAAAGAATGTAAGATACTAAAAAAGTATGTGAATAGCTTTTATTATCATCTATCGTAATTAGCTGATAAATGTTGAAGTTGATTATACAAACTTGGTTTATGAGATTACAATACTACCAAGTATAACTGTTGTACAAAACATTGTCCAAGTTATCTTTGGTATCTCTTAGATATTAAAAATTAATAAGACATATGGGGCTAAAGAATTTTAACCTTTGTCTCCCGGCCCGACTGCCAGAGGGTGTTTCGGTTCTATCAATAATTCTCTTTTTAGCGCCTTAGTAATCAGTGTGTTCATTCCAAGTGAACTCAGTGAGCTCACTCTCAGGGTTGAATTGTCATTCAAAGAGTTTTTGACTAAAGGATCAATGTCTGGGAAGGTCACAATGCAGCAAAGGCAAACAGAAAACTTGTTAGAAGGTTATAAACGGCAAGCAAGTGTGATTGGTGGCAGACCCGGAGAAATATAATTTTAAATAGCTATTAATTAAAAAATGGCAATCAAGTTAATGTACATCTATTACATTAATTGATGTAAAGCTTTTCTCTGCTATAAAGAGTGCAAGCATAACAAGCCTACACAGACAGTAGCTAGCAAGATGGTTGGTTGGAGCTATAAAATATATACATTGAGGTGCTGCTGCTTCTCTGCATAACATCTAGAGGATGGCTAAGTTTTTTTATTGCACCATGTCTTACTCTACGTATAGCTAATCCAGACCGTATCTATTTAAGGGCTCATGGTTACCTTTCTCCCATTAGCCGGACCTATTTAATCCCGTCCGGAACTTAATACACTGACTTAAATAAGTAACTAAATCGAGATCACACAACTGAGTACTGTTCATAGTGATTGCAGGCCTCTAAACAGGTAAACCGGGTACAAGTACTAATACAAATTATTATTGCCAAAAATTATATGTGGATTTTACACACAAAAAAAATCCTGGGAGTGCTTTGCAGCCAGTTGAAAACTTGATTAAAAAAGATCGACATTGAGATTGCTTTGGCCAAGTAATGACCTAAATTTTGCTAAAATGGTCTAAAATCATAAAATTGGAGGGTCTAATACTATGGGAGTACTGGGGAAGACCCTCCAAGAGGAACTTGTGCCTTCATTTCAGTCTACCGTTCAAATCGAAGAAGTTATTTTATCGATATGTCAGCCCCTTTTACTCGGCAGGCCTGTCGTATGTTTTGTAATGCAAAGAATCAAGACTTAAAACATTTTACCCTTTTCGCTTGTTATCGTTTATTTTTGTGAAATAGTGTATTATGAAGGCTTAATTTATCGTGTTCTTAAACCGATTCTGCGGTACCAGGGTTCGGGGAATTCGCCACCTTTTCACTGAACAAAACACACAGAGAATACGTGTCAACTTCTAAGTCTTAGTCGCTCGCCAAGAACTCACCAAGACAGAATGCCTCAGGGAAAGGTCCCCCCCCCGAGACTGCGTCTGTCTCAAGACTGACTCTCTCGTGGTGAGCTTGTAAAGACTAACTACAGATCAGTTTTATTCACTTCTCAACTCTTAGCCAATCACAAGGAAGTATAAAGACTATAAGGCGTAGCCTTCAATCATACAGCCAATCACACGAAGTGTTTAACACACCATAATATATGTGATTAATTGCCCCTTATGTCGGGACATATCTTCTACATTGAAACCGCTAGTTTATACTTATAGGCGGCACTAGAATTAGAACAACATTTCATAGTTGACATTTATATCCGCCAGTTGTTCCACCCACTAATCTCCTAACATACGAATGAACCTGATCATGACAAGTTATGAGCAGGTGTGGGTTATCCAGGGGTCATCAGTGAATATCGCTACAATTGCCAAAAGCGGGCTCACATCCAAATACATGGAAATATAAATCATGACAGTATGGTCGGTATTACCGCCGGTTCAATGAAATATACAAGAATTGTTTTTCGAATTTGCCACCCCTCCCCCATATGAGTATATTCTATTTTTAGTGCGTTTTAGTCCTGGAATTAGAATACGAAATCTACACAGCAGGTAAATGTTAACCCTTATAAGTATAATGTCACACAAATAAAACCAAAAATCCACTTAAAATAATCACAATTTTAAAATCATAAAATTCACTATTCCAGGGCCAGCATTACACATACAGACTTTTTAAAGACATTTTCTCATCGAGGAAATTAAAATAAGGGTTTTGTGACAATTAACCAGACGAGTAATATATGGCGTGCGCAACAGGTGACGTAGGTGATCACTATTTTTGTAACGCCTCATTTTAACATTTACTAGTTAGAATCATGGGTAATGTAGCTATATTGAGAGAAAGAGCATGGGTAATTATAGCCATACGGAATTATGTAAATAGTCCTATTGAATGAGGAATCATGATTAATTGTGTCCATACTGAATGATGCATCATGGGAAACTGTAGTCATAACAGAATCATACCTTATAGTGGGTGAGCTAAAACGATGCACAAATGCTTGTTATATTCAAATGAATTATTATGAGTCATAGCTATATTTATATGGTGAGTGATATGATCTATACACAGCTATTGGTCTACAATATATCACAGAAGAAAATTGTCTACTTCATTGATATTTGACTGTGTAATTTATAGTTATCGTGTTTAAGGTGAAGCAATCTCAAGCAACATAATACTTTTTACAAAAGTCTGCAATGCGGGTACAAGCTTCTGTTATGTCAGACTGTGGAACAGTCAACACCACTCGAAAGAAGTTAGGATACTTGAAACACTGCAACAAATCAAATTGAATTATCATTTAGAATAGAAGATAAGAAATACTATCATTCTTACAAGATATTAATTTGAGATGTTCAAGATCTTTGTACCCACAAATGTCAATTTATCATCATATTGTGAAAATCAATGGCAATAAACCTTTGATGACAATATGTGCTGCAATATTGTTGAAAAAGAGAGAACCCTAGACTGTCGACAGTCCTCGTGCCGAATTTGTTAGTATACTAAAACGGCAAATACCGCCTTCGCTGAAATGCATTCGGCGTTTGCTGATTTAGTAAAATAACAAATTAACAAATCCAGCCTAAGTTTTTTAGAAACTTGTAACTTCGTTTTTGTTCATTTGGGAGTCAAATACTTACAATATCGTGTATATAATATAATGTATATATTGTGTTTAAAGGTGAACAATGGAACAACAAGAATAATTTGTTTTTGACATAGTTCATTTATTTTATATACTCCAATGGAGGATACATGAATTCGTATGTAAGTTATTTAGTTAGAGCCCGTTAGAGCAAGCACACTACCGACAGTCACTCTACTAGGAGAGTGACTGTGGACTACCGAAATGTAATTTTACTCAATGATTTGATGCCACACACAAAGCAGAGAAGCAGCTACAGCAGTTGCATTAAAACCATACAAGAAGTTACTCGTATTTAAAATTTGGAGTAGCCTGAAATTGCTGAATCATAAAGCAGAAGCTAAGCTGCTGAAATGTGTTGTTTAAGAAGAAGTTGATGCTGAGATTAACACGATATAGGGAACTAGAAGAACAAAGGGTGTGCTCCACAATGAAAAAAGTCAAACTTGCAGTTATGTTAGAGAAGAGTTTAGAAAAGTGATTACATTTGGACAGATAAATCCACTGATACAACCTCCTAAGAAAACAGAAACCTAAACATAACCTCCAAACCAATCCACATAGAATACCAGCCTGCTGTGAAAGATAAGTTCAAGATATCTTGCAGCTTTCATGGAACTGAATTAGCAATATTTGCAGAACACTGTTTGGTTTATCCCGATTAGATTACTAGAGGCATAACTCTGACTGAGAAATTTCACTATTTGGAAATACATTTAGACGGTCCAGTCCAGGTCTAGCAGGGTGTTTTCTCCTTAGAAATGAAAACACTTAGGAACCCAAGGCAGTAATGGAGGAAATATACGGAAATCCATTTGCAATGCAGTATTCAGACATATAAACTCACCAGTCCCGGAAGACACACAACACACTAACATACCTGTCCCGGCAGACACAAAACAGACTGGTCACTGATCATCTTCTTTATAAATTCTATATCGTCTTTGAAATCAGGAAACTTATCTATTTCAATACCGATCTGTAAGAGAAAAAAATCACAAGATTTCAAATGCTTTACAACAATCTTTATTCAATGCTCAGACATTGGTATTTGGGATGATGCTAGTACTATGTCACGTGGCGGAAGATGCTGCACCACTACAGCGTTTCAAAATTCACAGATTTGATATTAAAACAATTAGTTTCATGATTTTACAAGTTTACTCGGATTTAATTTAAAGTCATTTATCGGTGAAAACTGAAAACGAATTCAAAACCCAGACGAGTGAGTAATATATGCATATTAGTAAAGTAAACCAATAAACCACATCTGAATACGCGTATGTAATTAGCTACGCACTCTAGGGGCAACTCCCTTTGTTTCGTATAAAAGTGTGAATAAGTTGATCATAAAAACAACAACATGCTGTCAACATTATTTGACCACTGTATTGCCTTGCACCCATGTCTCAGCACTCTCTCGCTAGAGGGCACAACCTAATGGGAAATCGAATGGAGGTTTATCTCACCATCATGTACATTGCTGCACGTGGCATCACAGGCTGAAGACCAGGAATCTTGCACATCTCCCTGTACATATGATGTGCATTTTTCTTGAATGAAAAGATACATTTTATATATTATTTTTTGCAACAATACAAGAAATAATGTTACCATGTCAGTAATGTCTGTTTGTGCAATAAGGAAAATACAAAATACATCAGGACATTTGCTGTAGAAATAAAACAATATCTTGGAACAACCGCACATAGTATTTACGTAATATATAGTTCAGTTTAATGTTAGTAATAATGTAATGATCCAAAATACAATACATACAATTATTGGGCTATTTTATTAGATATAATCATATCATAACAATATAATAATCAAAACTTCGCATGATGCTGAAAAATCCATTCTTGGCATACAGTAAAACACAGAATATGTTGCACGCCATCGTTTTCCCGTCATAATGCTATTGTAACAGTTTTACATGTTACTGTATTTATGATTCATTTGTTAATTTCGAACCAAACGGTCACATTTTCCATTAGCTTTGTATTGTGGTCGTTTTGGGGGTGGAGGGGGTAAGGGTTAAAACTAGATGGTGTTTATATGGTGAACTTGCTGGTTGACACGCAATAGAATGAACAATATATTGATAAATGCCATTTGAGTTATTTGTCTACTCACCGCCACCGCTTCAATGATGCTGGCAAGAAAATCTTGCGGCGTATCTTCAAGAATGCTCTTTATCGCTGACTGGATTAAAGAGTTTGTTCGAACAACACGCTGTGATAATCTCACCAAGGCACCGCGGACCTGGAAAAAACATGGATGGAAAAAGCCATAAAAGCTTGATAACACGTAAGCAAACCTAAACGTAAAATGGAGAAACACACATACATCACATTGAAGCTATGACTGCCTGCATTTGCCTGACTGGCAGTGTTCATTTCATATACTCGATTGCCACAACACTTGTTTATATGTCATTTTTATTGGTCTCAGTTAGATTCAGCGGGGATTATATGACCTTTATTAACAAAAAGCCGAAGTTGACAATGTTAATGATGAAATCGTCTTTATCGCAGCAAATGCCCAGGGGTGGTACTCCAAGTCAGACCCGGCACCCATGCTGAAATAAACAAAAAGCCTCTAAACACGTACTTATTTTTGTGAAATTATACCCCTTTTCAAGTGCAGAAACTTAAAATTATACTTTATATACATACAAAAATCATACTGTTTCCCTCCAGTTGAGGTAACATAAATTAACACCCCTAGCTTATCGTCTATCAATCATTGGGCGGGGTGTCTACAATATCTACCGTACATACTTTCATTTCTTCACTAACTGTTTGTTTTAATCAGCATATAGAAGTCTCAATATGATATAACACGGTGTCTGATTTGCCTGTGATGGAGGCAGGTACACATGGTGCAGTCTTCATCAATAACAGTCATCAATAACATTTTTGGAATTAATGTGTGCTTGAAGAATGTTTACTTCTTTAATGGTCTGATGCTGCACGCCATCTATGGCTCGGTCTACAAAAAACTATCTTAAGATACATCAGCTAGAAGAAATTGCTTCGATCCAGCTTGTACTGGGACCATTTTACAATCAATTCACGAAGAAGGTTAACATTGAAAGCGTTTTGTCATCCACAATTACTCGTTGACCAATCAGAAAGCTCCCTTTGTTGATATTGAAGTAAACTCTTACCGTTATTTATGCTTACAGTAGAGATGTTACGAAACACCTAAAACTTATTTTAATTGATAACATGGGTTCTCGAACGTGATGTCCGTAAAGCCAGTGCAGCCTTGTCAATCTTTTGCAAATTATAAAAATTCATGAAGATATTACTTGATAGCGTATGATAGTGTATCCTGTGGCGAGATTTCAATGTGTGTCAAAGAAACTCATAACAAACAAGAGGGAAATACTGACTTACCTCCTTCTCAAATACATTATTTCGGTCATGTATTATAATCCAACCAAAACGCCATCCAGGACAAAAATACCTGTAAGCAAATAAAATGTACATTTCTTATGACACTGTGTGCCTCTTAAACGGGATCACCATGACAAATGGAATAAATATATGCATGAAATTGAGCTCATTATCATAAGGTATTCCCCACCTTTTAGAAATACTGCTGCAGGATAAGATCGGTACTTCCGATGTGAGCCCTGCTAGATTGTAATACCTTTCACCAGGGAACACAAAGCTTGCATATATTTCATCTGACACTATTGGAAGCTTATGTTTCTCAGCAACTGAAATTGACACAACGATGATGGTTGAAATTACGGACAGACAACTGAAAGTGGCTAAGGGGTAGCATATTCAAACTTGGCACACATGTGACATGTGCATCAAAAAATGCCAAAGGTCAAGACCACAGTATATGTGTATGTATTATCGCAATCATACTCTCGAAAGACAAAATGGAATTGCTTTCAAATTCAAATTCAGACAACAGGGTCGTAGTATGCGTAAATATAGAATAGAACGCAAACAAATTCTTAATGATTAAAAACTTTATATTTAACTTTATATATACTGGCTAGATTTTGAGGTCAAGGGTCAATGCCACAGGGTTACACACTTTTGGTTTATGTAGCCATAAAAGTACTATGGCTCTGAGTTTTCTTGGTTTCCACACATGACTCTATTTACTGTATAAATATATCTGTATCTAGCATAAGTCACTCTCTGATCTTCTGCTTCTCGTAGAAAAACCCACACTTATCTCATTTTAATTTTGATAATAATATTCCATATTTGCTATATTAATATGACGTACGTTTACATAAACGACAAAGGTATGACAATGTACAAATTAGTCATATTTTACAATTTAATAAAATGCATGTGCACTTTTATTTAGAGATGTGATTCCAATAGAGTGTATACAGTATATATCTGTTAAATTCACCTTTTAGTATTTGTAGCAGATGTTCTCTAGAATATACTGAACCACAAGGATTTGACGGGTCATTAACAATAATGAATGTTGTGTTGTCATCAATCTGCGATTCCATGTGTTCAATATTTACTTCCCAGTCTTTATTGGGCTGTAAGAAACAAAACAAATAGTAAAAATATTATTGTATTTGTGCATAGTACACCCCATGCATTATTTAATGGGAAGCATTCGACATAAATCATATTCGGGATAAGACATTGTATGCATTGATGGTGATTATGTATACCAGAGACACTATACTGCACCCACGGCATCACCTATCAGTGAATACAAACCAAGAGATGTATCATCCAAAGTGCGGTAAGAAATGTGACAAGGAACACATGCCCAGGAGTACTATAAATGAGTACTAGAAATCAAATAAAAGTTCTCGTTCCTGACTGATTGGGCATTCTTTTTTTAGCCAGATACAAAAAGTATCACAATATATACCAATGAATGGAGTAATAAATTCGGTTCCGATGACGGTTCGAACATCATTACAAGTCTGCTCTGCTAAATTGATCCAGCACCCACCCCAAACATCAGACATGACAGCCAGATAGAGCAAGACACCCTTCATCATAATAAAAAAGAATCAATCCTGTAATTTTGAACACCTTCAATCACAGAGCACGGATATGGGATTTCATTGCCTTCTCGCCTTTTTGACAATAAAAGCCATGTAATAAAAAAAATGTAATAACAATTCATGGACTCAGTCCGAACACGGTGACTTATGGATTGACCTCTGTGTGTGCGTTCATGCGTCCGTGCATCTGGACCTATATCTTAGACATGCCTGGACCTCATACATAACATTTACATATGCACACCAATTCGTTCTGATCTGATCTGAATCAAGTTGGCTGAATCAAGCATTTCTCGGCTGTTTGCAGATGAATGAATTCACTTGTCAAAATCAATTGTTTTGATTTTTTGGCCAAAAAACGAAAGAATTTATGGTTTTTAATCAATACCAAAGAGACTGGGTTAGAACTAACATAATGTCTGGTTCTGCACTGATCTGATCTGAATCAAGTTGGCTGAATCAATCATTTCTCGGCTGTTTGCAGATGGATGGGGGAATGTTACTACAAAATACGAATTGCACTGCACACCTAGCTGTACAGTCATCCACAGCACTATGAGAATTAATGAACATGGTGGAAATGTTTACATATGTGAAGACTGATGTCACACGATGGTCCAGACCCATACAGCGTCTTCTAATAGATCTAGAATCTTCCTTTATGAAAGAATAGTCGTAAGGAGGATTGAATAACATACACAAAGACACTTCAGACCCATCAGTTGGAAAGAACTGAATGAGATTCACAAAATTCACAAAATAAAGGCTCTACTGAGATGCAACAATGACACAAACTTAGTATATCCCACAAGAGATGGTCCCAGTTACCACTTCTCCGTTTTGCCAAAGAAAAACACCTGGTATGTGCAGAACGACATACACCTCAATTATTAACACACACATCCCTGACTCAGTAACAGTTCAATGTCACTGAATGGCAGATCCGGCGACTGAACCAAAAATGGGTCGTTTGCCAATTAGGTTTGACAGCATTGATGTATTATTCCTTCAAAACGCCGGCCGAATATACCAGATATACTAAGGGTTTACTGAACTTGCTTAATGTAGAATATTCCTAGTTGACCTAATTTCAGTACAGTCACCTTGTGGACTAACATTATTATAGGTCTAAAAACCAAAGGTACATGTACAATAAACCAGCTGATTCATCTAGCGAGATGCAGTCTTTGGGTCCTGCCCCCGAATTTTGCCATTACTGCTGGTATATGCTCGGGGGAAAAACAACCAGAAATATACACATATGCAAATTGTACTAATCCACAGATGCAATACACTACACATGAAAGCTACAGTAACTAACTGGCGCCATTTTATCAGCTGATGGCTGAAATCACAACACACGTTCTTATCTTTGTTATCTCAAAATTCTCGTCGCAGATTGGTTCCCATCGAGGCTATGCTAGACAGAAAATTACGAGCACATACTCGTATATTATTTTGTTTATTCATGTTAGTGATATTTGTATTATATTGTAGATAGAATGTTATTTGTTCAATCATGTCACATTACAGTAGCCGAGTATTTCCAAAAGTGTAGTACACTGCATACACTTGTAAATTTAATAATTTTAAGTAATAAAGCTACTATATCGACATCTTTATTATAGGATTGTCTGTTTTATTGATTCTAACATGCAGTGTTTTATTACAAAGGTTCAATATATCGAATTAGGCATAGGTAATTAAACAAATGTACTGCAATATTTGGCGGGAATGTCACATACCATTATGTGGTCCATTAGTCTTGTTGTTAATCACTCCCGCCAAATTCATACTATTGTTTGGCATAGTTTACATGTTTCATTGATGGTCGGCTCAAATGCATTCTAAGATAAATAAATAAACACGACATGTCCTACGCACGTGTGTGGCTACGCGTAGTCTCGGACACATATTGAACGCACACAATCGCGACTACTGTTAAATACATGCCAAGCTAACTGAAATTGTCTGATCACACATAGATTGTCATACATACCAATAATTCGTATCGTTTAACATCAACACCAATTGAGCGAGCAACGGTTTCATAGAGGGAGAACCCAGGTTTGGGTATGAGACAGTTCTGTCCTGGGTTCGCTAGCACGGATATAATTTGATGTAAGGCATCTGAGCAACCACTAGTCAAAACTACATCCTATGAAAGAAACATACTAGGCAGCTTTCACATACTAATATGAGTGTTGTATACATGCAGTACATTATGAAGTGTAGACTTTACACATACTAATATGAGTGTTGTATACATGCAGTACATTGTGAAGTGTAGACTCTACACATACTAATATGAGTGTTGTATACATGCAGTACATTGTGAAGTGTAGACTCTACACATACTAATATGAGTGTTGTATACATGCAGTACATTGTGAAGTGTAGACTCTACACATACTAATATGAGTGTTGTATACATGCAGTACATTGTGAAGTGTAGACTCTACACATATTAATATGAGTGTTGCATGCATGCAGTACATTGTGAAGTGTAGACTCTACACATACTAATATGAGTGTTGTATACATGCAGTACATTGTGAAGTGTAGACTCTACACATACTAATATGAGTGTTGTATACATGCAGTACATTGTGAAGTGTAGACTTTACACATACTAATATGAGTGTTGTATACATGCAGTACATTGTGAAGTGTAGACTCTACACATACTAATATGAGTGTTGTATACATGCAGTACATTGTGAAGTGTAGACTCTACACATACTAATATGAGTGTTGTATACATGTAGTACATTGTGAAGTGTAGACTCTACACATACTAATATGAGTGTTGTATACATGTAGTACATTGTGAAGTGTAGACTCTACACATACTAATATGAGTGTTGTATACATGCAGTACATTGTGAAGTGTAGACTCTACACATACTAATATGAGTGTTGTATACATGTAGTACATTGTGAAGTGTAGACTATACACATACTAATATGAGTGTTGTATACATGCAGTACATTGTGAAGTGTGGAATCTACACATACTAATATGAGTGTTGTATACATGCAGTACATTGTGAAGTGTAGACTCTACACATACTAATATGAGTGTTGTATGCATGCAGTACATTGTGAAGTGTAGACTTTACACATACTAATATGAGTGTTGTATACATGTAGTACATTGTGAAGTGTAGACTTTACACATACTAATATGAGTGTTGTATACATGCAGTACATTGTGAAGTGTGGAATCTACACATACTAATATGAGTGTTGTATACATGCAGTACATTGTGAAGTGTAGACTCTACACATACTAATATGAGTGTTGTATACATGCAGTACATTGTGAAGTGTAGACTCTACACATACTAATATGAGTGTTGTATGCATGCAGTACATTGTGAAGTGTAGACTCTACACATACTAATATGAGTGCGGTATACATGCAGTACATTGTGAAGTGTGGAATCTACACATACTAATATGAGTGTTGTATACATGCAGTACATTGTGAAGTGTAGACTCTACACATACTAATATGAGTGTTGTATACATGCAGTACATTGTGAAGTGTAGACTCTACACATACTAATATGAGTGTTGTATACATGCAGTACATTGTGAAGTGTAGACTCTACACATACTAATATGAGTGTTGTATACATGCAGTACATTGTGAAGTGTAGACTCTAAACATACTAATATGAGTGTTGTATACATGCAGTACATTGTGAAGTGTAGACTCTACACATACTAATATGAGTGTTGTATACATGTAGTACATTGTGAAGTGTAGACTCTACACATACTAATATGAGTGTTGTATACATGTAGTACATTGTGAAGTGTAGACTCTACACATACTAATATGAGTGTTGTATACATGCAGTACATTGTGAAGTGTGGAATCTACACATACTAATATGAGTGTTGTATACATGCAGTACATTGTGAAGTGTAGACTCTACACATACTAATATGAGTGTTGTATGCATGCAGTACATTGTGAAGTGTAGACTTTACACATACTAATATGAGTGTTGTATACATGCAGTACATTGTGAAGTGTAGACTTTACACATACTAATATGGGTGTTGTATACATGTAGTACATTGTGGAGTGTAGACTCTACACATACTAATATGAGTGTTGTATACATGCAGTACATTGTGAAGTGTAGACTTTACACATACTGATATGAGTGTTGTATACATGCAGTACATTGTGAAGTGTAGACTTTACACATACTAATATGAGTGTTGTATACATGCAGTACATTGTGAAGTGTGGAATCTACACATACTAATATGAGTGTTGTATACATGCAGTACATTGTGAAGTGTAGACTCTACACATACTAATATGAGTGTGGTATACATGCAGTACATTGTGAAGTGTGGAATCTACACATACTAATATGAGTGTTGTATACATGCAGTACATTGTGAAGTGTAGACTCTACACATACTAATATGAGTGTTGTATACATGCAGTACATTGTGAAGTGTAGACTCTACACATACAAATATGAGTGTTGTATACATGCAGTACATTGTGAAGTGTAGACTCTACACATACTAATATGAGTGTTGTATACATGTAGTACATTGTGAAGTGTAGACTCTACACATACTAATATGAGTGTTGTATACATGTAGTACATTGTGAAGTGTAGACTCTACACATACTAATATGAGTGTTGTATACATGTAGTACATTGTGAAGTGTAGACTCTACACATACTAATATGAGTGTTGTATACATGCAGTACATTGCGAAGTGTAGACTCTACACATACTAATATGAGTGTTGTATGCATGCAGTACATTGTGAAGTGTAGACTTTACACATACTAATATGAGTGTTGTATGCATGCAGTACATTGTGAAGTGTAGACTTTACACATACTAATATGAGTGTTGTATACATGCAGTACATTGTGAAGTGTAGACTCTACACATACTAATATGAGTGTTGTATACATGCAGTACATTGTGAAGTGTAGACTCTACACATACTAATATGAGTGTTGTATACATGCAGTACATTGTGAAGTGTAGACTCTACACATACTAATATGAGTGTTGTATGCATGCAGTACATTGTGAAGTGTAGACTCTACACATACTAATATGAGTGTTGTATACATGCAGTACATTGTGAAGTGTAGACTCTACACATACTAATATGAGTGTTGTATACATGCAGTACATTGTGAAGTGTAGACTCTACACATATTAATATGAGTGTTGCATACATGCAGTACATTGTGAAGTGTAGACTCTACACATACTAATATGAGTGTTGTATACATGCAGTACATTGTGAAGTGTAGACTCTACACATACTAATATGAGTGTTGTATACATGCAGTACATTGTGAAGTGTAGACTCTACACATACTAATATGAGTGTTGTATACATGCAGTACATTGTGAAGTGTAGACTCTACACATATTAATATGAGTGTTGCATACATGCAGTACATTGTGAAGTGTAGACTCTACACATACTAATATGAGTGTTGTATACATGCAGTACATTGTGAAGTGTGGAATCTACACATACTAATATGAGTGTTGTATACATGCAGTACATTGTGAAGTGTAGACTCTACACATACTAATATGAGTGCTGTATACATGCAGTACATTGTGAAGTGTGGAATCTACACATACTAATATGAGTGTTGTATACATGCAGTACATTGTGAAGTGTAGACTCTACACATACTAATATGAGTGTTGTATACATGCAGTACATTGTGAAGTGTAGACTCTACACATACTAATATGAGTGTTGTATACATGCAGTACATTGTGAAGTGTAGACTCTACACATACTAATATGAGTGTTGTATACATGCAGTACATTGTGAAGTGTAGACTCTACACATACTAATATGAGTGTTGTATACATGCAGTACATTGTGAAGTGTAGACTCTACACATACTAATATGAGTGTTGTATACATGCAGTACATTGTGAAGTGTAGACTCCACACATACTAATATGAGTGTTGTATACATGTAGTACATTGTGAAGTGTAGACTCTACACATACTAATATGAGTGTTGTATACATGTAGTACATTGTGAAATGTAGACTCTACACATACTAATATGAGTGTTGTATACATGCAGTACATTGTGAAGTGTGGAATCCACACATACTAATATGAGTGTTGTATACATGCAGTACATTGTGAAGTGTAGACTCTACACATACTAATATGAGTGTTGTATGCATGCAGTACATTGTGAAGTGTAGACTTTACACATACTAATATGAGTGTTGTATACATGCAGTACATTGTGAAGTGTAGACTTTACACATACTAATATGAGTGTTGTATACATGTAGTACATTGTGAAGTGTAGACTTTACACATACTAATATGAGTGTTGTATACATGCAGTACATTGTGAAGTGTAGACTCTACACATACTAATATGAGTGTTGTATACATGCAGTACATTGTGAAGTGTAGACTCTACACATACTAATATGAGTGTTGTATACATGCAGTACATTGTGAAGTGTAGACTCTACACATACTAATATGAGTGTTGTATACATGCAGTACATTGTGAAGTGTAGACTCTACACATACTAATATGAGTGTTGTATACATGCAGTACATTGCGAAGTGTAGACTCTACACATACTAATATGAGTGTTGTATGCATGCAGTACATTGTGAAGTGTAGACTTTACACATACTAATATGAGTGTTGTATGCATGCAGTACATTGTGAAGTGTAGACTTTACACATACTAATATGAGTGTTGTATACATGCAGTACATTGTGAAGTGTAGACTCTACACATACTAATATGAGTGTTGTATACATGCAGTACATTGTGAAGTGTAGACTCTACACATACTAATATGAGTGTTGTATACATGCAGTACATTGTGAAGTGTAGACTCTACACATACTAATATGAGTGTTGTATACATGCAGTACATTGTGAAGTGTAGACTCTACACATACTAATATGAGTGTTGTATACATGCAGTACATTGTGAAGTGTGGATTCTACACATACTAATATGAGTGTTGTATACATGCAGTACATTGTGAAGTGTAGACTCTACACATACTAATATGAGTGTTGTATACATGCAGTACATTGTGAAGTGTAGACTCTACACATACTAATATGAGTGTTGTATGCATGCAGTACATTGTGAAGTGTAGACTCTACACATACTAATATGAGTGTTGTATACATGCAGTACATTGTGAAGTGTAGACTCTACACATACTAATATGAGTGTTGTATACATGCAGTACATTGTGAAGTGTAGACTCTACACATACTAATATGAGTGTTGTATACATGCAGTACATTGTGAAGTGTAGACTCTACACATACTAATATGAGTGTTGTATACATGCAGTACATTGTGAAGTGTAGACTCTACACATACTAATATGAGTGTTGTATACATGCAGTACATTGTGAAGTGTAGACTCCACACATACTAATATGAGTGTTGTATACATGTAGTACATTGTGAAGTGTAGACTCTACACATACTAATATGAGTGTTGTATACATGTAGTACATTGTGAAATGTAGACTCTACACATACTAATATGAGTGTTGTATACATGCAGTACATTGTGAAGTGTGGAATCCACACATACTAATATGAGTGTTGTATACATGCAGTACATTGTGAAGTGTAGACTCTACACATACTAATATGAGTGTTGTATGCATGCAGTACATTGTGAAGTGTAGACTTTACACATACTAATATGAGTGTTGTATACATGCAGTACATTGTGAAGTGTAGACTTTACACATACTAATATGAGTGTTGTATACATGTAGTACATTGTGAAGTGTAGACTTTACACATACTAATATGAGTGTTGTATACATGCAGTACATTGTGAAGTGTAGACTCTACACATACTAATATGAGTGTTGTATACATGCAGTACATTGTGAAGTGTAGACTCTACACATACTAATATGAGTGTTGTATACATGCAGTACATTGTGAAGTGTAGACTCTACACATACTAATATGAGTGTTGTATACATGCAGTACATTGTGAAGTGTAGACTCTACACATACTAATATGAGTGTTGTATACATGCAGTACATTGCGAAGTGTAGACTCTACACATACTAATATGAGTGTTGTATGCATGCAGTACATTGTGAAGTGTAGACTTTACACATACTAATATGAGTGTTGTATGCATGCAGTACATTGTGAAGTGTAGACTTTACACATACTAATATGAGTGTTGTATACATGCAGTACATTGTGAAGTGTAGACTCTACACATACTAATATGAGTGTTGTATACATGCAGTACATTGTGAAGTGTAGACTCTACACATACTAATATGAGTGTTGTATACATGCAGTACATTGTGAAGTGTAGACTCTACACATACTAATATGAGTGTTGTATACATGCAGTACATTGTGAAGTGTAGACTCTACACATACTAATATGAGTGTTGTATACATGCAGTACATTGTGAAGTGTGGATTCTACACATACTAATATGAGTGTTGTATACATGCAGTACATTGTGAAGTGTAGACTCTACACATACTAATATGAGTGTTGTATACATGCAGTACATTGTGAAGTGTAGACTCTACACATACTAATATGAGTGTTGTATGCATGCAGTACATTGTGAAGTGTAGACTCTACACATACTAATATGAATGTTGTATACATGCAGTACATTGTGAAGTGTAGACTCTACACATACTAATATGAGTGTTGTATACATGCAGTACATTGTGAAGTGTAGACTCTACACATATTAATATGAGTGTTGCATACATGCAGTACATTGTGAAGTGTAGACTCTACACATACTAATATGAGTGTTGTATACATGCAGTACATTGTGAAGTGTGGAATCTACACATACTAATATGAGTGTTGTATACATGCAGTACATTGTGAAGTGTAGACTCTACACATACTAATATGAGTGCGGTATACATGCAGTACATTGTGAAGTTTGGAATCTACACATACTAATATGAGTGTTGTATACATGCAGTACATTGTGAAGTGTAGACTCTGCACATACTAATATGAGTGTTGTATACATGCAGTACATTGTGAAGTGTAGACTCTACACATACTAATATGAGTGTTGTATACATGCAGTACATTGTGAAGTGTAGACTCTACACATACTAATATGAGTGTTGTATACATGCAGTACATTGTGAAGTGTAGACTCTACACATACTAATATGAGTGTTGTATACATGCAGTACATTGTGAAGTGTAGACTCTACACATACTAATATGAGTGTTGTATACATGTAGTACATTGTGAAGTGTAGACTCTACACATACTAATATGAGTGTTGTATACATGTAGTACATTGTGAAGTGTGGACTCTACACATACAAATATGAGTGTTGTATACATGCAGTACATTGTGAAGTGTGGAATCTACACATACTAATATGAGTGTTGTATACATGCAGTACATTGTGAAGTGTAGACTCTACACATACTAATATGAGTGTTGTATGCATGCAGTACATTGTGAAGTGTAGACTTTACACATACTAATATGAGTGTTGTATACATGCAGTACATTGTGAAGTGTAGACTTTACACATACTAATATGAGTGTTGTATACATGTAGTACATTGTGAAGTGTAGACTTTACACATACTAATATGAGTGTTGTATACATGTAGTACATTGTGAAGTGTAGACTCTACACATACTAATATGAGTGTTGTATACATGCAGTACATTGTGAAGTGTAGACTCTACACATACTAATATGAGTGTTGTATACATGCAGTACATTGTGAAGTGTAGACTCTACACATACTAATATGAGTGTTGTATACATGCAGTACATTGTGAAGTGTAGACTCTACACATACTAATATGAGTGTTGTATACATGCAGTACATTGCGAAGTGTAGACTCTACACATACTAATATGAGTGTTGTATGCATGCAGTACATTGTGAAGTGTAGACTTTACACATACTAATATGAGTGTTGTATGCATGCAGTACATTGTGAAGTGTAGACTTTACACATACTAATATGAGTGTTGTATACATGCAGTACATTGTGAAGTGTAGACTCTACACATACTAATATGAGTGTTGTATACATGCAGTACATTGTGAAGTGTAGACTCTACACATACTAATATGAGTGTTGTATACATGCAGTACATTGTGAAGTGTAGACTCTACACATACTAATATGAGTGTTGTATGCATGCAGTACATTGTGAAGTGTAGACTCTACACATACTAATATGAGTGTTGTATACATGCAGTACATTGTGAAGTGTAGACTCTACACATATTAATATGAGTGTTGCATACATGCAGTACATTGTGAAGTGTAGACTCTACACATACTAATATGAGTGTTGTATACATGCAGTACATTGTGAAGTGTAGACTCTACACATACTAATATGAGTGTTGTATGCATGCAGTACATTGTGAAGTGTAGACTCTACACATACTAATATGAGTGTTGTATACATGTAGTACATTGTGAAGTGTAGACTCTACACATACTAATATGAGTGTTGTATACATGCAGTACATTGTGAAGTGTAGACTCTACACATACTAATATGAGTGTTGTATACATGCAGTACATTGTGAAGTGTAGACTCTACACATACTAATATGAGTGTTGTATACATGTAGTACATTGTGAAGTGTAGACTCTACACATACTAATATGAGTGTTGTATACATGCAGTACATTGTGAAGTGTAGACTCTACACATACTAATATGAGTGTTGTATACATGCAGTACATTGTGAAGTGTAGACTCTACACATACTAATATGAGTGTTGTATGCATGCAGTACATTGTGAAGTGTAGACTTTACACATACTAATATGAGTGTTGTATACATGCAGTACATTGTGAAGTGTAGACTTTACACATACTAATATGAGTGTTGTATACATGTAGTACATTGTGAAGTGTAGACTTTACACATACTAATATGAGTGTTGTATACATGCAGTACATTGTGAAGTGTAGACTCTACACATACTAATATGAGTGTTGTATACATGCAGTACATTGTGAAGTGTAGACTCTACACATACTAATATGAGTGTTGTATACATGCAGTACATTGTGAAGTGTAGACTCTACACATACTAATATGAGTGTTGTATACATGCAGTACATTGTGAAGTGTAGACTCTACACATACTAATATGAGTGTTGTATACATGCAGTACATTGCGAAGTGTAGACTCTACACATACTAATATGAGTGTTGTATGCATGCAGTACATTGTGAAGTGTAGACTTTACACATACTAATATGAGTGTTGTATGCATGCAGTACATTGTGAAGTGTAGACTTTACACATACTAATATGAGTGTTGTATACATGCAGTACATTGTGAAGTGTAGACTCTACACATACTAATATGAGTGTTGTATACATGCAGTACATTGTGAAGTGTAGACTCTACACATACTAATATGAGTGTTGTATACATGCAGTACATTGTGAAGTGTAGACTCTACACATACTAATATGAGTGTTGTATGCATGCAGTACATTGTGAAGTGTAGACTCTACACATACTAATATGAGTGTTGTATACATGCAGTACATTGTGAAGTGTAGACTCTACACATACTAATATGAGTGTTGTATACATGCAGTACATTGTGAAGTGTAGACTCTACACATATTAATATGAGTGTTGCATACATGCAGTACATTGTGAAGTGTAGACTCTACACATACTAATATGAGTGTTGTATACATGCAGTACATTGTGAAGTGTGGAATCTACACATACTAATATGAGTGTTGTATACATGCAGTACATTGTGAAGTGTAGACTCTACACATACTAATATGAGTGCTGTATACATGCAGTACATTGTGAAGTGTGGAATCTACACATACTAATATGAGTGTTGTATACATGCAGTACATTGTGAAGTGTAGACTCTACACATACTAATATGAGTGTTGTATACATGCAGTACATTGTGAAGTGTAGACTCTACACATACTAATATGAGTGTTGTATACATGCAGTACATTGTGAAGTGTGGATTCTACACATACTAATATGAGTGTTGTATACATGCAGTACATTGTGAAGTGTAGACTCTACACATACTAATATGAGTGTTGTATACATGCAGTACATTGTGAAGTGTAGACTCTACACATACTAATATGAGTGTTGCATACATGCAGTACATTGTGAAGTGTAGACTCTACACATACTAATATGAGTGTTGTATACATGCAGTACATTGTGAAGTGTGGAATCTACACATACTAATATGAGTGTTGTATACATGCAGTACATTGTGAAGTGTAGACTCTACACATACTAATATGAGTGCTGTGTACATGCAGTACATTGTGAAGTGTGGAATCTACACATACTAATATGAGTGTTGTATACATGCAGTACATTGTGAAGTGTAGACTCTACACATACTAATATGAGTGTTGTATACATGCAGTACATTGTGAAGTGTAGACTCTACACATACTAATATGAGTGTTGTATACATGCAGTACATTGTGAAGTGTAGACTCTACACATACTAATATGAGTGTTGTATACATGCAGTACATTGTGAAGTGTAGACTCTACACATACTAATATGAGTGTTGTATACATGCAGTACATTGTGAAGTGTAGACTCTACACATACTAATATGAGTGTTGTATACATGTAGTACATTGTGAAGTGTAGACTCTACACATACTAATATGAGTGTTGTATACATGTAGTACATTGTGAAGTGTAGACTCTACACATACTAATATGAGTGTTGTATACATGCAGTACATTGTGAAGTGTGGAATCTACACATACTAATATGAGTGTTGTATACATGCAGTACATTGTGAAGTGTAGACTCTACACATACTAATATGAGTGTTGTATGCATGCAGTACATTGTGAAGTGTAGACTTTACACATACTAATATGAGTGTTGTATACATGCAGTACATTGTGAAGTGTAGACTCTACACATACTAATATGAGTGTTGTATACATGCAGTACATTGTGAAGTGTAGACTCTACACATACTAATATGAGTGTTGTATACTTGCAGTACATTGTGAAGTGTAGACTCTACACATACTAATATGAGTGTTGTATACATGTAGTACATTGTGAAGTGTAGACTCTACACATACTAATATGAGTGTTGTATACATGTAGTACATTGTGAAGTGTAGACTCTACACATACTAATATGAGTGTTGTATACATGCAGTACATTGTGAAGTGTGGAATCTACACATACTAATATGAGTGTTGTATACATGCAGTACATTGTGAAGTGTAGACTCTACACATACTAATATGAGTGTTGTATACATGCAGTACATTGTGAAGTGTAGACTCTACACATACTAATATGAGTGTTGTATACATGCAGTACATTGTGAAGTGTAGACTCTACACATACTAATATGAGTGTTGTATGCATGCAGTACATTGTGAAGTGTAGACTTTACACATACTAATATGAGTGTTGTATACATGCAGTACATTGTGAAGTGTAGACTTTACACATACTAATATGAGTGTTGTATACATGTAGTACATTGTGAAGTGTAGACTTTACACATACTAATATGAGTGTTGTATACATGCAGTACATTGTGAAGTGTAGACTCTACACATACTAATATGAGTGTTGTATACATGCAGTACATTGTGAAGTGTAGACTCTACACATACTAATATGAGTGTTGTATACATGCAGTACATTGTGAAGTGTAGACTCTACACATACTAATATGAGTGTTGTATACATGCAGTACATTGTGAAGTGTAGACTCTACACATACTAATATGAGTGTTGTATACATGCAGTACATTGCGAAGTGTAGACTCTACACATACTAATATGAGTGTTGTATGCATGCAGTACATTGTGAAGTGTAGACTTTACACATACTAATATGAGTGTTGTATGCATGCAGTACATTGTGAAGTGTAGACTTTACACATACTAATATGAGTGTTGTATACATGCAGTACATTGTGAAGTGTAGACTCTACACATACTAATATGAGTGTTGTATACATGCAGTACATTGTGAAGTGTAGACTCTACACATACTAATATGAGTGTTGTATACATGCAGTACATTGTGAAGTGTAGACTCTACACATACTAATATGAGTGTTGTATGCATGCAGTACATTGTGAAGTGTAGACTCTACACATACTAATATGAGTGTTGTATACATGCAGTACATTGTGAAGTGTAGACTCTACACATACTAATATGAGTGTTGTATACATGCAGTACATTGTGAAGTGTAGACTCTACACATATTAATATGAGTGTTGCATACATGCAGTACATTGTGAAGTGTAGACTCTACACATACTAATATGAGTGTTGTATACATGCAGTACATTGTGAAGTGTGGAATCTACACATACTAATATGAGTGTTGTATACATGCAGTACATTGTGAAGTGTAGACTCTACACATACTAATATGAGTGCTGTATACATGCAGTACATTGTGAAGTGTGGAATCTACACATACTAATATGAGTGTTGTATACATGCAGTACATTGTGAAGTGTAGACTCTACACATACTAATATGAGTGTTGTATACATGCAGTACATTGTGAAGTGTAGACTCTACACATACTAATATGAGTGTTGTATACATGCAGTACATTGTGAAGTGTGGATTCTACACATACTAATATGAGTGTTGTATACATGCAGTACATTGTGAAGTGTAGACTCTACACATACTAATATGAGTGTTGTATACATGCAGTACATTGTGAAGTGTAGACTCTACACATACTAATATGAGTGTTGTATACATGCAGTACATTGTGAAGTGTAGACTCTACACATACTAATATGAGTGTTGTATACATGCAGTACATTGTGAAGTGTAGACTCTACACATACTAATATGAGTGTTGTATGCATGCAGTACATTGTGAAGTGTAGACTTTACACATACTAATATGAGTGTTGTATGCATGCAGTACATTGTGAAGTGTAGACTTTACACATACTAATATGAGTGTTGTATACATGCAGTACATTGTGAAGTGTAGACTCTACACATACTAATATGAGTGTTGTATACATGCAGTACATTGTGAAGTGTGGATTCTACACATACTAATATGAGTGTTGTATACATGCAGTACATTGTGAAGTGTAGACTCTACACATACTAATATGAGTGTTGTATGCATGCAGTACATTGTGAAGTGTAGACTCTACACATACTAATATGAGTGTTGTATACATGCAGTACATTGTGAAGTGTAGACTCTACACATACTAATATGAGTGTTGTATACATGCAGTACATTGTGAAGTGTAGACTCTACACATACTAATATGAGTGTTGTATACATGCAGTACATTGTGAAGTGTAGACTCTACACATATTAATATGAGTGTTGTATACATGCTGTACATTGTGAAGTGTAGACTCTACACATACTAATATGAGTGTTGTATACATGCAGTACATTGTGAAGTGTGGAATCTACACATACTAATATGAGTGTTGTATACATGCAGTACATTGTGAAGTGTGGAATCTACACATACTAATATGAGTGTTGTATACATGCAGTACATTGTGGAGTGTAGACTCTACACATACTAATATGAGTGTTGTATACATGCAGTACATTGTGAAGTGTAGACTCTACACATACTAATATGAGTGCTGTATACATGCAGTACATTGTGAAGTGTAGACTCTACACATACTAATATGAGTGTTGTATACATGCAGTACATTGTGAAGTGTAGACTCTACACATACTAATATGAGTGTTGTATACATGCAGTACATTGTGAAGTGTAGACTCTACACATACTAATATGAGTGTTGTATACATGCAGTACATTGTGAAGTGTAGACTCTACACATACTAATATGAGTGTTGTATACATGCAGTACATTGTGAAGTGTAGACTCTACACATACTAATATGAGTGTTGTATACATGCAGTACATTGTGAAGTGTAGACTCTACACATACTAATACGAGTGTTGTATACATGCAGTACATTGTGAAGTGTAGACTCTACACATACTAATATGAGTGTTGTATACATGCAGTACATTGTGAAGTGTAGACTCTACACATACTAATATGAGTGTTGTATACATGCAGTACATTGTGAAGTGTAGACTCTACACATACTAATATGAGTGTTGTATACATGTAGTACATTGTGAAGTGTAGACTATACACATACTAATATGAGTGTTGTATACATGCAGTACATTGTGAAGTGTAGACTCTACACATACTAATATGAGTGTTGTATACATGTAGTACATTGTGAAGTGTTGATTATAACACTGATAGTATAGCACAATATATATTTATCCACCGCCACATGTGTTGTTACAAATTATACTGACCTGTGCATCCACTGGCGCTGTTGGTTTACTGAATTCCTTAGCAATCGAGTGTCTGGCCTCAAGGTGGCCTAATTTACATATAAAATGGTGATAAAATATGTTAAGTATTTAAAAGAATGCCTTGTTAAGTTTATCATTATCATAGTTATTACTACACACAATAACTCTTTTGTTCTCGTCCAAATTTTTCATTTTGATTTTTGTCGGAATCTCTTTTGCGTTTTGTCATAATACTGTAATAGAGTAAAACAAAACTAACCAATCGATGGTGCATAACCGTTGTTTTTGCCTTCTTTTACAGCCTTTAAAACTGCATCTACCATATTATCAGGTGGTTTTAAGTTACCAAACTTTTCTGGATCACCTGACGTTGGAAACAAACATATAGTGCATCATTTTAAATAATTTTAAACTTAATAATCTCGAACGAAATGTATTTATCTCATTTGTATGCCCTGGTATGACTGTATATTTTAATTGTTTAGAACAATTTATATTCTAAGCACGGACCATTATAAACCCTGGTACACCTGGTTTGTTAATATAAGCACAGACCATTATAAACCCTGGTACACCAGGTTTGTCATTATAAGCACAGACCATTATAAACCCTGGTACACCTGGTTTGTTATTATAAGTACAGACCATTACAAACCCTGGTACACCTGGTTTGTCATTATAAGCACAGAACATTATAAACCCTGGTACACCTGGTATGTATTATAAGCACAGGACATTATAAACCCTGGTACACCTAGTTTGTCATTATAAGCACAGACCATTATAAACCCTGGTACACCTGGTTTGTCATTATAAGCACAGAACATTATAAACCCTGGTACACCTGGTATGTATTATAAGCACAGGACATTACAAACCCTGGTACACCTAGTTTGTCATTATAAGCACAGACCATTATAAACCCTGGTACACCTGGTTTGTCATTATAAGCACAGAACATTATAAACCCTGGTACACCTGGTATGTATTATTAGCACCGAACATTATAAACCCTGGTACACCTAGTTTGTCATTATAAGCACAGACCATTATAAACCCTGGTACAACTGGTTTGTCATTATAAGCACAGAACATTATAAACCCTGGTACACCTGGTATGTATTATAAGCACCGAACATTATAAACCCTGGTACACCTAGTTTGTCATTATAAGCACAGACCATTATAAACCCTAGTACACCTGGTTTGTATTATCAGCACAGAACATTATAAACCCTGGTACACCTGGTTTGTCATTATAAGTACAGAACATTATAAACCCTGGTACACCTGGTATGTATTATAAGCACAGAACATTATAAACCCTGGTACACCTGGTTTGTCATTATAAGCACAGACCATTATAAACCCTGGTACACCTGGTATGTATTATAAGCACAGAACATTATAAACCCTGGTACACCTAGTTTGTCATTATAAGCACAGACCATTATAAACCCTGGTACACCTGGTTTGTCATTATAAGCACAGAACATTATAAACCCTGGTACACCTGGTATGTATTATTAGCACCGAACATTATAAACCCTGGTACACCTAGTTTGTCATTATAAGCACAGACCATTATAAACCCTGGTACAACTGGTTTGTCATTATAAGCACAGAACATTATAAACCCTGGTACACCTGGTATGTATTATAAGCACCGAACATTATAAACCCTGGTACCCCTAGTTTGTCATTATAAGCACAGACCATTATAAACCCTAGTACACCTGGTTTGTATTATCAGCACAGAACATTATAAACCCTGGTACACCTGGTTTGTCATTATAAGCACAGAACATTATAAACCCTGGTACACCTGGTATGTATTATAAGCACAGAACATTATAAACCCTGGTACACCTGGTTTGTCATTATAAGCACAGACCATTATAAACCCTGGTACACCTGGTATGTATTATAAACACAGAACATTATAAACCCTGGTACACCTAGTTTGTCATTATAAGCACAGACCATTATAAACCCTGGTACAACTGGTTTGTCAATATAAGCACAGACCATTATAAACCCTGGTACACCTGGTTTGTATTATCAGCACAGAACATTATAAACCCTAGTACACCTGGTTTGTATTATCAGCACAGAACATTATAAACCCTGGTTCACCTGGTTTGTCATTATAAGCACAGAACATTATAAACCCTGGTACACCTGGTATGTATTATAAGCACAGAACATTATAAACCCTGGTACACCTAGTTTGTCATTATAAGCACATACCATTATAAACCCTGGTACACCTGGTTTGTCATTATAAGCACAGACCATTATAAACTCTAGTACACCTGGTATGTATTATAAGCACAGAACATTATAAACCCTGGTACACCTGGTTTGTTATTATAAGCACAGAACATTATAAACCCTGTTACACCTGGTTTGTATTATAAGCACAGAACAATATAAACCCTGGTACACCTGGTATGTATTATAAGCACAGAACATTATAAACCCTGGTACACCTGGTTTGTGTTATAAGCACAGAACATTATACACCCTGGTACACCTGGTTTGTATTATACGCACAGAACATTATAAACCCTGGTACACCTGGTTTGTTATTATAAGCACAGAACATTATAAACCCTGGTACACCTGGTTTGTATTATAAGCACAGAACAATATAAACCCTGGTACACCTGGTATGTATTATAAGCACAGAACATTATAAACCCTGGTACACCTGGTTTGTATTATAAGCACAGAACATTATAAACCCTGGTACACCTGGTTTGTCATTATAAGCACAGAACATTATAAACCCTGGTACACCTGGTATGTATTATAAGCACAGGACATTATAAACCCTGGTACACCTAGTTTGTCATTATAAGCACAGACCATTATAAACCCTGGTACACCTGGTTTGTCATTATAAGCACAGAACATTATAAACCCTGGTACACCTGGTATGTATTATTAGCACCGAACATTATAAACCCTGGTACACCTAGTTTGTCATTATAAGCACAGACCATTATAAACCCTGGTACAACTGGTTTGTCATTATAAGCACAGAACATTATAAACCCTGGTACACCTGGTTTGTTATTATAAGCATAGACCATTTCAAACCCTGGTACACCTGGTTTGTTATTATAAGCACAGCACATTATAAACCCTAGTACACCTGGTATGTATTATAAGCACAGAACATTATAAACCCTGGTACACCTGGTATGTATTATAAGCACAGAACATTATAAACCCTGGTACACCTGGTATATATTATAAGCACGGACCATTATAAACCCTAGTACACCTGGATCGTTATTATACGCATAGAACATTATAAACCTTGGTACACCTGGTTTGTCATTATAAGCGCAGACCATTATAAACCCTGGTACACCTGGTATGTATTATAAGCACGGACCATTGTAAACCCTGGTACACCTTGTTTGTTAATATAAGCACAGACCATTATAAACCCTGGTACACCTGATATGTATTATAAGCACGGACCATTATAAACCCTGGTACACCTGGTATATATTATAAGCACGGACCATTATAAACCCTGGTACACTTGGTTTGTTTTTATTATAAGCACAGACCATTATCAACCCTGGTACACCTGGTATGTATTATAAGCACGGACAATTGTAAACCCTGGTACACCTGGTTTGTTAATATAAGCACAGACCATTATAAACCCTGGTACACCTGGTATATATTATAAGCACGGACCATTATAAACCCTGGTACACCTGGTTTGTCATTATAAGCACAGGCCATTATAAACCCTGGCACACCTGGTTTGTTATTATAAGTACGGACCATTGTAAACCCTGGTACACCTGGTTTGTTATTATAAGCACGGACCCTGGTACACCTGCTATGTATTATAAGCACGGGCCATTGTAAACCCTGGTACACCTAGTTTGTTAATATAAGCATAGACCATTATAAACCCTGGTACACCTGGTATGTATTATAAGCACAGACCATTATAAACCCTGGTACACCTGGTATGTATTATAAGTACAGACCATTATAAACCCTGGTACACCTGGTATGTATTATAAGTACGGACCATTGTAAACCCTGGTACACCTGGTATGTATTATAAGCACATACCATTATAAACCCTGGTACACCTGGTTTGTTATTATAAGCACAGACAATTATAAACCCTGGTACACCTGGTTTGTTATTATAAGCATAGATCATTATAAATCCTGGTACACTCAGTTTGTTATTATAAGCACAGACCATCATAAACCCTGGTACACCTGGTTTGTTATTATAAGCATAGACCATTATAAATCCTGGTACGCTCAGTTTGTTATTATAAGCTCAGAACATTATCAACCCTGGTACACCTGGTTTGTTATTATAAGCATAGAGCATTATAAATCCTGGTACACCTGGATCGTTATTGTAAGCACAAACATTATAAACCCTGGTACACTCAGTTTGTTATTATAAGCACAGACCATTATAAACCCTGGTACACCTGGTTTGTTATTATAAGCATAGACCATTATAAATCCTGGTACACTCAGTTTGTTATTATAAGCTCAGAACATTATCAACCCTGGTACACCTGGTTTGTTATTATAAGCATAGAGCATTATACATTCTGGTACACCTGGATCGTTATTGTAAGCACAGAACATTATAAACCCTGGTACTTTCAGTTTGTTATTATAAGCACAGACCATTATAAACCATGGTACACCTGGTTTGTTAATATAAGCACAGATCATTATCAACCCTGGTACACCTCGTTTGTTATTATAAGCACAGACCATTATAAACCCTGGTACACCTGGTTTGTTATTATAAGCACAGACCATTATAAACCCTGGTACACCTGGTTTGTCATTATAAGCACAGACCATTATAAACCCTGATACACCTGGTTTGCCATTATAAGCACAGACCATTATAAACCCTGGTACACCTGGTTTGTTATTATAAGCACAGACCATTATAAACCCTGGTACACCTGGTTTGTCATTTTAAGCACAGACCATTATAAACCCTGGTACACCTGGATCGTCATTATAAGCACAGAACATTATAAACCCTGGTACACGCAGTTTGTTATTATAAGCACAGACCTTTATAAACCACGGTACACCTGGATCGTTAGCATAAGCACAGAACATTATCAACCCTGGTACACCTGGTTTGTTATTATATGCACAGACCATTAAAAACCTGGTACACCTGGTTTGTTATTATAAGCTCAGAACATTATAAACCTTTGTACACCTGGTTTGTTATTATAAGCACAGACCATTATAAACTACGGTACACCTGGATCGTTATTATAAGCACAGAACATTATAAACCCTGGTACACCTGGTTTGTTATTATAAGCACAGGCCATTATAAACCTGGTACACCTGGTTTGTTATTATAAGCTCAGAACATTATAAACCTGGTACACCTGGATCGGTATTATAAGCACAGAACATTATAACTCTGATACACCCGGTATGTATTATAAGCACAGACCATTATAAACCCTGGTACACCTGGTTTGTTATTATAAGCACAGACCATTATAAACCTTGGAACACCTGGTTTGTTAATATAAGCACAGACCAATATAAACCCTGGTTTTGTATGCTGTTCATCTGTCTATGCGACGAGGACCATCGAGTCATCATGGGGTTGGGGAAGTCATGCTCTTTGGGTCCGCAGATGACTGGTAAGGCAAATCTGCGCTTGGAAGCGTCTCTGGCAGTACAGACAGAGAATGATGGCTGCTGTTGCAGAGTTGATGGCTCTGTTCTTCCTGGCTTGCCTGCAGTCTTCAGCAACAGCTATCCAGTCTTGTGATGACATAGTCGATGAAATGCCAGTGCTTTGAGCGGAGATACATCTATGACGTTCTGTTGTGGGTAGGGAGGTTAAAGATGGTGTTGGTGATCAGAAGACCATGCTCAGCGCAGGTCTGGACAAGTATTAGACCATTGCTGTTGCAGTTGCCGACTCCATGCTTTGGCACCCTTGTGTACAGCTGACCTCCATGCTCCTCTGTCTTGGGCTGCCTGCTCCCACGTGACCTGGCCGATGTTGAGAGCCTTCAGTGAGGCTTTCAGCATGTCCTTAAAACGCTTCTTCTGGTTACCTTGGGAGCGTTTACGTTTCTGTAGCTCTCCGAACAGTAGTTTCTTGAGGAGACACTCTTCTGACATGCTGGCTATGTGACCTGCTCAGTGAAACTGAGACTGCATCAGGATGGTGTGGATGCTAAGCAGGTCACCACGTGTCTGGAATCCTATCTTGCCACTTGATGTCGAGAAATTTTCTGAGGCAAGTAGTGTGGATGTGGTTCAGCTTCCTGGTGTGACGCTGAAGACTGTCCATGTTTCACAGCCATAGAGCAATGCAGTGAGAACAACAGCACGGTACACCTTGATCTTTGTCTCTGTGGTGATCCCTTTTTTGTTCCAGACGCTCTTGTGTAATCTGCCAAAAGTGAAGCTTGCTTTGGCGAGTCTGGCGCTGATTTTGTTATCAATGACTACATTCCTGGAGAGTGTGCTGCCAAGGTAGGTGAACTAACCAAGTTCAGTCGCTGCTCATTGATGGTGATGTTCGGTTCAATGTACGGTTTGCCTGGAGCTGGCTGATGCATTACCTCAGTCTTTTTTGTCCTCATGGTGAGACCAAAGTTGTTGCAGGCATCAGAGAACAGGTCAACGCTGTGTTGCATGCTTCAGTGGAAGCATTGGGGGCGCAGTCATCGGCAAACAGGAGGTCGTTGATGATTTCAGTCAAAACCTTGATTTTTGCTTGAAGCCTCCTCAGGTTGAACACTGAACCATCCGTCCGGTAGTTGATGCGGATGTCCACATCAGGGTCTCTGAAGGCATCTGTCAGCATGGCTAAGAACATGAGGCTGAACGAGGTGGAAGCAAGGACACAGCCTTGTTTCACTCCTTTGGAGATAGAGAATAGAGCAGTCGTCTCACTGTTGTCCTGGACTCTTGCTAGTATGCTGTGTAGTTGTCATACAATGACGATGAATTTTCTGGGGCATCCGTACTTTGCCATCATTCCCCAAATACCCTTTCTACTAACAGTGTCAAAGGCCTTGGTCAGATCGACATAGGTGGAATAGAGGTCGGCGTTCTGTTCCTGACACTTCTGCTGTAGCTGTCTGGCAGCAAACACCATGTCGATAGTCCCGCATTCTTTCTGGAAACGACACTGGCTCTCAGGTAGGAGGCCTAGCTCCAAGTGCGTGATGAGGCGGTTGAGCAGAACTCTAGCCAGGATCTTGCTAGCGATGGACAGCAGTGAGATTCCGCAATGATTGTCGCAGACTTGGTGGTTTCCTTTGTGCTTGTAGAGGTGGATGATGAAGGCGTCCCTGAAGTCCTGTGGCACTGTCTCGTGCTGCCAGATGAGCTGAAACAGCTGGTGAAGTTTCTCAACCAGGGCCGCGCCACTCTCCTTGTAGATTTCAGCTGGGATGGAATCCAAACCAGGTGCTTTGCTACTGTAAAGTAGTCGGACTGCTTTCTGAATCTCATCCAAGGTGAGCAGGGTGTCCATGGTCTCTTCAACAGGGACTTTGGATAGTCTGTCGATGGCATCATCGTTGATGGTGCAAAGCCTATTGATGACGCTGTTGGAGTGTTCCACCCATCTCTCCAAAACCTTCTCCTTGTCAGTGATAAGGGTTGACCCGTCAGCACTGAGGAGGGGAGACAGTGATCCTGAGTTGGTAGGGCTGTAGACTTCCTTCAAGATCTCGTAGAAGCGCTTCATGTCATTCCTGTCTGCCAAGCCCTGGATCTCATCCACTTTGCTGCTTAACCAGGAATCCTGCATCTGGCGCAACTTCACTTGAATGTTGCTCCGTACATTTCTCAGCATTTCTTTCATCGAAACTGACTTTGGATCGTCGGGACGAGCTTTGTGGGCACGTCGCTTTTCCTCTAGCAGCTGCTGGATCTCTGTGCAGTTCTCATCAAACCAGTCCTTGTGTTTTCTTGTAGTTGGCCCGTAAGTAACTTCTAAAACATTTTTGTTAAGGAATTTAGCTTAATCATTTGGAGTCCGTGCAAAGAATATACATGTTTTTCAAGCAGAATAAGTGCTAAACCTCTTCGACCCTGTGAAATTGTGCAAACATATTGTTTGTCCCTTTTATTTGTTCACAGAAGTGTTGCCAATATCTTTTATATACAAATGTGTTTATTCTAAAGTAAGGTTTTTTTATTGTTAGCACATTAAATGTTCAGCGTAGGTTTAGATGTAATCTTTAACTCGACGGTTTCTTGCCCAGAATCGGAATCGGAATCTTGCTATTAGACTAAATACCATTACTAAATAAACCATACATTAATATTACCTCATCATCAATGTGATATATCCATGCACCATCGTTCTTTTGCATGTTTTCCTACCCCCACGAACCTGTGCGGTAAGTCTATTCATAAGTTTGTATGTAGGAGCTTGTATCTGATTGGTCGCGATAACAAAGTTATCGACTAATCAGTTTCGTTGTTATAAATATTAACAATTTCAAAATAAAGTGATCTTTGTTAGAAGTTTGCTATGATGACACCTTTGTTTTTTTGTCTAATGTGTTTCCAGTAAAAATATTCACTATCATCGAGAGTGTAGTTTTTACGTGAAGATATGTAGTCTAAGTATTTCGTCGCTAACTGTGTTACCGTATTTGATCCACACCAACCAGGATCGCCGCTTCACAGGCATCGGTCGCAAACACCGGTGTTACGGCGATCGTAATTTGATTGTTCCTTGTGGTTGTCGCGCCAGACAGGTGATCAGTAGGCAAATCATATTTGCCGGAATCCGCAATTCTGCTATTTACAAGTACATGGATAACAATGGGCTGGCGTTTCGTCATGCAAAATCTTACGTGTGAAGATTAAAACTTTAAAAAGAGAATGCGGAGAGATTGGTGCAGATTTTTAAAAAGTTGATATCGGTCATTCAAATGTTCCGGAAGATGAAACACTACGATAAAAACTTTCCGTTTTCGACATTGTGAAATTCTTTCGTTTTTTCAGAGAATTAACCCCAAAAAACTGATAATTCAGAATTCTATATTAGGAATAATTCATAACGAAATATATTCCTGTGCACCCATAAGTAATTCTCATAATTACCGATTGCACAAGACAATTTGCTATATTCTGTATTGTTGCCTTTTATTTGTCTTGAATTATGACTGAAAGGAGCTGAATGAAATTACAAACTATGCAGTGTGTTCAACATCTCATGTATGAACAATAACTTTAATAAATATGATTTTACTGTATTTTTTTTGAAAAAAACGAAGGAATTTCGCAATGTCGAAAACGGAAGGTCTTTATCGCAGTGTTATGAATATACAGGCTATTACAATAATCAAATCTTGAGGTTTTACAAGCTTAAATTAATTAATTGTTTAGTTGTGGTACAGCCCCAGAGGAAATATCATGTACTATTTACGTTAGCGGAAGTCTATAAGATTGGTTTAATGTTCTAATAAGATGAGTCATTCACTTAAAGCGCGGTGATCGTCGCGCAGCGCGTGTTCGAATTTTATGTAAATAAAGAATGTATTTTACACGCGTTGTATACGTCGCTATGAGTCCCATATCGAACAGGACGCGTCACGACGACTGCCGCCCTTTAACATCTGACTGGTCAGTGCAAATTTAGAGGGCAGTGTTTATGTCAGACGTTTGGATAATGTTGGATAATGTCATATGCTTTTGCGATAGACTTGAATAAGTTTCCGGTGGTGGCTTCGATCACCGCTCTCCTAGCAACCACTATTAGCCAGAAGTATGTACTTATCGGAGTGAACGAGTTATATCGCCGAAAAAGATCCAAGTATTAGTAAGTTAGAAAATCCGACCCAGAGTACCAAGTTGACAGCAGGACAGAATGACTTAACTTTCACTGCTTAGGGCAGTAGAAATGTAACCAATAGGCACAAATAAATAATGTAAAATTCAGTCGAAAACACCCAGAGCACAATATATTATTTTGAGTTAAATTATGCCAAATTGTAAAAGAATTAAATTTGTATAGTTTACATTCGTTCGAAAATGGCCAACTATAGATTGTGGAATTACTGATTTCTTACAAACACGGTATATTAAATTAGTAAGTACTAGCATAACATTTTAAATTAAGTAACTTGCAAAATATCACACACAGTTATTATCAAAGATATTGTAACTCCACTCAGCGACTGCAATACGAAAACAATTCGAAAAGTTTTCTCAAATCTTAACTTTGTTCCTCTAATTAGTAAATTTCATTTTCAGCATTTCTTTAAAATTGATGAATCAGAATGGACATTTTTCTTTAATCTCCCTTTTGTTGCATGTTTGGATAGCAGATTTCAAGAATTCCAGTGGAAACTTTCGCATAACATCATCTATACAAACTGGACATTGTATCATATGACACCACCACGAGTACAGTCCAGTCGTTGTACCTTTTAGTGGAACAGCATAGGAAACCATTTTACATATATTTGTGAATTGTTATGTTTTTAAGTCTCCCTGGCGTGATTTTCTAAATAAACGGGCGCTCCCTCTGCCCTTACCGATAAGCAAATTTTGCTTGGTGACCAAGATTTCAACATTTTATTGAATCATTTGATAATGTTAACAAAAAAATCCATAAATGACAACAAGCTTCAAAAATATCCTCCAACACTGAACAGCCTACAAGTCAACATGACACATATTAAGCAGATTAAAAATACATGTACATTGCTAAAAAAAACTGTATAGAGAATTTCAACAAAAAATGGGGAATATTAAATATCTAATTAATATATTTAATCACCTCATTCATCTCTCCTCTTTTTCGGATAGGTCTTGCTTTTATTGTTTTGTCTGTAATTTTGTTTTTTGTCTGTGTTTTTCTCTGTGTATTGTGAATTTCTTTAGCATTGAAAATAAATAAAGGAAAAAAAAAATATCACACGCATTGTAACACCCACAAGATTGTTTCGCAACTCAAATCAAACTGGCGTCATTTCGGACGTTTTTTTATAAATAAAATCATTGGTTTCCTTCGTTAAATTACAGGCGACAAAAAAAGTAAGTAAGCTTAAAACAAGTTAATTAGTTAGTTAATTTTGTTCCTAATTTGGTATCACGGGAACGTACATTTCAGTAACATTTATCTACATATATTAACTTATTAACTAAATGTGTAGCGATATTGTTATTATGGCTTGACGGTGCTCGTGTCTTTCCTCTATAAATCTAAATACATGTGGTTTGCATTTGCTTTGTAATATTGTATTTGTTACGTTTTGTACATTCCACCACCAAAATTACGCATCCAATCAGATCTCTTTAAATACCATTTGTTACTATAGCAATTTTTCTGACACGCATTTATCACATGTGATATAATGTTTGATAAGAAAATTATGATTTGGGACATTAGTCATATTTATAGACATAGACTATTTCATTATGGTCACAACGACATTTCTATTTATAAAACTTCATTTTGCAATATTATAGTAAATTGATTCCCTAAATTAAATTAATTTAAAGTCAATGTATTCGTGATTATATCAAAATGACATATTCATTGGACATATTCATTGGACATATTCATTGGACATATTCATTCATTTGTTTTAAATTCCTACCTTGGTGTTTTGAATAGTGAGTGTTCTATTTATGATCATTTATACATAAATTAGCAATGATAAATGTAAAGGCACCGTTTCCAAAATTGTGGTACAGTTATTTATTGAAGTCTCTGTAAAACAACGAATGACAAAACTAGATACGAATTGCAATAAATATGACGCTACCTGTTATGATCATGACTGCTTAAAAGTGAAAACTAAAGACATAAGTTTACTGAATAAATGTAATATCGCCAACTACGAAAATGTGAAAAAAATGTAAAACATTTGGTCCATTTTAAAACCAAATAAAATAGAACCTTCCTGAATATTAGAGGTATTTAAATCATTATGCGAAGTACAGGGAGGTTTAATTTGTTACATCAACTATTATTTATTAATATTTTAAATTTCCGGGTTCATATGTTAGTTTGGTAAAAATATTTTACTGTTTGTTTGCGATGATTAGATTTTATCTGGCTCAAAACACAATAAATGTACAGAAGTCATTGTTAAACGTAAACTCAAATTAAGTACAACTAAAAACAAAATTATTTAGAAGGGATTTTATCTGAAACATTATGAGAAATGGTACTACAATGGAGACATATCAGAACATTGTACCTACCACTGAAAAAGGAAATGATTTTCTTATCTGGGTGAGGTTTAACTGTCAACCCTTCTACAAATTCGGCAATGGGATTGATTGTATTCTTTGACATTATTGACGCTGGAACTTCCCATTTCATTCGCTTGGACCGAGGCATGAATATTTCAGTTCCGTTGATACCTGCAAAACAAATAGTAACGTTCTATTTATTTTTAGATACATTTACATATTTTATTTTTTCAGTCGTTTTTGTTCTAGTAAATTTCCCAATACCGCATTTGTAGTTGATTCGCGGTTGTGTATGCATATTTCCAACTAATAATATATTCGATATATTTGATTATATACAAAAAAGAGGAGAATATAATCCTTCCCATACATATACAGCATAACATATTGTACTGTAAAATAGTAAAACTGAACCACAACCTCACAGATTTTCTATATATTTATTTCAATGTTATGTTTCCCGTCAACGAAATATAATGAGGATAAAACCAGCGTAATAATTAATGCATTTTATATTTACACATTGAACCCGCCATCTAGCCATTATTGTAATCATATACATATATTACCGAAAATATTATTTAAAAAAAATATTGTTTTAATGTGATGACGCCAAATAAATATACGTAATCTTGTTCTCATCAAAACATATACCGTCTAACTTCCGCAGGACAGGTGAAAAACACAGATTTCTCATCTTTCTTACCTTGAAGTCACAGAAAAAACAGCCAGTTTAAATTAGTATGGTCGAATCGACAGTTTCCCAGATTAGGTTGCCGTGATTGTCAGCAGATGTGAAGTATGCCCTCATACACCGCGTTTCAAAAAAAAATGTGGGTGGGGGATATACCTTCTGACTGTGTTGTAGAATCCAGGGTGGTTGGTTGAGGCGGTACCTGCTAAATTCACGATTTGGGAGCTACCTCTTTTTTTCTTTTGGTAATAGAGTGTCACGTGACAGGATTTGAAATTCTCACTACACCTTCATTTCATATTACCTGAAGGACCTCTTACGCCGACTACTATAGACTGGTAGCAGGACATAGGATAACACAAACTATTGGGTGTTTAAAAGTTACGGACTTATCACACATATAAAGACAATCTCAACATGGAACAATACATTACACTTATAAATAGTCGAGGTCATATAAGAGAATTAGCCAAATTTAGAACAAGTAATCATAGATTAGCAATAGAAACAGGTCGCTATACGAGACCTAAGACACCAATGGAAGAGAAACTATGCACACATTGTAACCAAATAGAAGATGAAATACACCACCTAATAGATTGTAATTTATACACAGAATATAGAAACACTTTGTACAGTGCCATAGGATTAATCAAGCAAGACTTCAGAAACAAAAGCAAAAGATAAAAATTTGACTATATAATGCAATCGAGAGATAAGACAATTATATATGCTCTAACTAAATATTTGTTTCAATGTAAAAACACTGACTAACGATGTCAAAACTTATTATCAAAGTATGTGTGAAAGGACTAATTTCACAACAAAAATACTAGTAGTATAGTCTAATGTTGCTATTTTTATTATATATTTTACTTATAATACTACTAATACATAATACTATGTTTTCAATTTACATTTCAATTTGTCATTTCAATTTTTCAACTAGATTGATGTACATAACCAAAAAAGAAATGAAATATTTTCTTTACGGTGTCAATACAGCACTATTCTATTCTATTCTTCTATTGCTCCTTTTAATACACTGCATTTTGCCAGATATATAAGAAATCTTGGGCAACCTTGTCATTGTGGGCTGTGTTTTGGGGCTTATCATCAAACAAATAATTTCACATTATGTTATTTCTATAATTTATATCAACATTACTATCGTACATCGCTATTGTTTCGGTATCAGTTATTTCTACAAGATGAATGAGTCCATCCATAGACCCTCCAGTAGATAATTTATTTAATTCAAATAGAGCCTTTATTGTTAGTATTTAAACTGTACTACTTGCATAGAAGTGCAATACGGGTATGTGTCGCCCGACTGGGGTGTCATTTCACGTTATTTTGTTTAAAAGTGGGTGATCATTTATCAATGGTTTGGTTTAGAAGTTTGTAGCATGTCTTTCACAGATCCTTATATTCAAAGCCAAATATACCGGAAAAGGCTGAATACAATGCATCGCCCGGATGCGCTCACTGGTTGCGGAAGTTGTGAGCTGGGTGTTGTTTTATTAACTGAAAACACTCGTGTTTAGAAGTGGGTATATAAATAGAAAAAATGGTTTAGAAGCGAGTATGGTTTACGAGGGGTGGGCTGCTTACCCTTGCCCACTAAATGTGGAAGTAGCCCCCCCCCCCGGGGGGGGGGTGATTGGCGCTCAATGGTTTACAAGGAGTACATGAGCATTCCAGCGACAGAGCGTTTTCACATCACTTTTGCCATGACTAGTTTTATGACTAGTTAATTCAGTGCCTAGTTCAGCTTTTCATTTTTGCCTTTAATTATTTTTTTTTCTTTGTTTTCTTGTCAGTGTTTGCTTTGTATTTTCACAATTTTACATTGTCCTTACATACCAATCACTTTCAAGTTGTTTGGCAGCTCCGCCTTGGTCTGGGGTACTTTTAAGCCTATGTTCAGGCCTAGTTTGTATGTGTTTGTGATTCAGTTATCTATTTTTCTAGCACATTGTATCAATTGTGTTAAATTTGTTTTCAGTATAAATTTGGTTAATTGCTGCACATATATAGATTTGCCTGTTCAGTTTTTCTCTGTTGCAGTGCAGCCACCAGTATATAGCGCCACCTAGTGGCAGCAAATTCTCAGTCTGCTTCAGTATTTTTGTTTTCCCGGCTGTCTTATATTTTTCAATCCTCCCACCACTTCCCCATTTTTTTGTAATTTTATTTTCCCACACCTCTTTTCTGAATTGTAAGGGACGACGTCAAAAGATCGATGTCAGATAAAAAAACTTAATTCCTTTAGTTTTTTTCCAAACCCCCCTACCCCCCACTGAAACTTAATTGATAAATATTGGTCATGGCGTCAGACTACATTCACTATTAAATACAAATTGATAATCGGACAGTAGTATTGCATAGCAGTTGGTTGTTGGGTGGGTGTAAAGAGAGTTTACAAATGCACATTTTTACACACAGATTTACACTCGAACCAAACCATTTTTCTGTTTTTTTTCCCTTTTCGGTTATTTCTGTCCAGGATTGGATAGAACTACAAATACTCCAAGATTTTTTGGACTTCATTAAAAAATAAAATCGTTTTTGTAGGATGGAAACTTTTTGAGGTCAAAACCCCCCACCCCCAAACTAAAGGAAATAAGTTTTTTATCAGACATCGATCTTTTGACGTCGTCCCGAACACTTTTTGTTTTGTAAATTTAGTCAATTTCAGTAATTACTTAATGCCCTCTGTAGTCTGGGGTACTTTTAAGCCTATGTTCTGACCGAGTTTTGTATTAAAGTACCTCCTTTCTGTCAAACAATTTGTGTGTGTGTGTGATTCAATATCTATTTTTCGAGCATATTGTAGCAACTGTAGTTTAATAATTGACTGACTGTTATTGTATAACCTACTGCTAGAAATAGGTGGACAACCGGGCGACAAAGTTACAAAACTTAATCTCACCAGACTGAAAAGCCAGTCAGCTAGTGTTCTGATCTGATGTATAATACGGTATATACACACCAGAGACATCTTTCTCTGTATGTAACTTGTACACAAGGGTAACTGTATGTTCAACCCATTGGCAAATCAGCGTTAGTGCACAGCTTTGTTTTGCTTCCCCTCGCATAATTGACAAACATCCGTTTTTTGCTTCTACAATAATAATAAAAACAAACGCACAACTCTGACCAAACTATGTAGTAATTCGACATGGTCCCATAAATTGAGTGTGAGAGGAGAGGGTTAAAAATAAAAGTTGCATTGAATTCAGGTTTTTTTCATCATAAAATCAAGTTTAGTCTTCATAGTAACATGTACTAGTGTGGAAAACCACAGTGATCAGTAAATGAGAGAACTGCTATTCCACTACTCAAGCAGCCAGTTGCTAGGGTTTATGAGGAATGTTTTGCAGGACCAGTATGCCGATTCCAGCAAAGCATAGCACAGTCCTAGTTAGTTATCAAACCTAAGTTATATAATTTTGTTTATAGCAATATAGTACAAGTACTTGTATATCGCAAGATTTTGCTATTGAATAGCAAAAATTAAAATAAAATAGCTACTGGTTGGCCCTTTTCAATCGGGTCGTCAAACCAATACATCTGTATAATAATACGATTAAAAAAATGGCCCCCAGTCACCCAATATGAATCTGATCTGAATCAAAATGACATGCATCAGGGACCCATAATGTCTAATGTATGTACCAAGTTTGAACGAAATCCATTCATACACTACCGAGATCCAGTTCCAGATTTTTGATGATTGTTTTAGCACTAAATGGCCACCATTCTTCCATTTTGAATTGGATCGTAAAACCAATATATCTGTATATCTACGAGATGACGTATAATGAATGTTTAAAATTTGAAGATAATCAGTCAAAGCAAGTCAGAGATATGGCACTAGAACCACATTCATTAAAACAAAATGGTCACCAGTCGTTTTGAATTTTATCTGAAAAATTTGCGTCAACATGCATCAAGGTCCCATAATGTCCAATGTATATACCAAGTTTGAACAAAATCCATCTGTTAACAGCCGAGAAATGGTTTATTTTGATGTATTTTTCATTACAAAAATGGCTGCCATTTGGCCATCTTGACACAGATCATGAAACAACTTAATGTGCATGTATAATATGATGCATGTGTGAAGTTTGAATGTAATTGGTCCAGATACAGGCCCGAACACGTGCATGCATGTAAAGACTCAAAGAGGTCAATCCATAAGTCCCAAGTTTTAGATACGACTGAACGGGGACTAACAAACTGACGGCCAATCATTTTAAATCAAACCATTAGAATGTAATAGATCAAGGCATGCCTGAGAAATGATTGAAGACCTGTCAAAATTGTTGGTCTTTGTGGACAAAAATGGCCTCCAGTTAGTCAATTGTCATAAAATGAAAAAATGACTCATCTTTGTGCTAACTTTGAACCAAATGAATGACCAGATGTCCTTGTATATAAGCTATAATCATGGCAATAAAACTGACATGGTCTTTTATACATAGTTCACAGAGATCACATTAATAACAGTACTTATAATATGTTTATTTGAATAAAAATAACATTAAAAAATATTCTAGCAAGTGTACCATAATTTTGATGATCTTCAAAAAGATTTCCACAAATTGATGCAGTCAAGATCCAAATTGTTTCTAAAAAGAAGATTTATATATTATGAAACACAATCCTTAAACTCAAATGCAATCATAAAACTAATCAGTAACTATGTACCACCAAATTTATTATAGAATTAACAAAATATTCTGTAATTTCTCTTATCTACTAGCGCATCTCCAACAGAAACGCATCAAGTCAAAACTACAATTTGGCTTCAGCACAACAAATGTATAACATGCTGTTGTCTGAAATGTATATATAAACAATTTCTCATCATAAATCTTATTTATGAATCAAGAGTTTCAAAGACAAAAACAAATTATTAATAATAGCTTGAATATAAGCATACCCAAAAACTGATGTTAGTTATAAACACATGCAAAAATAATGTACAATGATTTTCGAATTTTTTTATTTTGAATTGGTTTTCAGTTTGGAATTAAAGGGCGGTGGTCGTCGCGCTGCGCATGTGCGTCATTTATGTTGATAAACATTGATTTTTCTCACGCTTTTCCAATAGAAATCACAAGTATGAGGTTCGACCTGGGCGTGACTTGCACTAATTACCGCCGCTGACATCTTTGATACCTTCTAATCACCTAAAAAATACCTAATTAAAGCTTTATAACATCTCAGTTTGTACTGATCGGCGCAACAGTCAATATACCTTGGACATGCGTGGCGCGACAACTACTGCCCTTCGAATATACAGTTAACAACAACTTTAATACACAGCATGAAAAGAAATTCAGTAAATATATGGCTGTATCTAACTCTGGCATTCATTAGATAAAAAAAAAATAATATTGTTTAATTAATGAATGTATTATCAGCACGAGTAACATTCTTATTATACATTTACATAATGGAATACCATTATTGTTGCTGCTATTATGAGTATTGTAAATCAGCACCAAAAAAAAATGAAATTGCACATTTCTGCAAAAATAAAATATTAGATATGATGTTTTTTAGCTATATACCGGTATGTACATGTGGCAGCCATATCTACATCCCTCTGAATGTAACAAATTCACATTCATTGCTTATATGAATAATTTGCATCAAACCTTTTAAAAGTAGTAACATTACATTACAAAATTCATGACCCAACAGAAATTGGCATTTTAAAGCGAGAGGGTCGTCACCTGCACACACGCGAGAAATCAGTCATAAGTGACGATAACAACACACACTAAAAATGCAACGACTCTTGGGTAGACATGCTTGTTTGTAAATAATGACACGCTATGACCATCTGACGGATGCGCAGGTGATGACTCCCTCGATTTAATTACAAAATAACCTGTTATTTCTAAATATTAAAATAAGGAATTATCCTGTGTGTGACTATGGAAGAACACTTTTCCAAAACTTTTGATATGTATTATTCTAAAATGCATTTTCAATGAGATAATAAACATGGCCAGTTAAAAACTGTATGCTGTGAAACCATAATCTAAATAATACTTGTTTTTCATTGGGACGGATATTATAAAATTATCAACTTTTTTTATTTTATAATCTGCAATTTTCCATTGCCAAAATTGTTTAATCTGGACTAGATCACCTAAGTTGGATTTGGGGGTGATGGTGATGAGTAATATTGTAAAATGAAAATATGCTTGGGTTGCATATTGAGTAGAGTTACTAGAATCAGTACAATGAGGTGGAGTAACTCATTGTACATCATTGTAACACTGCCATCTTATGACAGAAAACATAGGCATAAGAAAGAAATAGTTATCCTTTGCAAATTCAATGAATCTGTTTACATACGAGATGTGTAACAAACACGTAAAACAAATATATAATGATAATCTGTTAATCATTTTTAACATCTTTCTTCAATTCGCGTATGGTCTGCGACAGCTTGTATTTGTTGCTGACCCTTTTAACACGTCCTTTTTTAGGATTGTTGTTCTTGGAAGCCATCTTTTCAAGCTCAATGACCTCTTCTTCGATGGCGCTCAGCAGCTGCTCTGCACTGTCATCAGGAATTCGAGAGTTCGTACGTTCTCCCTCACGAGAGGCCATGATCTGCATGCCGATATACATAACAGGTAATATGATAGAAAGCGTGACCATCACTTTCATCAGAACATCCACACCTTCTTTCTGATGGAACAACAGCCCCAATAGCCAGGGTATGGCGATGCTGCCCAGACACGTTGCGACTACAAATGACGCCATGGCTTTACCAGTCAGGAGTATGTACCGATCAGCAAATGCAATAGTGGTTGGGAAAATAGATGCCATGGAGAATCCCAAAAGTATGATGGCAAACCATAAAACCCCTGCATTAGAGTCGCCTAATACAACTAGTAGAATTCCTGACAGGAGCACCCCAAGCAAGTCTGGGGCGAGCATGAACATCGGTCGCATACAAAGAGCAAAGCAAATAGCCAGAAGGCGACCCAGTGCAAAAGCACCCCAAAACGCTGCATTGATGTAGCTAGCATTCTGTGAAGTAAAGTTCACATCAGTTTTTTTAGCAAAAGCATAAATGTATCCACCGTAACCCTCCTCCAACCCTTTATAAAAGAAGAAGAAAAGAAACAGACCGGTCAAGAATATAAAACGAAACAGAAGCTTCTCATCAGATGATTCTCTGCCAACACCAGCACTGACAGCAGCTCGCTGACCAGCTATTAGAAAGCGAGGACCAGAACAGAAAAACCAGAAGAAGGGCAGTGAAACAATGAGGCAGCAAACTGCAATCACCATGTAGGCTTTTTGTATACTGGATGCATGATTCAGAAATGTTGTATAGAATGAAATCACACTGCCTGAAGAACTATCTGTGGCATTTACAATGGATGAATCAGTTGATGGAATATTAGCCAGCATACTATCTCCAGAAACATTTTTGTTATCTGAACTTCCTGTATGCTCAATGCTTACAGTAGTGGATTGATTTGATGAATTATCATGATCATTAATGCCATTCTCAGGCCCATCTTTGTTATCTGGACTACTGGTATCCTTGCTAGTCGGAGTAATGGATTGAGTGGATGAAGTGCTGACAGTATCACTATTGCCATCTTGATGACCATCTTTGTTATCTGTATGATCAATGCTTACAATAGTTGAAGTGTTAAACAGAACATCACCATCACCTGAACCTACAATACTAGTAAAATTGGACATTGTCTCATTTTTATTAACATCTGTACTATTATTAATCACGTTATTAACAGAATGTCTTTCAACAGAAAGAATTTCAGTATTATTATTTGTCTGGTTGTATGACAAATAAGGCTCTGCAATGAGTGGTGATACAAATGCACCTAATCCAAAACTAAAATGCAAGGCTTGCACAAATGGTCCAGTTCTCTTGCCCCACAAGCTGATGCACACAATGTTGCCACCTGTAAGAAATGAACAATAAAAAGTCATTAAAATTTACCCTCATATTTTAGCCAGACATGTCAAGACGTAAATCTGTCCCCATTTTTGTATTTCATCCAAATGTCTTCACTTCTGCACTTATTTTCATCTCTAATTTGTATTTGTTTTTCATTTTAACTTAATTTTCACCATCTTCAACAGCCAAAGGTTCATTTATTCGACCACTATAAACCTGTGTTCACTGTTGATGAAATCAAACACTAATGGCGAATACTCTGGTGTGTTTGCATGGTAACTAGAACATGTAGTCGCATGTTTTAATCATACAGACAAGGTAAAAATAAAAGTGGTTATTATTATATTTAATTTCTCATTACTTAATTGTTTTAAACTTTCAAGCTAAGCTAATCTTATCAGTATCAAATTGCATCTAATTACACTTGGTTGGTTGCATGTTTCCACTGAAATAAGAGGTTCAGAACAAATGAAAATTACTCCTGTAAAATCTGGTTCTAAAATAGTGCAATGCAACAGAGGGAATGCGGCTTCCATTAGAGCATCTACACATATCAGAAATGATAAATATTTGGTTCTAAATTGTTCAAAAGAAATGGGTGCAACTTATATTAGAGATGAGGCATCCAATACAGATTTTACGGGACACATATTTAATAAATCTGATATTGTAGAGTCAGTCATAAGATATCTGTTGTACATAGACTTAAAAATGGCGTTGTTATTTAATTAATGCAGAGAAAACATTGAAACAATACTATTACCTGTGCTGTGGAATCCCATCGACATACCCCACACAGAAATAGTAAGTAGTAGCTTCCAGTACTTGCCACACCAAGGAACCAACACTGCCAAGATAGCCATCAATGCCAATGAGCTACCCATCAGCAAATGTTGATCAAATCTATCAAACGCAAAACCAGCAACCAATGAACCAACAAGCATGCCTGTATTTCGTACTGTGATTGCGTAGGAGACATCAGAAAAGTCTTTTTCCACATTAGTAGCAAGATCTAGTAATGTTGGTCCGAGGATGGAAGTGCAGAGACCCTATGAGAAGGAAAACACAGAAGGATATGAATAAACAAGTTACCAATGTAATAAAAAGAAATATTCAGTCAGAGTACTGCAATGCGAAGAAATGTGATGTGCAAATTCAAATCAAAGAAAGCTTACAAACAACTCCCAAAAAAACAAACTAATCATTCACCGATTTTGACCCAATACTTATCAGGTATGTGCATTTCCTGGAGAATCTATGTGCCAAGTTTCATTGTAATGTGATGATTAGTACTTGAGATATCAAAAGAGAGGCTGAAAATTGACTAATCATGCAAATTAGGTAATTAATATGCATGGCTTTTACCCAAACTAATCAGGTCTGCACGATGTCGCAGAACAACTATGTACCAAGTTTCATCTAAATCGAATGTGTAGTTCTTTAGCTAAAAATTAGTTAATTGTCATGCAAACTACATGCAGGTAATTAATAGGCATGGATTTAACCCAAAACTTAATCAAATCTGCACATTAGCCCAGAGCATATACAAATGTATGCATCAAGTTTTATCAAAATCCAACAATTGGTTCTTGAGATATCAGTGGAACAGGTTGATACACACTAACTGCAAAGACTCCCCTTGTGTGTTTTGCACATGGGTGTAAAAAAACTATCTGGAATTTGGTGAATACTGTGTATAACAAATTCTAGAAGGATGAAAGATAATTTCTTAGACAGCTTCTGTTATTGAAAAAATACAAAGAAATGCAGTAAAGACTTGGGTGTGTATAGATTGAATATCAAAATCTCATACTAAGATATACTACTGGTATATATAAATATATATTTTGTTATGAATCAAAACACTTTTCGCTGTGAAAAAAGTTTTTAATTTTTACAGCATGATAACTGATAAATGATAACTGCATTTAAAACAAGCACATACAATTGCCAGAGTAGACAAGAGCTTGGCTCAAATAAATACATTAAATAAATAAAAAATAACATACACATGTAACACAGTTCTCATATGCTTTCATATTGTACATAAATAGGAGGATTAGTACATGTATATAATGTGTATTTACCGGTACATAAGCATGAGATGACATTACATGTAAATGAAATATATCTAGGTACAAACTGAGATCAGGTTCCGGAATGGCAAGAATGCTGATTTGGATAAATTATGAGTGTAGTGACGTCTGTCAACAAACATACACAAGTGATTTGTGTAGTTCTTGTATTTGTATTTGTCATTGTCATGTTATTATTGGGAGCATAAATTGCATGCAGTATCATTTACTAAACTGCCATTAAAAATCAACATAGACTGCATAAACTTTCATATATATGTGTTGAGAAAAGAAAATGCGAGTTGCTTGTCACCATGTTGAATTTAAAAATTATGTGTGATACAAAATCATGATTGAGTATATTATCTGACATGATTATTATTGTGATTTCAAGTTCAAAGTCATCACCATTCCAGAATTCACAATGATTTTAATTGTTGTTACAGGTCTTGTTTGCAAATTTTAACAACTGCTGAAAAAATTCATGGTTTATGGTATAAATTGGTAATAAAATTTACAAAAGCCCAGTATCATTACCAAACTACTATTAGAAACCAGCTCTGTAAATTTTGTACTAAACTGCCCAAGCAATGGAGTCCAAGAGCGCCCTCATGTATTCATCTTTATTTATTCCCCTGTTTTAAATTAAAACTGAAATACATTTGTATTTTCACTATATCAGCTCTCCTTTGTCTCAAACTAGTTACATGCTAACCATATAGAAAAAGTGAAAATAGTCAACAGCATTTTGAAAATAAACAAGTCATTACACAATCCCTGTCGCAATTATGGGATATGTTATTCATGCCTAAGATAAAGTGACATAACCAAAAAGCAAGATGGCTGCAAGTCTGCCTTTTATCTGATCACAAATTGTATTGTTATGGACATGTATTGCTACATGCATAATATATGCAATCAGATCGGATATGCAAATCACTGGTCATGTGACAAGGTAAATTGTTTCTGAATGAATTGAGAGTGAATAATAGACTAAATAATCTAGTATCAACAAATCAGATTTATTAAATGATTTCTAAATTTGCAATCTATTATATGGTCACAAACTTGATATTTCTATTTTTCATATTTTTGTATCCAAACTCAAATAAAACTTATTTGTTATGGCGTAACCCAATGACACTCTTTCTAACCATGTTTTCATTGGTTGGAAATTAATGAGATCGAAACAAAAGATTTACTAAGTGACTAACGTACAACATACGCTTGAGAATATACAACTTCAAGCACCAGTTAAATTTACTCGCTTACATAATCATAACCTGTTGTACAAGATAATATTTTTTGCAACCAGACTCACTCATTATACCCCAAATAATCAATGCACATTTTTTTTTTAGATAAATTTATAATTATTTTTATTATTTTGATTTTTTGACTATGAACATTGACTACATCTTTTGGAAGATATTCATACGAATAAACAAAGGCAGGTATGTATGTGACAAAAATATGGGACAGTACATGGGTATTAGACACAGCAGTATGGCCAAAAAGAAAGATTACCTGCAGTAGACCATCTTTGATTCGATCATAAAATGAATCATCATGTATCCCTACAAGCCAGATGGCAATCTTTAATCAAATCACAAAATGAACATGTATCTATTTACGACACATGCATTAAATATCAATAAAAACCGTAAATCTGATCACAAAATGAAGCATTATAAACATGTATAATATATGTACCGAAAAAGCATGTTCAAGATACCACATTAAAAAAAATGATGATCAGCCATGAACATGAATGAGTATTCTGTTTGGTGATTTACTGAAACAATAATGTCCACCATTTTGATTCCCTACAATGTATGGCATCATAACATCTGTAGCAAAAAATGTAGAGAAAATGATTTCATCCATAACTTGAGAAATACTGATGCGAATTAGTTCAAATTCGCATTTTGGACATTACTTGTGGAATTAAGAATGTTGCAATGACACAACAAGTAAAAATATTGCCAAAAGGTAAATAAATAAAAATGGTTATTTTGATCATTGAAAATATAATGAAAGTTCTCTTTGTGCTCATCATATTAAAGCGGAGGGTTGTCGCGAGCGTGTCCTTGAAACTTGAGTTCCAAGTGGCGTATACAACAGATTGTTTATTTACATCAAAACACGTGTTCAGTGTAGTAGTAATATGGCCAAAAATAAAAACAGCCGTTATTCAGCCATCTTTGATCTGATTATGAAACACACTGATATGTATGATGTATGTGCCAAATACGGATGAAAATGGTACATAAATTGTGGAAATATAGTAGTAAGGCCAAAAGTTCAGATGGCTGTGAATCGGCCATCCTTGACCAGATTTTGAAACAAATTGTCATAGACATGCATCCTAACATGTATAAAGTACATGTATGTGCCAAATTTGAATGAAAACTGACAGAGCACGTCCAAGATACCACATAAAAAAAAACACAAGATGCCTGCCAGTCGATCATCTTTGATCCAATTGCGAAATAAATCGTCATGGACATGTATCCTAACATGTATAATCTATGTACCAAGTCTGAATGACAACTGACAAAGCATGTCAAAAATACAACATTTTCAAAAAACAAGATGGCTGCCAGTCGGCCATTTTGAATCTAATCACTAAACCACTGCATGTGCATATGCATATGTCCTACATAAGGTACTAGGCACATGCAAAGAATGAACGGAATCGGTCCACAGGATTCTGAAATATGACTCTGGACAGACTGACACACGGACGGTCGGGACATAAATCCTAACATGTATGATCTATGTACTAAATTTGAATGAAAACTGACAAAGCATGTCCAAAATACTACATTTTCAAAAAACAAGATGGCTGCCAGTCGGCCATCTTGGATCCAATTGTGAAATAAATCGTCATGGACATGTATCCTAACATGTATAATCTATGTACTAAGTTTGAATGAAAACTGACAAAGCATGTCCAAAATACAACATTTTCAAAAAACAAGATTACTGCCAGTCGGCCATTTTGAATCGAATCGGTAAACCACTGCGTGCATATGTCCCACATAAAGTACTAGGCACATGCAAAGAATGAACGGAATCGGTCAAAGGGATTCTGAGATATGACTCCGGACGGACGCACAGACGGAGACCGAATTATAAGTCCCCGTTTTCGGACTTCGTCCGAACAGGGACTAATAAAAACATTTTTTTGTATAAGCTACTCTCATTGGTTATTGATTGATTGTGTAGAAGTCATTAATCGTTTCATGTAATTTAAAGACTTTGACATCGAAAAATAAAATTGAACATTCTGTAATAAATGATCTGTTATTACAGATCTGTTATGACTTCCTAGAGCAGGTGTCCCCTAGAGTTCAGTTTATTTTTATCTTGTGTTTTCTTGTACAGCACCCCCAGCAGGCTTATTCAACATCAGTCAGCCATTTTGTTGTTTCCTCCATGCTCTCGTCAGTCACAATTCTGTTTTTACACAACATAAATTATCCTCACCCACCAAATATTTACCTTATTCTATAATTTATGTGACAGTTTTCGCTTTACCGTACTTTCCTGTAATTTGCCTTTTGTTCTACATGTATTTCACTCTAGCTTACCTTCTTTGTATTACAATTTGGTGTAATGCTTGTGTTTTAGTTTGTTCTGTAATAAAGCATTGTCTTCTCTGACAACAAGGTGTTGCATTTTATTTTAGCAGTAGTAAATTGAGTGCAACAGCATTGAAAAATAAATAATATAATGTTGAAACAAGCTAACATATGGTTAACAATTAATCAGACTTGTCATGTATTAGCACTACGCACTGTCAAATAATTTGTGGAATTGTTACTAAAGGCGCATGACAAACGGTATTACATCATTCATGCAAACCATTGCTTTATTAAACCATTGATATATTAAAATTAATTTAAGCATATTTGTTATAGTTATATAATTAGGAAATGTAAACAAAAACTACACTGTCACATCTGTCAACCCATAACATATAATTGAATTCAATACAGAGCATACACACCATGTGTGTAACGTTAATTTTATCTGGTATTGTTGAAGAGGCAGCTTTCAATATCAAGGACTGTATATAATATCCTGTACACCTGTTGCTTTTTACAATAAAATGCTAAGTGTTTAGTATTATGAATTCTAATATGCAGCGATCACAGCTTAATTTGTTTGTATTGAAAATCAACCACACTGCCAGCTACAAATAAGTGTAAAAATCACTTAATGTCATTTTATAGTACTATATATATAAATTCAGCATATATTGTCTTTGAAGTGTGCTACAGTGCCCTGGAAATGTTGAATCACCAAAAGGTCACCACCCATCAAGTTTTTCAATAAAGCTTTGCTGTTGCCATGGATATACAATACTGGTAAGTCAATACTCATTTTTCATGTGCTTATTTTTTAGTGTTTCAGATATTTTTATTCAGATTTGCTTTTTCTAACCCAAATAAAAAGACAGTTTTTCTGTAATGATCTAAAATATTAATAACATTTTTGATTCAGCATACTCTTAATTTTAATCCAATATTTTCAAAATGGAGTCTCCTTAAAACAAAGCTGCAGGTGTATAAAAAAAAAAAAAATCACACTGCATAGTGATATATCAGAAAGCGGAGTGCTTTATTTTTTTGTAGTATACAATCATGATTATTTATAGAATACAATTTCGATGTAAGTTTACTACCGGTAGTTGGATATGATTTAAGTTTAATTCTTGCCTAAACAATTATTTAAAGTGCCTGTGAAATGCTCACATTTGTAAAAAAAAAAAAAAAAATTAAATAATAAAATCATCTCAGAGTAAAATTGAAAAAAAGCTCCTGAATTCTAGCCATGCCCCTTTTAATGTCAAAGACGACAGTTGCCAGGTTTCCTCAAACATCAGACAAAGAAGGAAGCCATGCAAGTGCCATGTACTGAATACCATAAAAACTTGTAGTTGTAAAACTAATGCCTTTACAAGCATGTGAATTACTAGTATGCTAATTAAAACCATGATTTTGTTGTCTAGGAATTAATAGAATGTCTGTCATGTTATTGGAGACAAAATATTGGTCTTCTGCTGGCACTATACTGTGTATTTATGCACAGTCAGTATTCCAATATGTGATCACTAACATATGATCGCCACTTAGTGAGTGGCGTTGGCGGTTGAAATTTAAAACTGAAGTCCAGTAAAATTTCAAATGAATCTCCCTGAATTTCCGTCTACAGTGAATGTGTTTACCATCTTATGCATCAAGTATGATACAGGGTCAAGCAGCTGACAAATAAAAAACATGCTTCCATGTATCAAGTCATTGAATGCATTAAAAAATAAGGTTCCAATGACCTGAGGTCCCACCTTTAGCCTCAAAGCAAATAATAATTATTATTCTTACTACATATCTGTATTTGCGTTTATGTTGTGGGTAAATTGAATTAAGTTTTGGTGGATCATTAATAGTTCAATGCATTGTACGTGTTACCTGCATAAAGATACCTGTGATCACCAAGTGATTTTAACCAGACAAGTTGTACTGTGGAATATGAATCAAATATTTAATTGTACAACATGCTTGCCATAAATGATTTCCACGTTAATTTATAGTCTTCAAATAGAGAGAAAACTCAAAATATACCATAGTAAGTCACGATGACAGGTCATGAAATTAATATATATATGGGTTTGAACTCTCGTAAATGAGTTGTTACTGTACTAATAACACAATGTAATATCAGTCATCCAAGATTATGAAACAAGCAGCCTCTCGGCTGAGATAGCTCCGCTGTTAGCAATACACATTTCAATTAAAGAACAGAAGATATCATTAGAAAATGAACAATATGCATAGTATCAATGCAATGGGACTTGCTGTTTTCAACAAGAATTCAAAAATATCATTTTTCACCATAAATGATTGTGATTTTTAACAAGAAGTTGAAAATATCAATTTTTACAAAAATGTTCATCAAAATTAGAGAATTGAAGATATCATCATGAAATGAACAAATCTGAGAGAGGTCCACATGTAGTACCTATATATGTAATATCAAAGCAATTGGACTTGTGGTTTTTAACAAGAAGTTGAAAATATCACTTTTTACCAAAAATGACAAAAATATTCACCAAAATTAGAGAATTGAAGATATGATCACGAAATGAACAAATCTGAGCGAGGTCTACCCAAGGTACATATACACCAAGTATCAAAGCATTCAGGCTTGTAGTTTTCAAGAAGAAGTGGAAAAAGTAAAACATTGACACGGACGACGGACAATCACTCATATGATAAGCTCCGCTCGACAAAGTCGACAGCGGAGCTAAAAATGAAAATTAGTAAAAAAAATTGTAGACAATAAATTGGGATGTGAAGTGTTCTCCAGAACTGCCTTAAAGTGTCTGTGAAATGGCTGCTATTTTCACGCCTAAAATTATCCATTGATGCATAAATATTATTAATTTTTATGTTTCTAAGCATGAATTATTTTTTTAAGTGAAAAAATGTGTTTTAAACTCAGTCTATGGCAACTTTATTTTTGTGTATTTTAAAACGAGGCTCCTCATTAGCTTCTCATTTGCAAACAGAAATTCCCCTTGTGACGTCAGAAGGGGAAGTCGCATGGCAGCTTGCATTGCCGATACGTGTAAATAAGGCATATTTCTTGTGCAGTTTTCTCGTCTTTGACTAAATTTAAACTTATGTACTTGTTCGTCGAGGAAGAATGGACCATAATTAACACATAGTATCAATTTTTGTTGCATAGGGTTGAGTTAGATGCGAAATATGTCGGTTCTGGTGTAGCTGGTCACCGTGATCATCACCGACACCGGCGCACGTTTGTACACTGTCACTGGACAAAATAGAATTTGACGTTGGAATTATCTCGTTATTTAGCAGGTTACTAGACACGTCACTACACTGTTTTATTAAAACTTTCAAAATTAAAATAAAAGAGAACATATTTTGACATTCTAAACATTAGACTATAGTGATCACTATAAAATAATTAAAAAAACGACCAATCACAGTTACTAAATATATGACAGCCGCGTAGAAATAAATTGACATTTTGTTGAAATAGGTGAACGAGTCAGGTCACGAGGGCAAGTGCATTAGAAGCACCGTTTAATTGGATAACAAAAATAATCCAGATCGACACACATACAGATAAATTCAGAGTGGATTGGAGTTAGCGTGATCCATGGCGTGATTGTCTTAATTATAACATCGTATTAAAACTTTATTTGGTGGAAACACATTGACCAAGCCTGGATTCTTATTTCATAAATTATTACCCAGACAAGCTGCAAGCATGGAGGTAAAAAAAGAACAGAGGTGTGAATTCGACATTCAACACCAATCACCAAACAATTCAGAAACTTTTAGCCTTCGAAAATGAAAACAATCAGCAGTGTGTAAGGCTGTGTAATTTCCTGTTTGCCCGACGCTTCGATTTCGTGTCACTGTCAAAATTATTGCTACCTTTTACTTAACAGGAACTAAATGGTCTCTATAAAACGATAATCAGGATCGCAGAAAAAGTCAACTCATTTGAAACACTTCCCTATCTCTTCTGAAATCCGCCTCGGTGATCATGGGCTCGTTCGGAATCTATTTCTTTCAAAAGTGTTGCGCCAGGTTTACGTTGTCGGCGTTTCTCTTTAAACCTAGTCGCTTTTTTTCATGGACGAGGACAGTTTTTCAAAAAATGTATGTACAAGTATATCGTTTAAAAGTACATATACTGAATGACCAGTGTTATTACGGCTCAGGGGTATGACTTCCTCTCACATTTTGTCATTTGGTGGCGCACCTTCAGCGAGAGTCGGAAATCCGGAAACAGTAGACCATTTCACGATAGGTGGGCGTGGTTACAACACGAGAAATATCCCAAATTTACTTGGATACGAGTAATCATTTTCAGCAAATATATCAATAACTACCCATTTCAGTGGGACACAGATCTAAAATGGGAAACGTGAGGGTGGGCATTGCACAGGCACTTTAAAGTGCCTATGCTGTACAGCAATGTCCCCTGGTGACATCACAAGTGGAGTACTTATATGCAAATGAGGACTAATGAGAAGCCTTATTGCTGTGAAATCCAATAAATGACTGGTAGTAGACAGCAATTTTAAAACTCATTTTTTTTATTAAAATATCTATTTTGTGCTAAGACATATAAAGTATGATAATAATCATATACCAATAAGTGATTTGGGACATCAGGAATACAAGAGTTTCATAGGCACTTTAAAATCATTTCCAATCATTGGGTTTATTCAAATCAAAGTGTTAATTTAAACTGTTAATGTCCTTTGAAGGCAGACAACAGTGTTTGTGAGATATGATTACATATAACATTTATATGCATAGTAAACGATGAGCGGGTTATTCAAATTATATGTCCCATGATGCATTGGTTCAATCATGGAGGATTGCAGAGCTGCTCTTTAACAGTTTTCACAAAAATGTTTTTAAAAAGATGATTGATGACCTCCTTGACAAGCAGCAGCTCTTAATGTGAACACATAGTCAGCTGACTATAGCTGAGCACCGGCTACTTCAGTATTTACAACAGCTGCATATCAGGAACAGTAAAATAAATCTCCTCCAAAAATGTTGCTTGGTAATATAGAGATTTTAGTAGGATAGCTCCTCTAATCACTGACTATACCAGAGGTTTTTCGAGAAAAAAAACTGCAAGAGGGAGCACTGCAATTCAGCGGTGCCACTAAGTAGGGGAGATAGGGTTCTCCCTACCTGAGTGTGGAGTTTTTGATGATTATATCTTAAAATGGAGCATTCTATGGCTTCCTTGGGGCCAAAATTACTATCAGACAGGTCACAGTTGAAGACTGTGGCCACATGTGATCCCTGGTCAATCAGAATTTTATTGTTGCAAGAGGATCTGCTCCTCAAGGTAAGGGGGTGAATGGCCAAGGGCACTGCTCCACTGTTCCCTTGTTTAAAAAAAATCCCTGCATACTGTGTTAATTTCAATAGCCAATTTCAAAACAAAACTCATTGAAAATGTAATTTTTCATAAGAAATGTTATGATCATTGCATCTCACTCCAGTTGCATACCCTCCCTGGTTCTAAGTACTACGTGTTATGTCGATACTCACCAAACCAAGGAATCCAGCACAGAGTAACCCAGTCTTGATACATCGATGTGGTGTTTTACCATCTGTGAACTGTGTCTTTTTGGTCTGGTTATTCAGAAGTCCAGTTCTATCCTCTTTACCATCTGGCTGTTCATATAGCACGTCTTCATCTTCAAAGTCAAAACTGTTGCGATCCATACTGACAAATGTAGTCACACCTGACTGACTGCAAGGGAAATGAGACAGTATGGGTTTATTGCAATAGATAATTGTAAAAACAGTCAGAGTTACAGGAGAATCGTTTTCTCTTAGGTACAAGGTTTGTCATGATTACGCATATTTCCATATACGACACATAAATGCTACTGTTCCCATCTTTACTTTGTTTTGAAACTGTGTGCCAAAAATGAGTTGAGATTTCCGGTTGGGACTAACTGGCGGTGACTAAATTTGAATATGGAAGAAAACATTCAAACAAATTAAAACAATGGGGCATCTAGTGACTGTTGGACTATTGTCTACACATGACACCCCTGTCGATTATATGGATTTGAATATACATGTGAAAATGGGCATGGCAAAGCAACCAATACAAGCCTTTGGCTATGGACTGAGGTTCTGGGAACAGTACATCGTTTCATTAGAGCGAAAAAAGCCTATGTTAGTTGATTATGCAAGAAATTCATATGGTGAATACTATTGGCTTTGTAAGTAATTGTACTTATGTTAAAGCCTGTAAATATCAGTTCAATGGGCATACCATTATACTGACTGCTGTCTTGATACAATAAGTTTCTTGAAATAAGAACAATATAATAAAACGATCCTATTCTTTGAGTAATGAAACTTCCTCACAAATTTGTGTAGATCAATGTACATATTTTAATGATCACACAGGAAGACGAATCTGATTAAAATTCGATGCAAGTACGCTAAAATATCAATTAACAGCATAAAATTTATCCACAATGTGTGAGTGTACCCAGTAGAACTGCGAACAGGCGCAGCTTGTTTGACCTCTGCACTATTCGTTTTAGACGTTATTTGAACCCAGAACTTGTGGTAGTTTTTTTTATTTATTTATTTAGTCAGTATTCATGGGATTGAAGATGCATGCATAATACCCACACATTTCATTTCCTGTAAACGAGTTCGGAGCCCATTTACAGACTCAGAAATATTGAGAGGAATAAATTACCCACAAGTCTGTGCGCATTTCCCTCAAACATGACAGATTCATGCAGAACATCAAATGCATTCAAAACATTTCAAACACTTCATCAGATATATACCGGGTATATATTGAACCAGAGGTAAATTACTTGGGGTTTGCAACTCGCATAGTACTGTATGGTGACATCATGTCAAGATCCCATTGAAGTCTCATCTCGTAGATAGCGAGACTGAGGCTACGACCTTCTGACATGATATATATCAATGTTCAAGGTTTGTAATGAAAAAATAAAACTTTTCTTGTCACTATCATAGTGAAAACTGTAATACATCGAAAATGTACAGAAAATATAGTTCTCGTAATCCGTCATATCGTGGGCAGATATTTTGATCCACCTGGATATCCCAGTATCCTAGTTACCTCGGGCATACGCATTCGCATTTTTCTGAGTTGGAACGCTTATGCGAGAGCGAGATTGTAACGGGATCTTGGTATCATGTCACCGTAGTTGCAAACCCCAAGTAATGTACCTCTGATTGAACGTATCATCATTCTGTTTAAATTTGTAAAGCATGAAATACTGTAAATGCATGAATTATTGACTGCTCTTTAATTTTGTTTCTTTCGCTGATAAGTAAAATCCACTAAAATACATCGATGTGAATAATATATTGGAGTGCATCCCTCTAAAATTACATTAAAATTAAATTCTAGTGAATTTGATCAAATATCAAATAGTGAAATCAAACATCAATGAAAGTTAAAGCTTATACAGTATGTGAATTTCACCGTGTTAAAATCAAGTGTAATCTTGACTTCAATAAGGCTAAATCAACACATTTTTTAGAAATGGCCTAAAAATATTAGGTAGGTATAGGCAAGGAGTTTTATTTTATGAGTTGTACTCAGTAGGTTTTTGTGAGAACATACTCATGGTTTAATTATTGACACCGAACTTAGTTTACAGAATATATTTCCTTATTACAACTGGGTGCTAGTCATTTGATAAAAAATAAATTGCAACATTGGGGGAATGACAGGAAATATTTGCATGAAATAAACTTGTAAATTTCCCGAAAAAATAGGTAGGGTTACGGAAAATACAGTAATGATTATTTTATTACTGTAAAGTGTTCGTCATTATTATTGAAATTATCCATTTTCATTTCAAATTGTAATTGTTACTAATTCTGAATATAGTTGTTTTCAATGCTGTTGAATTCAAAATTATAGCCTACTTAAAATTATTGCATATGTTCATAGTTTGCCATTTGCTTGTAAAATTATTTATGCCTCATAGAAGTTTTATAAATATTATTTATTATATATATTTTTTTAGTCCTGCCTTCATAAAATTCACAATACTCACTGAGTAGTGGGTTATCGTGTAATATTGATTGCATTCAATGTAGGACTGAGCAACAAAACATTACCATGGATGGGTTGATTGATTGAGATGAAATCCTACCAACTATCATATCTATGTAATGTAATTAATACGCCATACAAATCTATTCACGTGTACGTACATGCATTCACACAGGCATTCACGTAGGTCACCGCCACTGACAATGTTTGCATATTCAGTACATGTAATTAAAATTATCATAGCAAAATAACTACAACGAAAAAGACGAGAAACAGTCAAAATACGTTACATGCATCAACAGTAAACCTTTTCGTATTATCTGATTAAATTACCCACCATTGCTCGCGTTGTCACTGTTTTCTGATGTTATGCGAGGTCTCAAATTTCTACCTTCGAAAGTTTTGATCTTGAAGTTACGATTATGTGTCAACATTGAATGTACAGCATGAAATTAAATCGCCTCTTACATATAGCTGCAAGGTGTAATTCAAGTCAATTGTTGGACAAATGACGAATTTGTTGCTGTTAGACAAAATGTCCCGCCAAACAGTGACTTGCGACTCGGGCTCTGCGTAAGAAACATGCTACTTATTTTGCAAATTTTCCCCGTATATACAACGCCCCGAATATCCTGGAAATACAAACCTGTTGATTTCGAAATCAGCAAATGCTAATCTTGATTCCACTGGCGGTAACGTAAGTGTCAAAACAGGGTACGATTATTTTAATTGCAACACTGGTAGCTGATACTGGTAAATTAACGACAAACGTGCCCCATCCACGTAAACTTCCGGGTAACGAAAACACACACGAAACAAACTAACAGCCGTGTGATTATGTTGATTCGATATTCAGACGTGCACACAGCGGGCGCTTCGAGAAAATATTGGAAAAGTAACCACATCAGGTGCAGTCAACGAAGCTGTTCGTGAAAAAATGTGTTCACAGGGGATTTTTAGCGGGCAGGCAAAATAAAACATCTTCAGTGGGAGGGAATTAAAAATAGGGTTTCTCAGAGGGGAATTCCAGTAGGAGAAGATTTTTATTCAGAGAGCAGGCAAGTTCCATTTTTAGATTGAGCGGGTAAGGGCAAAATCACTGATTATACATTGTATTTTTCAGAAGTGCAAAATTTGAACTTGGGTACAACTCTCTTAATAAAGAGCGTTGTCGGTGAAATGGGTTATGGGGAACAAAAACTGAGTGGGAAAAGAGCAGTGGGAGAAAAACCGATTGAAGAGAAGGCAACGGGGAACAAAAACTGAGTGGGGAGAGGGCAGTGGAAGCAAAACCGAGTGGGGAGAGGGCAGTGGGAGCAAAACCGAGTGAGGAGAGGGCAGTGGGAGCAAAAAACAGTGGGAGGGCAATTTAATTTGGTTGAGAGGGAGGGGAGTTGCGAACAGCTTGACCTCTCCCCTCCAAATTAATTAAGCCTTAATAATGTTCATAAATTAAGTTACTGTTGATCAAACATAAAAATCAAACATTTTTGAAAATTTACTCGTTGACTGCACTTGCCACATGCCATTCACGAGGCTCAGAAGATTTTATGTAATCTTCTTCAATCTTTCATTCAGCAATTTTGAGAAAAGATCAAAATGTTTAATTATTCAATTTACTCACGAATGTTTATCAGTGAGCATGTGTACACTTTCGCGCCAATTGAGTTGCCGACGGGACCGGCCGACGGGGTTGCCGATTACTGGTTTTTCCAACCCACCTTCCGTGTTAGGCTGGTTGCTATGCATTTGGTCGTTACAATAGTTTTCATAGAGGTTTATTGTTCTGTGTTCATTCTTTCTCAATTATTTTTTTATTTTATTGTTTTATTAGACGCATAAAATCCTTAGGAAAGGATAAAAAGGGTCTTACAGAAAAAAATTAAAACAAACTACAATCTAAAAAAGAAAACAGAAAATAAAAACTTTTCTAAAAAATAAAACAAATCAAAAACAATAAAGACAATTTGCAGCCAATGGTGAGTACAGAATATAGAATGAACACAAAATGTGGCCTAATACACTGATAGTTGTTGCTGTTTTGTTCCATAGCTGTTTTTTAGGAAGACTGCTAAGGCTGGTGCTAGAGTATGGTTTGCCATAATCAAAATGAATTTATTCTGACTATTTTCTTTATCAAAATTTTGAACTTTATTTTGTGCAGTCAGGAATAATTTGTCCCTATGGTGACTGTAAGCTGGACATTTCATTACAAAATGTTGCTCATCCTCAATTATAGTTTGGCTGCACATATCACATGTTCTTTTATCCAGCGGCACATTATTATGTCTGCCTTTCTCAATTTTAAGGTCATGGTTGCTTGTCCTGAAATTTGCAATTAACCTTCTAAGACCATGGTTCTGCATATTAATTAGGTAATTTTCAATTTTTAAATCTTGTTTGAAAAGTATGTATGTTCTTAGTTTGTTTTTAGCCAAGGTTTGTTTTCTATTATCATTATGCATGTCTAAGATCCATTGGTTCTCAAATGATTTGTTTATTTTTTTTATGAATAAAGTCTAAATTTTTCTTATTTATTTTTTCACTTGAGTTTACAATGGTGACAACATGATCTATATCTTGCATGAGGGTTTCTGCACTAGTAAACCATTTACTTTTTACATTCTTATTTACTAAGTAGGCTTTTCTTAGTAATGTGTTATCAGAGTTTGTTACCCGGTTGAAATATTTAAGTCGTTGTTTCTTGATAAAACAGTCAATGGGGTACCTTCCTAGCTCACCATAAACAGCCATTTTTGGTGTGAATTTTGGGACCAAAAATGAACCGACAAAATGAAAGATGGACATCCTCAATTGCAGACTTAGTTGTGCTTTCATCACTCCAAGCATCACTACCATATACAATAATGGGTCTTACCAGTTTGTCAAATAAAGATAGTTGGAGGGGTATGTTTAGTGAGTTGTCATAACCAAGTTTGCATTTCAAAGCAAAGAGAGCTTTCATCCCTTTATTTTTTAAATTATTGATACCCTCTTTATGTTTGCCATTATCACTTATAGTTATACCCAGGTAATTAATTTGCTTAACAATGGCAATTTCTTTTTCAGCGAAGAAGAATATATTATTGCTCAGAGCTCTGTTTGATTTATTGAATACAATAACCTTTGTTTTCTCTGTATTAACAGCCAGGCGCCATTTTGACGTATGTATTTTTAAGTTGTCCAAACAGTTTTGTAGCCCCCTAGCAGATTTAGATAAAATGACAACATCATCTGCATATAGGAGACTACTTACTTTTAAATTATCAAGAACCGGGGAGTCACAGTTTTCAGAGTTGAAACAGTCAGGTAGATTATTTAAGAAAATGTTAAAAAGAGTAGGGCTAAGATTGCACCCTTGTCTGACTCCAACTGTTGATTTAAAGCTCTCAGTTAAACCCTCTTTTGTTTTAATTCTGTATCTGTTGTTTTCATACATGTTTTTTATTATATCAAACATTTTACCTGATATGCCATTTTTATGGAGTTTGAAATAGAGACCATTATGCCACACACTGTCAAACGCCTTTCTAAAATCTATGAAGCAAGCATAGATTTTGTTAGACTTTGAGGTTATGATATCTTTTGAATGGCTATTATTATAGAGATATTTTTTTGAGTATGATTTTTGTTTATTTACGTGTTCATACCCTCTTTGTTGTCGGGCACAGATGGCTTGTATGTAAGCCAATGTTATCGTTTTCCACTCTTGTTTTTTTTTATTTGTTCTCATTGTATTTCGATAACATAGAATCATTATTATATTATCATTTTTTTTTAATTTGGTAACGGGAAAAAAATTAATTAACAAATTGTTAAATGGTCAATATTACTAATTTTGGACTGATTTCTACGGTGAAATTTTCTCTTCATATCTCGTAATTATGCTCGATGACATAGATAAAAAGTCATATCTATTATTGATATGAATCCTAATATTGTTAATATATATGTAAAAAAGTATCATTATGGTAATTAAGTGATACATGTAATAATAAAATAAATAGAAATAATTTAGCGATACTTTCTATACGGTGATAGTTTATTATCACTTGTACGACAATATTTCAACTTGAATACAAACTATAATAGTTTGAATGTAATACTAGTATATGAATGTTAAAATGGGCCTTTTTAAGTTTGAGCCACCTCCAAAGACAGGCTCAGGCTCCATGCTGAAACTAATTTACCCAGAGTCTCTGAAAAAAGCGATGAATATCCGTTGCATGCGCTTGTGGCTGTAAAGGTTTCGGCAAGTTTGGATTCTGGCCCGCACGATAAACTAAATTAGTTGAAAACATTTGTGTAATATAGAACGGGAATTAAATTGTGTAGTCCGTGTGTTGTAGTCAGAAACAATACACAATGTAACTAAATCTATCACACGCCTTCATTGGGGCCTACAAGACCGCATTTTGAATACACGCAATCACATCATTGTAGGAACTTGAATATGTATATACCTCAGAAAATTCCAATGGCCTTGGTGTGATTTATAGTATGGATTTGTTTGAATGGAATTCATGCGATGTGCTAAGATAGTTACGATGTTCATGTATTTTTGTTGGGTGATTTTAAATGCAAGTACAGGCACACGAATCTGAGTGTATCCATGGCGACAACCGTCTACATGTGATTAATGACGTAACGTGATTCGAGCTGAACATTTTACTATATCATATACTATAAACATAAATTAATTAATACTGGTCTTTCTCTGTTATCTCTGTGCACGATCTTTCAATTTACATGTGTTGAATGGCAAGGCAGGGTGTGATGCAAAAATGTGATTTTACGTGCCCTGTTCACACTGGAACAATTGTAATGGATTACGTATTAGTTTCTACGTCACTATTTTTCATCTACCGGTAACTCAGTATCGGACTACTAATACCGCTTCGATTTAATTTGAAATTTTAGGTAAATTGCTCCAAATTGTGCCGTACTGGAAGATTGTGGACGTTACACAATGTTTAATAACTGCTAAAACATGCGTATTGGGTCAAATTATTATGTACGAACAGGATAAGTTATTTCATGCTATACCTCTAGAGGAACCGTGGACAGGTGTATGTTATGAGGGACTGTGGACAGGTGTATTTTATGAGGGACTGTGGACAGGTGTATGTTATGAGGGACTGTGGACAGGTGTATGTTATGAGGGACTGTGGACAGGTGCATATTATCGCATTTTCGATGCTCGTCTCAATGTCTCAGCATCGAGACTGGCAGGAAAAATGATATTGAAACAAGTGAACGAGTCTGTCCTTTATGCAATTATTCTAAAATTGAAGACGAATATCATTTATTATTAATTTGTCCGGTTTTTGAGGATCTTAGAAAATAATACGTTCCAAAATATAAATATGTTGAATTGATGAGGACGGTTGACAGTCACGCACTACAATCCACGACAGATTAACTATATCACTCTTTGTGTGACTTTACTACACGTTTTATTTATGTTCTAATAATGTAGTCTGTATTTTGGGCCATGGGCCTTGTGTCACAATAAAGATCAGGTTACATAAATCAAAGCACTTACCGACTACCCCTGAAGTCTCACATTTTACGCAGGTAACATCCACGCCACCCGACGTTAATATTAGTTTGTTTCTAGATAGGCGGTGTAGTTTTTGATCAGTAGTAATGTATTATATATTATTTTATCACTGTTTAGAATCATATTATTTGATTGCATCCAGTTATTTGCTGAAGATAAGCTTTGAACTATAGACACGCGGTGTCTGTTACATTCTCTTTTAAGATGAAGCGGAATATATTTATTGAATATAATACACATCAATGGTCATAGGATACGGGAATGTCGTTCCGTCCCAGTTGTTTCGATCCGTTTTGTCTAAGTGGTGTTCCGTCCCAGTTCATCAATTTTTGATACATAATAGTATATTAGTTTCGTTTAATAAATTATAAATATTATTCTTTTTATATTTCATCGATTCAATAAAGTCTGAATGTAGAATAAATTGTTCTCATCTAACAGAACATTTGGCGTGACAATTTTCATAGCACTGGTGTCATTATGTCCGTTTTTTTTATATATAAAAAGAGTGGTTTTAATGACCGGTGACAAAAACGTAGAGGTGACACTGGAATGACGATAACATCTACCAATTCATGTGACTGCATAGTAAAATGTAGCAATTTCCGATCACGTGAATAGTGGCATACAAGAAACTCACTAGCAGATGCATGAAACTAGGTATGAAATTATTAACAGTTCATCTCACTGAAAATTCAAATAGTAGGCATTATACTAATAACAGTTTTACATGTTCTGTGTTCTTTGATACAAACAGTATTACGCGACCCTGTGGAGATAATGATATAAGCCCGTCAGTGTGTATTGCTCTCGGTTTATTTGTAAATATTTACTAAAACGAAACACCACTGGAACGAAACGAATTTGGACAAAATTAGCTGTGAGACAAAACAACAGTTAACCGGGAACTATCTGCTGACTAATTCGGAACTATAAACCCCTTTTATAGTTCCATGCTTAAGCTAATATCTTTACTGGGGATAACTCCACCCTTGGACGCACCCCATAGGAGTCCATCATCTGATAATGACGGTGTACTTTTCGACAGATATTAATGATTTTAAAATTCCCAGATCCCTATATGGAGTGAAACACAGTTCAGCCCATTGTTTCTGAAAAAGTGGGAAAATTGCCTGGAATGTGCTTATAACTTTGAAAATCTGGATAATTGTGCGTGATTATCAATAACAATAAAAACTAAAAAATAAAGAAACCTACGTCAATACACTATTATCATATGTCTAAATAGTTAACTTATTAATTTCGCGACTAATTAATATTAATCACCTTGATTCCTTATTAAGCTATTCTAATTAATTGCTGCCCTAATTATTACCAAGTAGCCATTAACTTGCTTGTAATAAGTGATTTCATCTTCATCTTCAATTTGGTCTCCATGGTTACCCCCATAGCTACCAAGAAAGCTACATTACTCTGTATAGGAAACTTAATTCAAACACAGTAATTCTGGAAGCGATTTAGCAATGCTCAAAAACTAATAAAAAACACAAATTATCTATGATATACTACGGCTAAACCTCAAACATTAAATCTCTGCTAATTATACTCATTACCACATAATTGGCTTTGACCTAATTCTTACTTTCCCTGTAGTTTTAACTGAAGTTCACACACACTAACCATAACACTAATTAACTGTCACTCTCACCAACTGATAGTGGGAACTCAAGTATCAATAAACAACAGCTGGTATACAGACACTAACATGTACTAGCTATCGTACCCTAGGTCTATTGACTTACAATACATACTCAGTTAGAACCTACACTTAATCGAAGTACTAATTATTTCAATCGGTTACAATATCATGCTTGAGTTGTGTGAAGCGGATCGAAATATAATTTGGAAAATCGTGTTATTTTCGGGAAGTTTCGATGTCATGGTGTCAACGCTCTCCTACCTTGTGTTGTTATTATATGAGTAGTAGGGGAATGTATGCCGATCCTACTGTAGGTCATTTTTTATTAGCCAAGAAACGTTCCGAGCGCCTGTTCTCCGAGTGACTTTGGCATGAATACAGGGCAGAAAACACAGAAAATCAAAGAAAGCTTAGAAAAAACTCCCATGTGCTGAGAGTATTGTAACACATTAAATATAATTCGGAATTACTTAGCTGAAAACTTATTATGCAAATCAGAAAATTAATATGAACAGATTTTAGTGTAAAACTAATGAGGTCTGCGCAATGTAACAGAAAATCTATGTACCAAGTTTAATTGAAATGTGATTAGAACCAAAAAATTCACCTAATTTGCATAATTAACCAATTTTAAGCTTTCACACTGAAATCTAAAGTACCAGGGTACTAATTATTCAATTTCAATGAAACTTAGTGCAAAGATGCTCTAGGACAATGTACAAACCTGATTAGTTTTGGGTTAAAATCTGTTTATATTAATTCCCTAATTGGCATAGTAATGTATAATTTTTTTTGGTTCCAATCACATTTCAATAAAACTTGGTACATAGATGTTCTGTTACATTGCGCAGACCTCATTAGTTTTAAATTAAAATCTGTTCATATTAATTTTCTAATTTGCATTATTAGTTTTCGGCTTTTCCATCACTATCTCCGACAAGTAATTTTGAAATATATTTAATGTGTCTCCAATACTCAGCACATGGGAGTTCTTTCTGAGCTTTCGTTGATCACTGATTAGTTTAATTTTCATTATGTGTGTTATCCAGTTTCGTTCTATTTTTTTTCATTTCTTCGATTACAATAAGCCTTCATATGCTCGTGTTGTAGGTGGCGGGAATGTCTGGTGGGAAAGTTCAAGCGGACGTTTGCGGTCTGGTCGGGCTATGGGTCCACCAATTCGGGGCCTAGGGCGGTGTATGGAAGTGGTTGTTGCAAGAAGGGGCCTACAATGGGCGCAGCAACCCTGCGAGTTTATTTCTGGGGGCCTATTGCAGACATTAGCATTTTAAAGGGGGCCCATTTGCTTCTCGCACGACCCCGCTTTAGAAGGTGAAAAACACCCCGCTTTCCCGTTAAATTTGGAAAGCACATGGGGTAGTAACAGCATATAGAGTGACACCCCCCGGGGGGGGGGGGGGGTACGACGTACGTTTTGATTTCATTTGCTAGTACTTTATTACAGCTATGCAGTGAATCTGTGAATGCTGGAATATGGGAGATATATACAAAGGGGCAAGCGGTAACGTATGGTGCAATGATACAATTTGGTTCGTCATGTTGAGTACACATACAAACACCAGGGCAAGGGAAAAATATATTTTGCTCATTCAGCAAAATTCTGAACATTTTCATCAACAATTCACAAAATAGTCCCACTTACCTTCAGAAGACTGGCCCAGGGACAAAACAGCCAAATTTTCTGAGTAAAAGCTGAAAATTGACTCAAATTATGCCTGTTGGCTTCAAAATTATGGTTTATTTCTAGAAATATTGAAGAATATAAGAAAAAAATGCAGAAAAAATTGGCTGAGAAAGTCTGGTGGTGAAAAGGTTAACCACAATCATGATACATTGTGCTTGAAAGAAAATGAAACAATTGTTGCACATGCGGTTTATTTTGGGTCACATGTTCCACAAGTCTTCAAGATAACACCATGGTGAACATTGCCATATGAGAAAGACAATATGCTCGAACTAATTGCTTGTATTTTGTATATATATGTATATGTATATATATATATATATATACATTTTTTTTGTCAAACCGTCCTACAGTTATTGGGGTGCAACATTTCTAGTCTGGAGAGCAGCATATAGTAGCATTCCAGCAAAGTTCAAACATTTTAATTTCATCATTTTCATGAATTGATTCTATATTACTTGTCCTAGACTGGCACTGTGAATTGCTGTTCCCACCATATTGTTTTAAATACCAAAACAGCCAACTAGTTTGCCGAGAGGTACCAAGATCGCTACATGATTGGAATGGTTAAATCAAACTACTTTTGATTTGCCATTCGAATAAATACAGGAAGTGCAATACAAACTTGTTTTGAGAGAATACAATTTCTCTAGTATTGAAATGGGTAACTTGCAAATCACCCTTTGAAATGAACACAACATTTTTATATACAACTCCTGCATCACAACCAACTACAATACAGGTAGTATTGAGAGTGGAAAAGAATGCCCACCAGCAGCAGTCACATTATACATGTCACTCAGTGTTATTTTGACGACTCCCTTTGATATCAGTTCAACCCAATCTCGCAACTATTGCAAGACATCCTTAGCAACACAGTCGGTAACCTAGCTGTTATTGTTGCCGTTTGGGGGTACGACAGAGTATGGCAGTGATGGGTTGCGGGTGTTTGCAAAATGAAATAAGACAAGAAACAATAACATATCTCCATCTTGCAGGTTATAAGATAACAGAATAAAACGCATGTTTTTACTGTTAAAATAAAGATTTCATACTTTATTCAGTTCTGGTAATTATGTCACAGATTTCATTACAAATGTAATGAAGTAATTTATTCCGAATACATTTTCAATTCACTTCCTTATACGGGACAATATTATAATTAGTTTAATGACTATGGTTTAAATTTATTCATTCAAATTATTTACACATCATCTTTTCTCTCTCTTGCTTTTCTTTTTTTTGCTTTTTTTAATTTTAATTTCATCTGAATTGAGTTGAGTTCTATCAAGAACATGAGCAGTATCTAAATTTTTGTTTTTCTTCTTTTTACTTTTCTCAACAATGATTAAACCACTTTCTTTCTGATGACTTTCATCACAATCGCTACTGTTCTGTTCATCAATTTGTTTTATTTTCTTCTTTTTCTTACTTGCAATTTCATCTATAATATTTTCATTATCCAGAACCCGGCCTTCTTCTCTATTCAATTTCCGTTTCTTTTTCCTGTCTCTCCTTTCCAGCTCATCACGTTTAGTGTCATCATTTTTTTCTTCTTTAGCTCTTTTCTTTTTCTTTGATTTTCTGACTACCTCATCAATGTTTTTTAAATCTTCTCTCCCATGATCCACGGTATTATTGGCTATTTTGTTGTTTTTGGATTTTTTCACCCTCTTTTTCTTTTCATCTTTCTTGCCAATCCATATACAGTCATCACTATCAGATGCCATAGCAGCCATATTTACCTCAGTAGCAAATTCCCCGCCCGTCAATGGATCCAATGTAGCATTTTGTTTTTCTTTCAATGCTGCCATTTTCTGAGCAAAATACTCCTGTAAACTCTGTGAACTTGTGACTGTCACTATACCATGATCAGTCGAAGAATTTGCACTGTCACTGTCAGAACTCTCAGTCTATGTAAAAAGGAAATAAGTCACTGTGAATAACAATCCCTGTCATTGATATTGGCATTCAAAGTGAGATGACTACAAAATCAACAACAAGTAATTTTTATTCATTTATTATGCAGATCATGGACAAACCCAATTATAGATCTGGAACGAATTAAGTTCCAGTCACCCCACAGCAATCTGCTAGTTGTAGTGACAAGGATACTGTGGTTTTTCATTTGCATTGAGAACAGGAACAACACATCAATAGATTAATGTCCCCTCCGATGCAATATTCTCGACACTGACAAGAGGGTACCGACGTGTACTTTGTTTCACATGGGAGCCATACCCACAATCTCTCTGATGATGGACGGACATGCTAACCACTAAGCTGCTAACACAAGAAGTGATTGCTTGGCAATATACACAAATTATTAAAACGTAGTGTTGTCTACAGTGATTAGAGCAAGGCCAATTTACATTCAGAATGAACCAAATTCACAGGCCTAAACACTTCATAGCTTACCTCTGATGGACGCTGGGGACTATTTGACTGGGGCTTTGATTCACCAGTTTTTGTTCCCATAATACAAGCCAGGTCTGTTCTACTGTAGACACTAAGATCCTTTCCTCTGGTAAACTTCATGTAGCTGCCAGGAGAGAGATATTGGTTAGATAACTAATGAAATTATTAAATTACCTGCACCCATATTTGGTTAGTTTGTTTCGCACAAAGTAGTTAAAAGATTTTCAGATGCCATAACATTGAAATTCATTATTTGGGACACAAATAACAAATTGCGTCTGGTATTTAAAAAGATATTGATCTCATGATCCATGGGTTGAAGAATATGGAATTTTCCCACTGGTCCTGGACTAGTGATAAGAAAATTGTCACTGGTCCTGAAATGATGTTTTAACATTATTTTTTATTTTTTAACAGCATCTTTCATTTTTAATACATATACATGTACATGAGTAAGTTACTTTTCTGATACAATCTCAGGTAATGGAGCATGTTCATCAGTTTTAGGATGAGATAACTTATGTCCTGATATATGCCTTGAAGTTGATGAAGATAACAACCAGTCAACAATTGCTGGGTCAGGATTATAATCAGCTAAATCTGGTCCTTCAGACATAACAAATAATTGGTTCTGAAAATTGTTATGATTTAGTCTAGTTCTGAGTTCAGTTTTTATAACATTCACTTTAGAAATACCTCTCTCACAAGCACTAGTACTAGGTGATACTGTCAACATATATTCCAATAATTTCTTAACTGGTGCACTAATAACATCATTTGCACTCTGTATGATTATTGAGTATACATCTAAAAGTGTCTTTGACCTGTGTGTTTTGCAATAAAACTTCAAGTTTAACCAATCATTAATTATTGTCTCTTTTTCTGATTCACTGAAATATGACTTGACTACTGTATTGTTCATGAGTTCATGAATATCTTCATTGCCATATGTAGCCAATTCTTGTTTATCCATAGGCCACTGATGAAAGTTCAGGCACAACAACTGTTTAAATGGTGGTTCATTAAGTTCAATAAATCTGTTGTTTATATATTTAGTGGTATGTCAATCAGTTTTTCAAAAACTGGTGTATTATATTCAGCTGGTAATAAAATACCTTTAATTTCAATATCTCCAAAGTTTATGGTTCATAGCAGTCAATAAAATGTTTCATACTCGTACCAGGAACAGTTTTCAGAGCATTTAACTTCATAATAGTTTGTTCAATTTTATCAGAGAGTTCAACAACTAACGTGTCTTGCTGAAATACCCTTGACAAATTTGCAATAATTGGAAGAAAATATAACAAAAAATAGAGCATCTTCAGGAAAGATGACGATCTAATCGCCTTTAAATAACCCATTGCGTGGTTTGCATCATCGGCTCGATTACCAGCAGTATGAAAGTGTTTTACAACTGTTACTATATTTACCGCTAATGACTTCACTGCGCGTTCTTTACTTGCCAACCAGCGAACTTGTTTGACTGACGAGAAATGTGCTAAATCAATCTCAAATATATTGGCAATCTCCTTAAGTTCAGGTCGACGTTTCGGAGAATAGTGGTAATCAAAGAAAGCTTAGAAAGAACTCCCATGTGCTGAGAGTATTGGAGACACATTAAATATAATTCGAAATTACTTAGCTGAAAACTAATTATGCAAATCAGAAAATTAATATGACCAGATTTGAGTGTAAAACTAATGAGGTCTGCGCAATGTAACAGAAAATCTATGTCTTCAAGTTTAATTGAAATGTGATTAGAACCAAAAAATTATGAATTATTATGCTTATTAGGGAATTAATATGAACAGATTTTTACCCCAAACTAATTAGGTTTGTACATTGTCCTAGAGCATCTTTGTACTAAGTTTCATTGAAATGGAATAATTAGTACCGTGAAAACTCCAAAATTTCGACCCCTCTAAAAATTCGATCGCCTATTTATTTGCCGGGTTTCGGTGTTTTATTTACCTCCAAATTTTCGACTCCACTAAAAATTGCCGACTCATTCTTATTCGAAAATTGCGACCAGTTTTAGTTTTCCCCAAAACGAAAAAAAAAAACGGTGTGAGCGTTCAAACGGGACCTTCCTCGAAGGCATGAATCCGGGTTTCTGATTGACTGAGAGATTTTTATTTTATTGGTAACGAAAATATATTCTAAATAAACGAAGTTTCAAATAAAAACGAACACAAAAATCTCGGCATGCTGCGTTTCTGAATTGTTGATTATTACTGTACTCAGTAATGATTATAATAATGTACACAAAATAAATTTGTTGAATGGTTATGAAATACAAATAAAAGTCAACTTAGTTTCATCGTAAGCGAATGATTCCGGTCTCGTATAAACGTTTGATGCTGTAGGATATCCGCCATGTTCTCTTAGGTCAAATAGGTCAAATCGCTAATTAACCAATCAAAAAGCTGGATGATGCCAACGTGTTCAAATTACCATAGCTTATTTAAATATGTTAATGTTATTGAACGCAATGCGGAAGAGATTGATGTTGTAGTACGATATTTTGGCTTGGATTTTGATGCGAAAACGGCATGATTTTTTTTAAATAAAAAAATTAGTTGTTTTTAAAAAATAAACTGGTCATCTGAAGAATAATTTAACATTGTTCACAGTGATAACAGCTCATTCTCGAAAGGAAGCTTACCCGCTCACGCTAGTCACGATAAAAATCATACACGTGTACTCTTGAATAGACAGACGTCAATGACTACGCACAGTCCCTCTATCACTGTGGACTACGGTAAAACTTACTCTATTTTAGCCGGCAGGATTGATTGAAATGTTCGAAAAATGACGCCAAAATACACCTTAAAAGTCCCATTTTATTTTCTTAAATCCCATTTTATTTTTTAATCCAAGCGCGAATTTACGGCAGAATTTGGTCCCTCAAATACGTGAGCTTTGATTCTAACCGGATACATTGCACTGGGTCGGGGAGATAGTTTGCTAAACTTCCATGTATCTTTTGTCCAATGGGTACCTGTACTTCGAACATTCGCAAGTTTTCCTAGGTAGTGCGAGACAGCTTTGTCTTTTGACCTATTAGTTTTGTGCTGACTTCTTCTCCGCGTCTTGATGTTTTGTTTTGCTTGTCATAATACTCACTGATTGATGACTTTGTTTAGATTTTGAGTTACAACTCGGCCACGACCTTTGCTTTTACCGTGAAACATGAGGAAGTTTACGTCAATTGACGGACATTGCATTTTTTAAAAACTAATGAAGCACACTGTCTATCATCCCCATTTTTTTCATTTGCTGATTTCTATTCTGAAAAATTCGACCGTCCGAAAATGCACCTTAATTTTGACTCTAAAAACACGTCACATTTCTAACACCAATTATTTAAAACCGGTCGCATTTTTGGAGTTTTTACAGTACTTTAGATATCAGTGTGAAAGCTTAAAATTGGTTAATTATGCAAATTAGGTAATTAATATGTACAGATTTTAACCCACAATTATTCAGGTCTGTCTATTGTCCTACAGCATCCATGTACATTCATTGATATGTGATGTATAGTACCTGAGATATCAGTGTGAAAGTTGGTTAATTATGCAAATTAGGTAATTAATATGCACAATTATTTACCCTAAAACTAATCAGGTCTCTGCATAGTCCTAAAGGATCTATGTACCAAGTTTCATTGAAATGCGATGATTAGTACTTGAGATACCCGTGGAAAAGCTGAAAATTAACTAATTATGCAAATTAGGTGATTAATATGCACAAATATTTATCGAAAACAATCAATCTCTGCATAGTCCTTGAGTATGTAAGTACCAAGTTTCATTGAAATGTAATGCTAACTACTTATATCAAATGCTGAAAATTAATTAATTATGCAAATTAGGTAATTAATATGTACTGATATTACCATAAAAACTATCAGGTCTGTGCAGTGTCGTATGACATCTATGTACCAAGTTTCATTGAAATGTGATGATTAGTACTTGAGATATCAGTGGAAAAACCGAAAATTGACTAATCATTATGCAAATTAGGTAATTAGTATCCACGGATTATTACCAAAAACTAATCAAAACCTAGCATTAGTTCAGAGCATCTATGTACCAAGTTTCATCAAAATCCAATGAGTAGTTGTTTAGATATCAGTGGAACAGTCATGGAACCACTAAAAAATAGCTAATTATCATGCAAATTAGGTAATTAATATGCACGGATTTTTACCAAAAATTAATCAAATCTGCGCATATGTTCAGAGCATCTATGTACCAAGTTTCATCAAAATCCAATGAGTGGTTCTTTAGATATCAGTGGAACAGTCATAGAACAGCTAAAAAATAGCTAATTATCATGCAAATTAGGTAATTAACGAGCATGGATTTTTACCAAAACCTAATCAAATCTGCGCATTGGCCCAGAGCATCTATGCACCAAGTTTCATCAAAAACCGATGTATGGTTCTTGAGATAGCAGTGGAACAGTCGGACACACATACACACATACAGACACACTAACTGCAAAGACTCCCATTTTGTGCTTCGCACATGGGAGTCAAAAATGAAATATCCCCTTTAACGTGGCCTCGAAGTCTGATATTTGTTTCACAGTTTTACAAGCGTCCAAAATCGCCAATTCTACCTTGTGCGCCACACAATGAATACCAATAGATGACGGGACAACGTCTTTTATTTTTGTGACGACACCCGTCTTCTTTCCCATAAAAGTTTGATGCACCATAAAAGTTTGATGATATAAGAGATGTTTTTTTTCTCCCTATCAGGGTTGAGATCGTCCAAATTTAAATCAACACTTGATAATACATTCGTCAAAGCATCAAAAACCCCCTGTGATGTGTCATTTTCTACCGATGTAATCGCAACCTCGCGGATGACAGGTAACTTGGTACGTGGCCCAACATAACGTACATAGGTAATTTCCTGTTCAATAGTTGACTTGTCGGTACTACCGTCCCAAGAACACTGATAAAATTTACTGTCTTGATTTCTTGGGAAATGTCCTTTCATAATGTTGAAGGAATGTGTTCCATAAATTCTGTACAGCCATGACTATTAATAATAATAATAACTTTATTTAATTAAGCGCAACAATTCCAACATATGAAGATCAAAGGCGCTGATACAATAAACAATCAGTCAAATATTAAAAGCACATTTAAATAAGTGCGTTTTCAGTCTGGATTTAAAAATGTCTACTGAAGGACTAGAACGAACAGACAGAGGTAATTCATTAAAAAGTTTAGGACCTAAATTTTCAAAAGCACGGTCTTTGTATAACACCTTGGACTTTTTACTACACACCTGACGAGTTTTAATAAGAAACTTTGATTCAGATCTTAAACTACGACTAGGTACATAAAATTCGATTAATTCACATAGATAATTTGGGGCAAAACCATACAAAGATTTATACACTAGTAAAAGTAATTTGAAATTGATTCTTTGTACAACTGGTAACCAATGAAGTTTAATAAAAATGTCTGTAATGTGGTCATATTTTCGAGCACGAGTGACAAGGCGGGCTGCTGCATTTTGTACACGAATAAGAGGTTTTATCTTAGTTACAGGGAGACCAGACAATAATGAATTACAGCTGTCTAAGCGAGAAGATATGAATGCATGTACCAACTTTTCAGTATCAGATTGGGATAATGATTTACGAATACGATTAATATTTCTTAGATGGGAATATCCAGATCTACAAATAGTAGAAATGTGTGTTTCCATAGATAGCTGCGAATCAAACAAGACACCTAAGTTTCTAGCACTTGACGAAGCACTAACCAATTCTTCACCAATTGCGATACTAGACAAAGGACACGAGTCTTGTGAGAATCTCCGAGACGACATGCACACAAATTCAGTTTTCGACACATTCAAAAGTAGGAAATTACAAGACATCCAATCGCTAACGTCTTGAATACATGTCTGAAGTATCACCCGGGCGCGAATTTGATCATCTTCAGAAACCGATAAATAAATCTGTGTGTCATCGGCGTAAAAAAAATGATATTTTACGCCGTGACGTCGCAATAACTCGCCCAATGGACGCATGTACATTGAGAACAATAATGGCCCTAAGACGGAGCCCTGTGGAACACCGGTTTCTAATATAGACGTCATATCAGAAAATACATTTCCAATTTTCACTTTTTGAATGCGGTTACTCAAATACGACTCAAACCATTTGATGATGAGACCATTTAAACCAAAATTTGATCTCAACCTATCGATGAGAATCCTGTGATTCACAGTATCAAAAGCGGCTGAAAGATCCAAAAGTACGAGAGCAACTGAATTCTTAGAATTATCAATACTGCATAGTACATCGTTAGCGACCCGCAAAAGAGCCGTTTCAGTGCTATGTGCGGTCCGATACGCTGATTGAAACTCTTCATACAACGAATAATTCTCTAAATGTTGTTTCACTCTGGATGCAACGACACGTTCAAGGACTTTAGATATAAAAGACAAATTAGAAATCGGTCGATAATTTTTCAGCATGTTTGAATCCAACGATGCTTTCTTGAGCAGAGGTTTAATCAGCGCACATTTCATTTTCATAACATAATTTAACATAATTTTCTCAGAGCTTTAATCCATTTTTCTTTTGAATAGCACAAATAAACTAGAAGTCAGAATCAAAGAAAGCTTAGAAAGAACTCCCATGTGCTGAGAGTATTGGAGACGCATTAAATATAATTCGAAATTACTTAGCTTGAAAACTAATTATGCAAATCAGAAAATTAATATGAACAGATTTGAGTGTAAAACTAATGAGGTCTGCGCAATGTAACAGAAAATCTATGTTTCCAAGTTTAATTGAAATGTGATTAGAACCAAAAAAATTATGAATTATTATGCTTATTAGGGAATTAATATGAACAGATTTTTACCCCAAACTAATTAAATTTGTACAATGTCCTAGAGCATCTTTGTACTAAGTTTCATTGAAATGGAATAAATAGTACTTTAGATATCAGTGTGAAAGCTTAAAATTGGTTAATTATGCAAATTAGGTGATTAATATGCACAAATATTTACCGAAAACCAATTGGGTCTCTGCATAATACTAGATTCATTGAAATGTGATTAGTACTTTAGATATCAGTAGAAAAGCTGAAAATTAATTATGCAAATTAGGTAATTAATATGCACAATTATTTACCCTAAAACTAATCAGGTCTCTGCATAATCCTAAAGGATCTATGTACCAAGTTTCATTGAAATGCGATGATTAGTACTTGAGATACCTGTGGAAAAGCTGAAAATTAACTAATTATGCAAATTGGGTGATTAATATGCACAAATATTTATCGGAAACAATCAATCTCTGCATAGTCCTTGAGTATGTAAGTACCAAGTTTCATTGAAATGTAATCCTCACTACTTATATCAAATGCTGAAAATTAATTAATTATGCAAATTAGGTAATTAATATGTACTGATATTACCATAAAAACTATCAGGTCTGTGCAGTGTCATATGACATCTATGTACCAAGTTTCATTGAAATGTGATGATTAGTACTTGAGATATCAGTAGAAAAACCGAAAATTGAATAATCATTATGCAAATTAGGTAATTAGTATCCACGGATTATTACCAAAAACTAATCAAAACCTAGCATTAGTTCAGAGCATCTATGTACAAAGTTTCATCAAAATCCAATGAGTGGTTAGTTTAGATATCAGTGGAACAGTCATGGAACCGCTAAAAATTAGCTAATTATCATGCAAATTAGGTAATTAATATGCACGGATTTTCACCAAAAATTAATCAAATCTGCGCATATGTTCAGAGAATCTATGTACCAAGTTTCATCAAAATCCAATGAGTGGTTCTTTAGATATCAGTGGAACAGTCATAGAACAGCTAAAAATTAGCTAATTATCATGCAAATTAGGTAATTAACGAGCATGGATTTTTATCAAAACCTAATCAAATCTGCACATTGGCCCAGAGCATCTATGCATCAAGTTTCATCAAAAACTGATGTATGGTTCTTGAGATAGCAGTGGAACAGTCGGACACACATACACACACCCATACACCCCCCCCCCCCCCCCACACACACTAACTGCAAAGACTCCCATTATGTGCTTCACATGGGAGTCAAAAAGGGTTTCCCGCTTTGGCGACCGTATATGTGGTGTTGAATAAATATCTCATTTGGTCTTGGTTTTCTTTACCCATTCGCGTGAAGAATTTCAAATACATTTTCCTGTGACACTGGCGTTGCTGCTCGGCTATCTTTATCTCTCAAGAACTGTCGGCTACAGGATAAGTGTTCGTTGGTGACATCGTGAGATCGTAGCGGATCGAGTTTCAAATTAGTCGTTAATTTCACTAAGGCACTTGACTTATCAGATGACAGCGGATAGTTTCGGCAATATTCACAGAACATAGTATCCGTAACTTCATCGTAGCGTACCCAAGGAAATTCAGTTGTCCAATGTGACTTGAAAATCCGAACATGTTTTTCACGATCATATTTCTTGTCCTTCGTCAAGTTCGCGAGTTTCTCTGGTTCACTATGACTTGATGTCACATTGTACTTCTGTTTTTTAGACGGAACTTCTTCTGTCTCATGGTCATCACTCCCTTTAGATTTTTTAGTTTGACTAAACCCAAAATCAAACAAGCAGCCTATCGGCTGAGATAGCTCCGCTGTTAGCAATGCACATTTCAATTAAAGAACTGAAGACATCATTAGAAAATGAACAATATGAATAGTATCAAAGCAATCGGACTTACAGTTTTTAACAAGAAGTCGAAAATATCACTTTTTACCAAAAATTACAAAAATATTCACCAAAATAAATTAATTAGAGAATTGAAGATATCATCACAAAACGAACAAATCTGAGAAAGGTCCACATGTAGTACCTATATATGTAATATCAAAGCAATCGGACTTGCGGTTTTTAACAAGAAGTCGAAAATATCACTTTTTACCAAAAATGACAAAAATATTCACCAAAATTAGAGAATTGAAGATATCATCACAAAATGAACAAATCTGAGAGAGGTCCACATGTAGTACCTATATATGTAATATCAAAGCAATGGGACTTGCGGTTTTTAACAAAAAGTCAAAAATATCACTTTTTACCAAAAATGACAAAAATATTCACCAAAATTAGAGAATTAAAGATATCATCACGAAATAAACAAATCTGAGAGAGGTCCACATGTAGTACCTATATATGTAGTATCAAAGCAATTGGACTTGCGGTTTTTAACAAGAAGTCGAAAATATCACTTTTCACCAAAAAATGACAAAAATATTCACCAAAATTAGAGAATTAAAGATATCATTACAAAATGAACAAATCTGAGAGAGGTCCACATGTAGTACCTATATATGTAATATCAAAGCATTTGCACTTGCGGTTTTTAACAAGAAGTCGAAAATATCAGTTTTTACCAAAAATGACAAAAATATTCACCAAAATTAGAGAATTGAAGATATCATCACGAAATGAACAAATCTGAGAGAGGTCCACATGTAGTATCTATATATGTAGTATCAAAGCAATTGGACTTGCGGTTTTTAACAAGAAGTCGAAAATATCAGTTTTTACCAAAAATGACAAAAATATTCACCAAAATTAAAGAATTAAAGATATCATTACAAAATTAACAAATCTGAGAGAGGTCCACATGTAGTACCTATAGATGTAATATCAAAGCAATTGCACTTGCGGTTTTTAACAAGAAGTCGAAAATATCAGTTTTTACCAAAAATGACAAAAATATTCACCAAAATTAGAGAATTAAAGATATCAACATGAAATGAACAAACCTAAGAGAGGTCTACCCAAGGTACATATACACCAAGTATCAAAGCATTTAGGCTTGTAGTTTTCAAGAAGAAGTCGAAAAAGTAAAACATTGACACGGACGACGACGACGGACAATCACTCATATGATAAGCTCCGCTCGACAAAGTCGACAGCGGAGCTAACAAACTGTTACTCATGGCTGCTGTACACAAATAATGTTTGCGCGTGCAGGATTCATTGTATTGCTGTCACGCACAAAGTAGGCTGACATCATTGATGTTTCCGTGTGCTATATTATTGACCAATTACAGTCTGCATAAGAAAACAAAGGACGTCACTACGTTCCACGTAATAAACTCAGTTTTGAGACTACGAATATCAGGACTATTTTTAGATTAAATTGTTATATGCAGACACATTTATTATTTTTTATCTATAAAATCAATGGTCCGACGGACTATTAGTGCTTTTAATCCGCAAAATGTCTTTTTTTTTTTTTCATCTACTGTAACCTGTACCAGCTATCTACCCTTGCTTCCCCACTGCATATGCCCATAAGAAAACGCAAAGCTTTGTGATGAGTCTTTAAACAAGCAGCCTATCGGCTGAGATAGCTCCGCTGTTAGCAATGCACATGGCAATTAAAGAACAGAAGATATCATTAGAAAATGAACAAATCTGAGAGAGGTCCACATGTAGTACCTATATGTATAATATATCAAAGCAATTGGACTTGCGGTTTTCAACAAGAAGTCGAAAATATCACTTTTTACCAAAAATTACAAAAATATTCATCAAAATTAGAGAATTAAAGATATCATCATGAAATGAACAAATCTGAGAGAGGTCCACATGTAGTACCTATATATGTAATATCAAAGCAATTGGACTTGCGGTTTTCAACAAGAAGTCGAAAATATCACTTTTTACCAAAAATTACAAAAATATTCACCGAAATTAGAGAATTAAAGATATCATTACAAAATGAACAAATCTGAGAGAGGTCCACATGTAGTACCTATATATGTAATATCAAAGCAATTGGACTTGCGGTTTTCAACAAGAAGTCGAAAATATCACTTTTTACCAAAAATTACAAAAATATTCACCAAAATTAGAGAATTAAAGATATCATTACAAAATGAACAAATCTGAGAGAGGTCCACATGTAGTACCTATATATGTAATATCAAAGCAATTGGACTTGCGGTTTTCAACAAGAGGTCGAAAATATCACTTTTTACCAAAAATTACAAAAATATTCACCAAAATTAGAGAATTGAAGATATCATTACAAAATGAACAAATCTGAGAGAGGTCGACATGTAGTACCTATATATGTAAATATCAAAGCAATTGGACTTGCGGTTTTCAACAAGAAGTCGAAAATATCACTTTTTACCAAAAATGACAAAAATATTCACCAAAATTAGAGAATTAAAGATATCATTACAAAATGAACAAATCTGAGAGAGGTTCACATGTAGTACCTATATATGTAATATCAAAGCAATTGCACTTGCGGTTTTCAACAAGAAGTCGAAAATATCACTTTTTACTAAAAATGACAAAAATATTCACCAAAATTAGAGAATTGAAGATATCATCATGAAATGAACAAATCTGAGAGAGGTCTACCCAAGGTACATATACACCAAGTATCAAAGCATTCAGGCTTGTAGTTTTCAAGAAGAAGTCGAAAAAGTAAAACATTGACACGGACGACGACGACGACGGACAATCACTCATATGATAAGCTCCGCTCGACAAAGTCGACAGCGGAACTAAAAATATAAAAATTATTGTATATCATTTTCTCTTTACTCTTTACTACAAAAACCCAAAGTGCCAGTATACATTTAGTATTCATAAAGATATTTTTTCAAATAAAAAAAAAAAATAAGAGATGACAAATGTTTTCACCAGGAATTAATATGTTGGTTAGAATTGTTCCATCAGCTTATGGAAATTACAAGACAATTACCCATCCATGTGGAAACAAAAGACAGTAATGAAGTATTTTGTACCCCTTATATTGGAGACAGTGTACTCAAATATTTATTATGTTTGAATTTTGTTCTACACTTAAGAATTGTCACTTGTATTTTCTTACATTTTTGTGAGACTATTTGTTTCATGAGAAATTAAACCATGAGACAAATGTTTTAAGTGTCATGTCTGGTGAAAACACTGGATGACCAAATACATGTAATGATATTGTCATTGTCTGGATAGACCAATTTATGTTGATATATATCCATGACAACCAACTTGGTGGTACTTACTGAACTCTTTTTTTGGACAACTTTGATCGCTCTTCTAAACTTGTCGAAACTATTTTTGGCTCTTCAGTGGTTCCATGGTTATCGTTGAGGTTGGCAAGCAAAGAGTTAAAATCGTCTTGGTGAGCAATCCAGTTTTCATCGGTCTTGTAGTTTGCACCTAGTCCTAAAAAAAAATATAATTTATGCTGATTCACTAGTGTATTTCTTACCTGCTGTTGAGATATAAGACAATTGATTACGCAAATCTGGAAATTAATATGCAATGATTTCAACTAATCACATCTGATGATTGCTTCAGAGCATATCCCAAGTTTCATTTTAATCTGATCTGAGTGGTTTTTGAGATATTTTGAGGTAAAAATATTAAAAATGTATGCGCATTAGATAATATGCACATACTGCAACAACAAACTAATCAGGCCTATAGATTATCTAAAACATCTATGTAGCAAGTTCCATTATTATGCAAATTAAGTAAATAATTCGTGGGATTCAGTGATGAGTCTGATGCAACACCTGATTTCAATTCCTGGTATGGAATTCAATACCCCAGACCATTCGTCCCGGTGTTATCGCTATCGCCACACGAGACTCCAGCTTGTCTCCTATACAATTTTCCTTCCGCCCACTTAATTTTAATATTCATATGACCTTTGCACTGACATCGATAGCCAATCGCATTCGACCGCGGACGTCACTCTAAATAAACAACTGAATAAATTAATATACCATATTTGGAAGATAGCGGGTAAATTCAACGTTGTTGGTGTGTTCCTTCGGGTTCCGAGGTCGCACGAAACGAGTTCATGTTCCGTTATCTTTCGCAAGTAAAACAGGTCGATATGTATTAAACATGGCATTTGTTTTCTTGTTTTAACCCCCTTATTACGCAAGCTTCCGTCGAAGTGGTGTTTTTTTCGACGATTTTTGGCATGTTGCAAAACGAACGAAACATTGCGGCATTCTTAGCCGTGGATAAGGGATCGACTATGTCGTCACATTTATGTCTCGTTTGAAAGAGAATAAACAACCGCTCAGAAAAATATGTTGCTAATATTTAAGTGCGGTGCCTTGAAATCGCCTGCCCGACGTCCAAATTTCAAAAGGATGTTCGATTTGCAATGACGACCGTTCATATGTACTAGGCGACGTTACTAATTACTACTAGGGTCGGTGTTTGCATTAAGAATTATAGAACAAAAGATCAGCAAAGCGGTGCTTTTGTCGGCGATTTTGTCAAAGGGAATATTGATAAAATGTTGCAAAACAGAATCGCGAGTTGGGTGAAAAATTGCGCCGGCGGCATTCTCAACGATGGCGACACCCGAGAAACACCGTGTCACGGTGCATTCGTGCATCAGTACACCGAAGAAATACATACATATTGTTGCGGACGACTATTGTAGACTGTGTTCGTGTAGTCTTCGAGTTTGTGGACAGTTAAAGTCGTGTGTGAATTTATTCAAGCCAGGAAAAGCAGGAGGGATAACTTATGGAAATCGTCTCATCTATGTCTAGTTTGTAAGAGAAAGATTGATAGCGCAGACAAATCCGCCAATAATGTAAAACAGTGGCGTGAAATTGTCAGTCATTCTAATATCTCCCAACCTGTGAACGAAAGGGTTTGGATCTAACCCTAGTTCTTTGATGACAAGTGGAAGAATTTGGAAAATAAGCGATTTTCCGAAACCAGTCGGCAAAAAAGCGACAGTATCTTTCCTGTTACATATAGCTTCAATTGCGGACAATTGTTCTTCTTTGATAGAGTTGATGCCATCGATGTGTTTTAAGACACTGTCCACTGCTGACGCGACAATTTCCTTAGAAATCATTTTGATTTGATTTATGGATGGTGAACACCGACACTCCGATCCGATGAACTAATCAAAACTAAAATGGCGCGTGTCACGTTACTTTGTTTACTAAAGATAGCGTGGGCGTTTGATTGACACTCAACTCATTAGTATTCCACCAATCACAGCTACATCTACTTTCTGGATGTGCGCAGTCAAATTGTATAGGAGACAAGCTGGAGTCTTGTGTGGCGATAGCGATAACACCGGGACGAATGGTCTGGGGTAGGAATTCAACGACAATGATAACTCACCGAATGTATCATCCTTTTTTGATACTTTGACATGTGAAGTATTCCCATCTTCATTGACACCAAGACCTTTCCCGTGCTCCCATCCCATTCTTTCCAACATACGCTGACCAAATTTACTAGAATCTAACAGACAGAAAAAAAGACATTAGTTTTCAGGATAATCAAATTAAAAAAAAATCTTTGAGAGTAAATGAACTATGGCATACTACTTCTAAAAACTAGGTTTGAATATATCTTTATTGCTTTGTACACACATGCTCAGGGATTTTTTTAAACAAGCGAACAGGGGGACAGCACCCTCATGCCATTGCCATAACCCCCTTACCCTTGGGAGCAGATCCTCTGGCAACCAGATTATTTAATTTCCACACTTCCAGATATTCTGTTTTTGCAAACACTGTTTAACAGATGTAGAACTTTGTCTGTAATTTACCAAAACTAGCTATCTGGCCTCGGAGAAGTTCATGATGCACGAAATTTATTGAAAACGATGATGGTACATGTGTATTGACATGTATAAGCTTCTATCTCATAGTAAATATATATCATAGACAGTTGCATAAACTATACAATAATATTTTATGTTATGCTTTACTGAACTAAACTAAACTACAGTTTGTCGAGACTGTTTTTAAGTCCCTTGCGAAAAGCAGACCATTGAATTCTACTGTTCTATTGTCATATTAAGTACTAAACTGTGCGTGAGTGACCCCCCCCCCTCTAACTATAGATTTAAAATGTTATATTGTGATAGTTTGTTACAGAGATATCGTGTTTTAAAAAAAAATATTCATGTGTTGTTTTGCAATATGTAGATTATGTTACAAATTTGATTTGATTTGCCATTGACCTTACAAATGCATTGTATGGATTTTCTGAAAAATATAATTTTTAAAAACTCAATCAAATACTGTCGATAGATATGAGTAGTGCGCTAATAATATTTCACTATGAGGTTGTTTTCGAAACACGTGTGTTCCGTCATTTTAAAAACTGACACGGTCACCGATTATAATTTCCTGTTTTGGGGACAGGACGAAGTGATCCACCTCGACATTCTAAATAATTAGAATAAAACAACATCTTACCATTACTCCAATTCGTATTTCTTGGATCCGACGACCATTTTTGTCGATATTTAGGATTAGCCAACATCGACATATTTCTTGTTGTAAAAACTGACCTTACCTTTGACCTAAATCGAGATCTCGTGAGTTATCGTGATCGGCGTGATATCTATATTTGGGCATTAGAATTTTTAAATTGCCGCCACAAACCAATCAGATGACAGGTTTTTCCTGCAAGCTCAACCAATCAGTATCGAGCCCAATAAGAACCGTCTTTTTCAAACGGGATTCTTGCATGAAATGTACAGCATCTGGTCTCAGTGAAACTATACATTTTGGTGAAGCTTGACAACATTTGTGAAATCTCAGCTTATTCATTTCCGAAAAACACATTTTCGGATCTTGTTTTAAAAAGTCTTCTTCTGCTCGAGCGAACACAAAGTCGAAAATGTCGAGCAGACACCGGGCGGACGACCCAAGAATGAAGGAGATCCCGGACATCGTGATTGACCCGAGTAGTAGCAAACGTTATATGAAAGGTAGATTTCTCGGCAAGGTAAATTGATCATTTATGTAATATTCCTCGATGTTTTTTCAATGACTATTCCAAACAGTTTGTCATTTGTTGTGATTTACTGTTTATAAACGTCCCAGATGTTTGCAAATGCACGACCTTGATAAAAAGTAAACATGGAAACGTTTGTAGATTTCTGCATGTTGGGTCACGATTCACGGTTCCCTCTTTAAATCGCCTCACTATATACAATATCAATACAATCAACAACCCAACAAAACTGATATTAACAAAATGTTTAATTTTTTAATTTTGTTTGTATTCTACTTTTTTAAACGTGTACTGGCCGTTACGGGGTTCGCCGTTTATTATTAATTACCAAGTCTTTGTTCAATATTTTCGCACCGGCTTTCTGTGGACGATTATATCGTAGACGTTTTCTGTTTACTGGTCGTTGTTTGCAAGTTTTTTTTCGTTTAAAATTCATTTTATCAGCTGTTGATAATATGTACGGCTATAACGTGTGTATATGAGCGTATAAGTAAGTAGCTCGGTTTCCAAAATTCCAACTGTTCCACTACAACGTTCCAATAACATAATCCGTCCAATCACGGTTACGAGTAACCGTGGTCCAATGTCGCATCACCACCAGACTCGGATTAAGTAACATGGTAATCATTTAATACACACAGGGCGGATTTGCAAAATGTTACGAAATGACAGACGTCGAAAACAACCACATTTACGCTGCCAAAATAGTACCAAAAGCATTGTTAATCAAGCCACACCAGAAGGACAAAGTAAGTACAACATTTTAAAGGCTGTTGTTGAATTCAAAATAAATAAAAAGAGCTGCATAAAAACATACGTTGCATTATTTTGCATAATCATTACATGAAGTTTTGTTTTTATTTACCATGAATGTTATATTTATCATAAATAATTGCATTTCAATATATTTCAATCAGATGGAGATGGAATTATATTTACCAATGTAAGAATATTCATCATGTTACTAAAAAAAAATATAACTGGGAAACCTGTGTTGCTTTTCTGTAGATGACAATGGAGATTGCAATTCACCGTAGTCTGATTCACCCCAATATTGTTGGATTTCATGGATTCTTTGAAGACAGCAATTTTGTCTATGTTTTACTGGAACTGTGTCGAAGGCGGGTAAGAGAATTCTTTTAATCAATTTACACTAAACAGTTATAATGCCAGTTACCGCATTGTTAACAATTTTGACCTGATTGTCCCAACTGATTTTGGCAAGGGGCCCAACAACTATACTGGTCCCTATATTTGATACATTACTGATTGTTCTATCCAGCTCTAGTGCGAACATATTTTCAAGCGTCATTCTCATGTAATATACAATTACAATTTTTGTTTCATGTGTTTCTATTAGAGATGTGCTTTGCATAGAAAATAGATGGTAAATGTGTGTATATTTTTTGAGAAATTGATTCAATTTATTTTGTAAGTGATTATAATCATCCCCCACTAATCAATCATTGCTTGAATCACAGAGATGGAATGCAAATCCTCAGTATTTTTTTTTTACTTTTTATCAGTCACTCATGGAGTTACACAAAAGGAGAAAAGCGGTGACCGAACCAGAAGCCCGTTACTTTATGCGTCAGATCCTTTTAGCTACCATTTACATTCACAAGGAGAAGGTTATACACAGGGACATGAAGTTAGGGAATCTCTTTCTTAATGATATGATGGAAATCAAAATTGGTGATTTTGGCCTTGCAACAAAAATAGACTACGAAGGTGAAAGAAAAAAGTAAGTAGTTTATTTCTTTTTGCATGAAATGAATAATTTTTGATTAATTCAATAAATATTATTGGGGTGGGGGTTACATATCTGCCAAATAATATCCATTTATGCCCGAGGTGGACATTCAAAAAAAAATTGGAAGTCTGCTTTGCTAACAAATTTATAATAATACTAGATCATGAATCTTAGAATTATTTAGTACTAATCAGAAATTCAAATTTATGCAACTGAGCTTCCAGTGTGCTTGAACTCTACAATAATTATTGTACGGGGTTGAGCAGTGAATTCATGTCTGTATTCATTCATGCTGTCAGTGTCTATGAATAATCGCACCTATCAACAACACTTTCATCCTGATGAGGCCTTATAAACCATTACTTGCCACATGCCCACGCTATACTACATTTTGTTGTTGAAACTAAAGTGCATGTTTTGGTGAAAGTCACTGGTTCAATGTGTTGTGATTATCGGTAATTTAATTTTCCAGAAACATTATACATGTATGATATATTATAATATATACATTCTTATCTGTGTTTTTTTCAGAACTTTGTGTGGTACACCAAATTACATTGCTCCTGAAGTACTCAATAAGAAAGGACACAGCTATGAAGTGGATATGTGGTCGATAGGCTGTATATTGTAGGTTTTAATATCAAGCTTATTTTTCATCACTTTCAAGCTCTTATTCTTAATAGGTGATTTTTCGTTCACTGTGCACATTTCTGCCACAAAAACTGAATGACTTGATTTTGAACTTTAATTTAGTTTTTTTCTATCGTTAAATGTTGAGGGAAATGTAGGTACCCTTACTTCATCAAAATAATCATCGAATGTGTATAGCACATTAATGAGCGTGTTAATCCTGTGATGTTTTGACGCCACTGTTGTGCTATAACATTTGATTTCACACATAATGCAGGATCTCGCAGTGCGCAGAAAATAGTCAATTTTTGTTTTGTTGGTCTCAGTAATTCACAAAGTAATCAGTGAGGCTTTAGAACAAGAACCTAGTCACAGTAAAATTTTGTAAATGTTATTGTTATTGCTTTTTATGATTGATTTGTCTGTGCATATCTGTTTATTCATCCTTAGTCAAAACAAAGTCACATATTGGTCTATTTATAATCCTTCAGAATCTATTGGAAACTCGGAAATTGTACATTTCTGTGCTTTGACTATTTAAAAAAGTTAATTCTTGAATATAAAGTACCTTCTGCTGATTTTTCTTTGCAGATACACATTATTAGTCGGCAAACCACCGTTTGAGACAACCTGCCTGAAAGACACCTACCTCCGTATTAAAAAGAATGAATACTACATCCCATCTAGAATATCTGCTCCTGCAAAGTCACTTATACAGAAAATGTTACAAAGCAATCCCATTGAGCGACCATCGATGCAAGAAGCGCTAGATGATGAGTTTTTTAAATGCGGTCCATTACCAACTAGGTTACCAACATCTTGCCTCACAACAGCACCTAGATTCAGTGTGGCCCAACCAATGGCATCGAGTAGAAAACCCTTGTTGGAGAAAAATGGCACAGGAGGTAAATATATTCTACTTAACTGAATTTGAGATGGCAATGTTTCACAGCAAGTCTCAAAAGTATTGGGGCAGCCAATTGGCAAACTCGCCAGCGAATTGATTAACTGCCTGGGTTTTGGATAAGCAGTTGGTTTTCAAATTTCTTATGTAGTGGAATATAAATAAATGATTTTGTAAACAGTACAGAGGATGGAGGGATCTTCATGGCTACACCAAAGAAAAACTAAATAATAAATACTGGAGTTTATATGATCAAAAGTTCCTTTACTGGATGAAACCGCCTCTTTTTAGCTCCATTATTAAAACAGCGAAGGGACTGTTATCTCATTTTCTGGAGCTAGTCAGCGACGGCCTTACAGTTAGATGGAGATTTAGGTTTCAAATACCCAGAGGAAAGTGTTCTATGTTCTTCATGTAATGAAGTGTTAGTGTACAAGGGATTTTCCATGTAAAAACGAATGTAGTCAAATTTTATCAGCAGTTGGTGTAATATTATCCAAGCAGAACGTGAACTTACCCCCCCCCCCCCTGATTTGTAGGAAACTAAAAGATCTTGTCTATTTTCAAGCAGTGTTAATGGTGGCTGTCCCCGTATAGTAAATATCAGTGAATTAATCACATTTATCTTATCACTTGTAAGCCAGTAGACTTGGTTTAAAAAAAAAAATAGGATGAACATGTACGTCGAAAGTTGTTCGTAAACAACAATTTGTGTAGACTTGATGATCAAATTTTCAGTACATCAAATCGCGTGTCAAACTGATGCATGCCTACTCAATTAATCAAAATTTGATAAGAAGCAAGTTAAAGAATGTTTGAACAGCCACTGTTTTTTTATTTATATTTGTTGTACAAGAGTTCATAGCTTTCCAAGCAAACATGGAACATTTCATACTTCCTAGGCTAGTTGCTGAGCATGTTCCAAACTGGATTCGAAATAGCGTTGCATGTTTGATGTTAGGCGTTCCAGATAAAAAAATAATTCACTCATTTTCTGACACTCGTAACTCATGAACATTTTAACTGTTGATTCCAATTAATTTCACTATACATACTTCAAATAAGAAACTGAAAATACAGCTGTAAGTCTGAGCCAAGATAAAATGTTGTGGTCAGACGCCGATACATTTTTTTTTTGAGAAGGACTCTCCAGTAATTACAAGGTGCTTTGTCTAACTTGTATAGCCGACGAACCTTAGTTGCAATTTAGAGTAACTTGACAAAAAATCAAATTTAAAAGTTGCATCATTTGATGCTCATTTGATTTGAGGTAACTTGATGAGACTCTAGGGCACTGAAAACTCATACACAACCAAATTAGTGGAACTGCTGACTAATATTCGGCTATTTACTACAGTGTTCTCCCTGGTAAAATAACATGGCATTAACAATTAATTTGTATACAAATAGAACATGGTAATTGTCGAAAAAATCATGGATTAAGGGCCCCTTCTCTCTAATTTTTCTGATGTTAATATCTTGTGAATAATGCAGCTATTGCATTTATTACAGTACAGACATTACTTGACATGTCAAAGGCTTCCAACCAAACTAGAACAGGGCATTTAGATAATTATAACAATGAAGCATTCTGTGGGCATACTTAAGATATAAACTTTCCATTTGAGTGAACCACATTGATTGGTGTGATCAATAACATTCTAAGACTATTGTATACAGAATAACAATTTTTTTTTTAGATGCCATCCCAACCAATGGTTTGACGAAAGAATCAGAGGCATTAAGAAAACTCGCCGCTAAGAATGGTGAAGGAAAAGAAGAAGGGTCGAGAGGTGTTCTCAGGTCAGAAGATGGTGGTAAGTGTTTTATCAGTGATGCTTCGATGTTAATTATGTTTTTATTTCACCAAAATCCAACCATGTCATATCATTTACATTATTAACAATACATTATATGATTACTTTTCTACAGCTGGAGAACCAACTGACTGTTACTTGTCAGAGTTACTGGCACAACTAAATACAATTGTTAAATCAGGTCCTGCTAGCAAAGCAGTGATAGATGAAGGTACGATTTTCTCTTAATTCTTGTTAAGTTAGGGGTCTTGCGTTTTTCTGTCATGAAGATACTGGTTTAGTATTTTTTTTTCATTTTTTGTAATTATAAACATGAATGAAAAGGGAGGACATGACTAACAGCCATTTTGTTTATCACCAGACGAAGCAGAGGATCCAGCCGCTGTACCAGTTTACTGGGTTAGCAAATGGGTTGACTATTCAGACAAATACGGTCTGGGCTATATGTTGAGTGATGATAGCGTTGGTGTCAGATATAATGATTCAACAAAACTACTACTTTATGCAAATGGAGAGTAAGTACTGCAGATTAATTTCTTTGCTCACATCTGCAGCTCATTCAAGGTTTTTTTTTCACATCAATCCACATGGTCATAAGGCAAGGAAGCTCACATTGTTTTTCTTTTGCATATTTATTTTTCAGTACACTCCAATATATTGAGAAGGATGGCGGCGAAAGTTACTATCAACTGAAGACCTTCCCAGAAACACTAACTAAGAAAGTGACCCTCCTAAAATATTTCCGTAACTACATGAACGAAAACCTTTCAAAGGCAAGTTTGTCTTATTATTGGTTTGACCAGTGGTTAAACACCACAGTAGGCAGTATATTACACTGAATGAGCATGGTTGGGTCAATACCGTACTATGTTAAATCAAACTATACATGTTTGACTTGATCCGAAGCACAAGCAAGGTTTACTTTGATTATACAATTGTTTTTCATCATATAGTGCTGTTAGACGAGACATCTACTATACAATACGTGTATTTACATGTGATAATTTCTCACCTGTGGTCAATCATTTAATCTAAATTTTGCACGTAAGGCCACTAAGCCTTTTTTTTTAGACCTTGGTGTTTTCAGGAGCATGCGGTATGTTTAGTTGTGTAACACTATTGTACCAAAATGACAACTGCCCTCGGTGTTCATTTTGTGTTTGTGATTATGTTTATGCGAACAGGTGTGTGCTGTTCCTATAAAATGAGCACCACTTTGACCAATATCTGTCATATAGATATCTCATAAAGTTATTTATTATTTGTATCTAGGCTGGTGCTCAGATGACCCCAAGAGATGGTGATGAGATGATTCGCCTACCATTTCTGAATGCCTGGTTCCGTACACGTAGTGCCATTATCTTGCATCTCAGCAATGGCTTACTTCAGGTAAATCTTGTCGATTAGAGCAAATACTTTAGAGACAGTCTCATGGTGTTAGATGTCGCCTCTAGTTCATTTTGGACATTTTGATTTTGTGAGATAATGAACGAAGAAAAAGCAAATTATTATTTTGATTTGTAAATTAATATGGTGAGGTTATTGCTAGTTAACGCTAGTATGATTTGGTATATTCTTATGGTTTGACTTTATTACTTCACAGGTTAATTTCTTCCAAGATCACACCAAGATCATAATCTGCCCACTGATGTCGGCTGTCACGTTTATTGATGAGAAAAAGAACTTCCGTACATTCAGACTACCTCTTCTTGAGAAACATGGTTGCTCAAAGGTGTTGGCAAACCGTTTGGACTATGCGCGTGTCATGGTTGAACGGCTGATAACATCGAAATCGGGATCATCTCGTGTCAAATCCACGTCATGAGCAGCAATCCAATTTCCTTGATAGACAATTTACATATAGTAGTAACTTAATTGGGATATTTTACTTGGAAATTGTTCATGTAACCAAAACGTGTTTGTCGGCAGTCAAATTTTGACAGCATGTTTTGTGAAAATGATCAAACACAATGCATATGAAGAAAACACAATCAATGTTTTAACGTGACAAAATTCTAGTTTGTTTTTACAAAGCTGGGTGTGGCTGGAAGCTTCAAATTTATTATTTACTTCAGATTGCTTGCAAATATACCCTACTTTTTCCCAAAATCTTTTAAAATAGATAAAGACAAATTAGGTGTATATTGTGTATTTTCAGCTAATGCAAGAGGCGGTTTATTTCAACTCGTTAAATTTTGGATACAACATACATGTATTCAAGACTGAATTTTGTCTTTGACTTGTTCAGGTGTAGTTTCTGCTTCAATAATTTGTTAAAGCAATAATGGAATGTCCTTAAATTGCAGTTTTACATACTTTAACAACCATGTTTTTTAAACAAAATTATAAACACAAATCAATAATTTGAATGTTTTGTGTTAAAAGCAGACAAAAGAAACGGAGTAGCCAGTATATTGTACATATGGTATTTAAACTTTTGTATTGTAAATAGCTCATTAGTTTTTTTTTTCTTTTTGTAATGTGTTGTATCTGGGTTTTTTTTTTTTACACTTTCGTGTTCTGTAAAGTGGAATCCTTAGGAGTTTCCATTGTTTTGAAAAAAAATGTAGCAACACAATCTTCCGAGGCAATGACAGAAATATCCCGCACAATCAAATTAGTGTCAGCTATTAGGTGTCATCTAGGGTGGCTCTATTGTGAAATATGGAAGAAAAAAAAAATATATTTTGTCACATGAATAACAAATAAGAGCAATTTTGGTTCAAATGCCACTGTAAAATCATGATCAAGTCGTTGATCAAAAATAAAGTGTTATTTTTAAAAATAAATCATTGTCCTTTTCAGTACATGTCTTATCTTGAAATTGATATTGTAATGCGGGCATTTGAAGTGAAATTTTTTCAATTTTTGTATAAAAATGAACCATTTAATAAATACTAACTTTAGAAACACAAATGTACTTGTAAAGTTCGAAATGATTTCAGCATGCATCGGCTGAAAATGAAAGTGCATTTGTGAAAAGTTTAATGGGCAATCAAAATAACTACCAAAAAAAGGTACATGCACACGCATTGATCTTTGGAAAACTGATGAGAATATACCTTGTGAACGCACACCAGTGACAGTATGCATTTCAACTATAAATACACTTGTGTTGGAGATCTTCTTTGAGACTTGGCTGTAGTATGAAATCCAAGTGCCAAGTAGATATCTATGAAAACTTTTATGCATAGTTGTCTCTAATCGAATCCATCTCGGTTTTCCCCAATTAGAAAAAATATAATGGTAAATTGAAGCCATCAAACTGTGCCACACGGCTGTCCTGTCCTAGAAAGAAATCCCATTGAATCACTGAGAAGCCTGATTTGACAAGAATGAATACTCTTCTATACAACCTATGGCTGGTTGGGTATTTCAGCTTAGCGCATGGTGCCAGATGCTTAATATGTGTAGCCATCTTGTTGCGATGCCTTGTAGTTGAAAATTTTATATATTTGATCCAAATATTCCATTTTGAATTTGGGTGTGCATATCTCATGGCAACCAAGTTACAAGAAAAAAACAAAATATTTATAAACAAAAATATAAAAAAGAAATCGAAGTTAAAGCTAGGTAGTCATCACCTGCGCACAAGTCAGATTGTTTACAAATAAGCGTCTACCCATGAGCCTTTGCGTTTTTAGGGCGTATTATAATCGTTTGGGACTCAATTGTCGCGCGTGCGCAGGTGACTACCCTCGCGCTTTAAACTCTACAAAGCTCCTATGTGAAAGGACGGTGGTCGTCGCGCTGCGCATGTGCGACTTGTGTTGATAAACATTGATTTTTCTCGCAATACAATTCGCTCTTCTAATGGAAATCATAAGTATGAGGTTTGACCTAGGCCCGACTTTCACTAATTACCGCCGATGACTCCTTCATTAATTTACAATCACCTAAAAATACCCAATTAAAGCTTGGTAACGTCTCAGTTTGTACTCGTTGATGTGTGCAAAGTCAAAGTTGCCATCTTCGTTTATGCGACCTCTATATATTGCGCAAGCGTGGTGCGACGACTACCGCCATTTAAAAGAAACATCAATCTAAACAACATAATGACCCCTAAAGAAAAAGTTTCACAAATGTAGGAGAATGCAATTTACAGTTTTTTATATCACTTTTCATTCTCTAGATATTCAACTTTATATCAGTTTTATGTAGTCAGCCATCTTTATTCTCAGGCAAAGGATCATGGGTAAAGTATGACATTATAGAATCTGTTGTCAGAAATTGAGAAAATTATTTCATCTATGCATGAGAAATACTGATGCGAATAAGTTCAAATTTTCGTTGTGCATATTACTCATGTATATAATTATAGTAATGGAAATTAAAATATTACAAATACACATAAAGTAAAGATATTGCTAAAACGTTAAAAAAATAAAAATCAATATTTTAGTCGTGAAATATAGAATGACACTTTTGTGTCTCCTTTTTGTTGTCAACATGTAATATATCACCTATATAACATACTCACATTAGTAAATTGTATACAATATAAGGAAATTTGAGCATTTGGTAGGAAAACATAAAACTGGATTTTCAGTTCTGTTTCCATAACAACTATTTTATAAACATGGATGGCACATGTATGCTATCAATTTCTAAACTTTCAGCCAATTTGAAGTTCAATTTTTGAATTTACAGATGAAATCATTTTCTCAATTTCTGACAACTGATTCTATGATGTCATACTTTACCCATAACCCTTTGCTTGAAAATCAAAATGGCTGACTACATAATACTGATGAAAAGCATTGTGTCAACACAGATGGCGCTATTCAGCACAGACCTGTGTCTTATGACGCATAACTAGCCTCTGAAGGCTAAATATCCATCCGCTACCATTTTTCTCAGCGTTTCTGCCGCGGAACTATATAAAAGTATTTTTCTTGTTTTGAACACATCCTCCCCCGATTTTTAGCAAGATTTAATCTTTAATGAGTTGATCAATTAAAATAACACACAACACTCATCAGAATATCTTATTTTATTAACATTAAAATGCATGTAAATTGGGAGGTCAAAGGTCTAATTTTTCTCAATATTGCATTGACACGCAGATCGCCGCAAACCAAGCGACTAGCGCCACCTGTGTTGACACAATATGGAAATAGTTCCGACCACTTTTCCCATAGTTCCACGCGCGGTATGTGTCTGATCGGTTGGTTTGCGGCGATCTGCCTGTCAATGGATGAAAAGTTGAATATCTGGAAAATGGAAAGTGACATAAAAAACCTGTAAATTGCATTCTCCTACATTTGTGGAGCTTTTTCTATAGGGTCATTATGTTGTTTGGATTGATGTTTCCTTTAATAAAACATAACTCTTAGCAGAAATGCGCAATTATTAAATAAACATATCTAAAAGCAATGGAATTAGATAGTAAGATCAGTCTCAGTTGCAGTCACTTGTAGCTACCACTGGTTTGATGCAGCATTTTCATCAAATGAATAAACAGATAATGGGTCAGGTTGAAATTTCTGGTTCTAGCGAGCCAGAAGCTCGAATTGAACAGGAATCACTAATCAGCGTTCTGGCCCTCTATCGATGACCATTGATTAGGTGATTTTCCGTTCGCTGTGATATCTCTCGTAAGGCGTTAAAGACGTGGTTTGAACGTCTGCCACAAAATTGTATTTAATTTTTAGAGAGTAATCTGACGTTGACATATCTTTATTTCATCAAAACTGACCTTCATCAAATGTGTATAGCACGTTATTTAGGCGTGAAAATTTCCAAAACATAGTTTTGCGTTTGTCGAATCTCACGCCATATTTTGACGCATCTACTCACATCGCTTCCTGTGACGACGCCCTGTTTTTACGCTCGATTTCGATGGCTCCCGGCGTCCTTTGCGTCTACACTTTTTTTCAGTATACCGGTACACGTATTGCAATACAAAGTTTTAATGAGCATTTGACGTTTCTATGCACCTCCATGTATTTCAAAACAAGAGCCTTAGTCTTTTTCATGTGAATATTTACGTCGGGCAAAGATTTTTTTTTACCATTTTTCACCCATATATTATTCCGCAATAATAAATTTCGAAAAACAGAAATGTAATGTCTAACTAAGCATTACTGTTTGCAGAAATAAACTCATTTCATTAAACTGTTTACATTGTAATCACTGTAGGCCGTGACGTACGCTGAGACAACTTTCTTAGTTTGAACATAATTACAATACCAATGTTTACTGTGATGTAGGACAAACATGGGTTAATAATGGCATTGCTAGTAGGACCTGTATACAGTCTGTATATGTTCGTGATACATTTAATGGCTTCACAAGAGTCTATATATATATATTCTGTATTTTGGGGACGCATTCAACTTGAATGGCTTCACAGACGTCATTACGTAAGGCGCTCGTTGAATGCTTGGTTAGATTCAACTGCATTAATATTCATAAATATTGATAAAAATGAAGAAATCATTCGTAAATTTGTAATTGTATGAACATATGTATAACAATTTGTACAGTGCCGATCGTCGACTTTCATCCTAATTCTAATGATTGGCTGGAGAGAGCCACCGTTATCTACGCCTAGTCCACAATGAGCGCGCAAGCCTTCAAGTGACGTTGCAACAGGGACCGCTCATTTATTGAAAATGAAGGGCTTGCTAATTAGACGACATTGAAAAAACAAGCAGTTCTCCAATGTTAATAAAACGGATAAAAACATTGACTCAGCAGCGACTCAGCCTGACTCAAAAAAGACACTACGCAGCTCACTATACCGCCCTCTACGCCTTAACTTCCAGCGTTCCGTTTACTAATACTTTAATGAGGGTCGGCAAGGGGTATTTTCGTAAGCTGTAATCAATTGTTTTTATTTTCATAATAATGTAATTTAAATAAATAAAAAACGTAATTTCGTAAACATGGACAAGGTGTAAAATGTAATTTAGATTTATTTTTTGTATTAGCGTATAAAGCATTTTCAACATTAAATGTCGTAATTCGTACGCAATCTCCAATTTTGATTCTTAAACACAAATTATCAAGTATATTATACAAATGTAAATAGGAATTTTCTTTATCTGAAAAGTGTAAAAAAAATATTTTTTATTGTAAATGGAACTTTCCATATTATTTCCCGTAAAAACGTACGCAATAATAACAATGGCACATACAACCAAGACAGGCAATTTTTACTGCATTGATTCCGTTTCACTTCAACGTGTTATTTGGGCAAGGTCAGACACAACTGACAACTCTGATCAGTCACTACTGCACTACACCGGTTATTCTATTAATTTCTGCACCATGAGTGTTGCAACCATAAATCTATACCAATCATTCACACTGCATTTGAAGTCTCTTCTGCTGGCGATCAGTCCCAACCCAGATTTTTATTCGGGCCAAAGTTTTCGCCGGGCGGTGTTTCATTCACCTTCCAATCTGGTGCAGCATCAGAAGCTTTCAAAGCTCAATGTGATTGGTCCCACACGCATATTTGTCATACGCTGAATCACCAATTGGTCATCGCCTGTACATATCTGCATCGATGTATTTATGCAGCCATTAGAGCCAGCAACTTGGACTTGACACACTGACTTTTTACCTTCATTTGAGTTTTGACTTGAGTTTTGGTAGGTCTTTCTTGCTTGGCTCCTTTTTGCCGAGTATAGATGGCATGTATCTAAGCTACTGTTATCTTTTTCCATGTTGCTAGCATTCTCCATTCCTGTTTTACCCGCCAAAATTACTGTGTGTCTCCTCATTTGTTCTCATTGTATCTAGATAGAATAGTTCGGTAATTTTGAGAAAAGATCAAAATGTTTAATTATTCAGTGAATTGACTCATGAATATTTACATCACCATAGTGACGATTCTCATTAGCATATGAAAATTGTTTTTCGACCTAAACTCGGTGTCTAACGGTATTGTGTGGCACGCTAACTCAACTCAATGTAATAGTAATATTTTATTGACACGACACTGACGCAGAAAGGTATAACAGTATGGTCTTAAAAACAACTAAAACTAAGACATGCATCCTCATACCACTAATACAAGACGACTAGGAACTATAACGCTACAAAATTAAGATTTCAGGAGAACATGGAAATTTGGACATAACAAGGATTTTATATAGACTGGGCTTTTTGTGTTCGGACTTAAAGTTGCTCAGGTTGTCTTCATATATAAACATTTGTCTATGTCCTTGTTGTAAATGTTATACATTTGTGTATCTGAATTCACGATTGTTTTTCCTCAATTACTCAAGCCTGTCAATTATTTTTGCTGCGTTGTCAAAAGTAAATTTCTTTGCTGTTCGTATTTTTCCATAACAAGTATGTCTCGTCTCAAATTTCCATGGCAATACATAAGTCGCAAATGCTTTTGTCAATTATAAGCCACAATGTACTCTTATTCAACAGTCAATCGCAAAGAACTACCACAAAATGAGTTTGGCTGAAATTCCACGTTTAATATTAGTATTTGCATTTTAAAATATCCGTAGACGAGTTATGCGAGTCGGGGCTTCAAAAGTACTGATAACAACCGCTCCCTCCTCGTATGTAAACACCATACCCAGACAACATGCATCCCATCACACGAGTACGCATAGTGGCATCTCATTTTAGCAGTTCTGTGATTTGCTGCATGATCTGTTGATCAAAATAAACAATGGGCTAGTAAGTAACAGATGATTACCCAGTGCGTATCACGTGACACCCCCACCGAAACTGTAGTCTTAGACCTGACGCTAAAAGTTGTCAGTATCAGAGCGTTCATACAGCGCGAGGGTTCTTGATCCTGACACTGCAACGAAGCTGTCAGAAATCCTATTGGGGAACACATATACGCATGCGCATGAAATTGTAGTATGCCCTCGTCCAACATTAAGAAGTACACCCACCTTTAACACGTGACCAATTTGTTCTCTGAATAACTTTTTCATTTTATATTCTTTGGCACGTACTAAAACACTCCTAGTAAAAAATATAATATTGTTAGATTATAATATAAAATACATACATGTTACATGCATTATAGTATCATTTAATGAATAGATCGTCGTCCTATATGATGAAAAACGCGTTTTTTTGTAAACGGTTGTATATAAATGTACAATGTACCAAACATTTGTGCTTCAACGTATACAGATGATCATATTAAAGTTAGAATTACTTGTCATGATCCATCCATTGTCATAGCAATTGTCAACCGCGGACGAAATACTCGTCCATTCCTTACCTTCACCAAGGCTAAGTTGACTGTCGTCTGAGTCTGATAATATCGCAGTTTCACGCAATGATCCTAAAATAGGAAGTATTTCTTCCAAAAAACGTGTTTGATCCAGCAAAGGGCATTCGCATAAATGTTGCTTGGACGGACTACTGAGGCAATTGTCGCCATCACATTCTTGCAAGAGAGCAGATTTATCGACATTAGAGTCGAATTCACCCACAGAAAACGTCGGTAAGCCAATATGATTGGACAAAGGAACGCTTAAGTACACTCCCCCATAGTCGCAATCTAGTTGATTTGCATTCGGCGTGCCTGTATAGCGAAAAACAAAAACAAAAATGAGGTTCAATTTTCGAGAGAAGCTTTCACCCTTCTGTAAATACACATATCTTGGAGGCTTTTTCGAGTGACTGATGTCATCTTCAACATCGTAATATGTACACAGTTCTCGGATGTAGAATAAGTGCTATCATAATCATGGTAATTTTTGTAATTCACACTGACTAACAGAATAAGGTATTACAATTACCGTGTGGTTGGACCTCTACCGTTGCCGCATCGCCTTCTACGAGTTTCTTAAAAACCAATGGCATTTTCATTTTAAGTTCTTTGAGTAGAATGGCAATTTCACAATCTTTCTGCGGGCATCATGGTGAAACATGGTTTCCGGAAAGAGAAAATAAAATAATCAGCGCCGTGCATTATACTGTTTTTTTTTCCGTGGTGCGATTGTCGGTAAAATATATTGCAATTAATGGCAATAAAAAGACCGTTAACGTATGCATGCTAACCATGATTGAAATAAGAATCGTTGCTGTGATTAGCGTGAGTGATTTTACAAAAAAGTAGTCAATTTTGTGAGTATAACCATACAAATTAGCATACTAGACAGGCATGTCATTTTGTTGTGTTCGTTTTATTTTTTTGTCTCATACTTTACTTAGCCATAAACAGTACGAATGGTACGTGTTTAACACTCTCTGTATTACCGCCCCCACGTCCTACCTCTGCTAGTATTCGGTTCAGTTCAATATTTTCTGTTTGCATTTGTTGTAGTTTGATTATACTGGAGTTGGTCTTGAAGTTGCCTTTCTGTGACGTACATCGGATTTTCCTATCTTCACCTTTCGGATCTTTCCGCAATTGTAATATCTTCACCAATAAGTGAAACAAAAAAGACAACAAAATAATTACATTTCCTCTGTTTTACTTTCGAAGATATTTTTACACCTGGTAATTATTATACAAGTGACCAAGTACGTAGTATTGTGATTGCCGCAAAGTTTTTTTTTCTGAGCACAGAACAAATTTACCCTATTGACAATTGGTTGTCATCTTTCGTAGTATACCACATACAATCAGGAGATTGCATTATTGAATTCTTCTTGCGAGTCACTGTAACCGTGACAACAAATTAAAATTTATTTAATCTAAGTATACTAGTATGTGCGGATGCAGCAGAATACATCGTGCCGGTCTCAGTGACACACTCCATTCATTATCGATTGAATATGATGGCTTCGGGTACGAACGACCGCTATCCAGTTACTCGCAATCACACACCTCTCATTACATTGTAAAATGTGCCCTCCAGTCGAACTTACCTTAGGAACAAACACAAGGCAAAGCGTCACGGTCGTTGAAAATAATATGAACAGTGATAAGAGACCAAACGACGCACTCGGTGAATCTGGTATGAAGAACGATAGAGCGACCCCAACGGTACACATGACAACAACGTTGTATACGCTCATACCTATGTATTTACTGTCGTTCAGCGCAGGAATACTGACTTGTCGAGTTTCCCAAGCTAAGAAGCAACCGAACACCTACAGCAGGTATACAGAGAAAAAAAAATACATAATAACTTGTATTATAATAAAGACTTTTTTTCAACGAGGTTCGTCTATCCCCATTTGGTAAACAAAACGGGCGGGTCATGTAGGGATACACTTATTGGGACTTCTAGGTTTGAGAAAGGGCCTATCAGCGTGCAAAATTAGTTTGAGAAAAACATTTCTAAGCGTGGTCAACCGGGATGATGGCGTGATATAAACCCAGTCCACTTGACCGTATCAAAACGCCCGGACAACCTGTTAAAGTGATACATAGTGCTATGTGAACGCATAACCCGCCCAATCAACGCTCGTGGTTACGATGTCCTATGATTTTGTTATCGATGTTATATGGGAAAGAATATTTTAAAAAGAAAATAACATGATAGTTGAAAGGGTATACTGATTTCCGAGGAGTCTCCACGTAATGTTTGTAACCACCCCTTCCAAATGCTTAACAGCGTAACGTAACGTTTACAGTAATTTACGACTCTTATCGAATGATTTGTGGGTATAGCACTCAAACACTCTCAGGCAATCAAATATTCCTCGCCAGGCATCAACTGAGAAAAGGCGAGTTCGATATGTTGCGAATACAGAGTTAATTAAAACAGTTAACCGTCGATATCGTTTAATAGGGATCACTGTTCCCCGGGAAGTGCAGGGGTGAACGACCCCTTTTTAAACACATTTCATGTGCATTATCCCCAGGAGAGACTGTGAAGTAACTGGAATCACATTAATGACCGACAATCGCTCTAGATCCCGGGCATTGCGTAAACATTTTCTTTTCATCGACATAAAGACAAATTATGAGCGGACGTATTGAACGGTAGTCCAAGTGTTTTTGTTTATTGATATTCACTCTCACGGCGGCTCATAACGTAAACTATTATACAGATTATATATGCCGTTGAAAAGAAAATGTTTTGACTGACAGCAGTCAGCCGCCCACAAGTATCTGTGACTAAATACAAATTTACCATAAGCACTCCTTTGGAAACATAGATCAGCGAAAGCCACATCGTCATCCGGGTACTTTTGCAATGGTGTGTTATGGGAATAATAGTTACGTCACTTCCACTCTGGTCCGGCTACAGAAAATCATATAAAATCATTCACAGTCAAAATTTAAAAAACATAATATATATAAAACTCCAAAAAACGATAAACCGCAGTACCGATGATGTCTTAGCTCTGGAATTAGTTGAATTTAAATCAATGCAATTTAAAAAATATTGCTTTAGACAATGTTTAAATATATTAGCTTCTGCTTGATGATATTGGAACTGATATTTATGTGAGTAACAGTGAGTTATCATTCATTCAAACTTTGAGAAAGAACAGACTGCCGAATTCGCGATCCCGTAACATTCGGGTTATCAAGATTCAAATGTGACAGGCCGCGGGAGATTTAACGAAAATTTGTCAATAACGCACTAATTACATACTTACATACCCTTTATTAAATTAGCAAAATATTTATCTCATGTCACGGTTCAACAAAACACACTCAAAGTTAGCGTTATTATATATATATATATATATATATATATATATATATATTATATATATATTCATAACAAATATATTTTCATATATTTCTCGTAGCCAATCATGGGTTGAGTACAAAATATTGAAATCGTCTTATTATAATTATTATTATTATAATTACGCCTAATATTGTCGTAAATGACACAATTCTCTACATGGCAGCCATATGCCCATATATAGAACATAACGAATTACGTGCAACCTACCTTCGCCGTTCCTTCCTGTTCTTGCCTTACCAGAGGGTCAACGATGCCCCAGGAGATAAGAATTATCAAATCAATAAACGCCAATGTGCCAACTATTGTAAATAATTTCGCATCCCTTATCACCTAGACATCATGTTAAAAATATAAATAAAATGGAATTCATTTAAGTTAAATTATGAGTCGGCAATGATGTGTTTTCAATACACCATTCCTATAGTGTCACGCCCTCTAGTGACGGGCGCTTCTGTGACGTCAAAATGACGTACATTGGTGTGAACGATTCATTATCATTTAAATAGACATCTGTGTTTGAATGTGTAGTCGTTCGTCATCTGATTTTTTTTCCAAAACATAATCTTTATTGACAGATGACTGTAGATCAAAACGACACCGACGCTTTGAACTGCATTCGTGTCACACCCCTGTGTGTTTGGGTGTTACAGCGCGTGTTTGTATGTACGCATTTGATAGTACACATACTCCGCTGTATTATTTCTCTCGATCGCTAACTTCTAGTGTTACAATAGCCTGAACGGAGGGGTAAAACATGGGTAACAAACCTTGGGAATATGTTTTCAAAGGACATGCATGTGAATTTCCACGTACAACGTGTAGGAAATAGAGTGTGTATATGATATATACACTTGGGTCAGTGTTCTATTTTATTTGAATAAACTGTTTCATACAAATAGCGACCCACCTTCCTTTTCAGTCTTATGTCTGTGAAAATACTGTACACTCTCCACGTCTTTGCGAACATGGCACCAAACGACAATGTGAAACCCAATGCCAGTGACCACGCCCTCAACTGTGAGTAAAACACGCCATGATAGTAAATGACGGAATTGCAATCTGTACGCATTAGTGGATTGTGTATTTCGCCTGAAGTCGGCAAGTTTAGGAACTTTACACGACATTAACACGCACAGTAAAGAGCAATACTCACCCCACATAACAGATTAAAAGCCTTGTCTGAACGATATGAACTATGTGATCCCGAAAAAAACACAGACGCATAACATAGAAGACCACCAATTATAATCAGATTATTAATGTACGGACTTGACATCTTAATATACCTGCATGGATAAGAAAAAAGTAAAGCTCGGTCGTGGCGCCCACACGTGTACGATCATGGTCGTGTGATGGCGCTCTATTAAATAGAATTTCACTCTAAGTTCATGTCACGTGATCAGTAAACTTACTGTCAGGCAACTAAGTTCTATTTTACTTTTATTAACTACAACCACAATTTCGCTTTCAAGTTTCCCATGTTGCAGGTTATAACCGGCATAAGCGCCGTGAGAAAACATTTGCATAATACTGGAACGTGAACACACGTGAGCTATTAATCTTGTCGCCACTATTCAGTCTAAATACAGGTCCTTCATTTACATGCATGCCTAAAACACGGCCTTTACAATCGTTTATTATGTTTCTTGAAGTTTGTATTTTGTCGTGTCACTAATGTTGTTCCTGCCATTCTCAATAACTTGAAGCAACACAGAATATATTATTGCGTAATTTGTACCGACTAGTACATGATTGGACAATGAAAAGAAACAAATGACCCATTTCTGTTTGCGTCACACTCTTCAAAATCACTCTTTAACGATAACTATATATTAACTACAAATAAGAATATGTTTAAATCCGTATTTGTGAGTTTAGATTCGGATTATAATCTCGGTATATTGTTAAGCTATTATATTAAAATTATATGCAAATTGGGATATCAACCACTAGACTGTATTCATACCTGTGTTTTCTGAATCTCATATTAAAAAACAGGAAGACCATCGCCACCATGATCCCAATGTAACTGAAACAACACATTGTGGCGAATAAAACGAGAGACACGTCAGCGGGAATCCTGTGCACAATTTGAAGGTCCAATGGTGGCAGTCCCCCTGTCGAGATCATAAAATATTTGGTACTGAATTCGTAGAATTTATTTTGATGTTGGAAATACTCTGTTTCATAGTAAGCAATTATACCCTCTAAAATTGAATATTTAAAATTGAACAAAAGAACAAACAACTAATGTTGTTTAAAGACTCAAGTTGATCCCGGGGAATTTAGTTCCGAATATAAATCTTTTCACTGTATGAAACCGGAAGACATAATAGCTGTGGACGGAATGTGTACAATTAACCTGTTCCTTTGGTTACTTGATCGTTGCAAATTGCACGTAATTATAAGACTCGGTAAGATTTCGGTAAAAGCAGAGTGGATACAAACATAGTTCTCCATGGATGAAGCGCTTGTTTCTGCGACTGGTGACTGGCCGTTATTTACTAACACATACGCATATGACACCGTGGGTCTGATCACTATACCCGCGATTAGGAAGACCAGTGTGTTTTGTTGAGAGGCCGGAAAGCGAACCAATATAGTGTAGACGTACACGTGTAGCATAAAATAAATTAATGACGTGTATCGGATGATCACAATAAACACAGTTACACACATTAGTATGATTAAAATAAAACACAATCGTGAAGCTGTGAGAAGATTAAATTCGCAATCTCGTTAATCTTCTGGTCGTTGCATTTGACATTTTATCGAAGTAACTAAATCACGCTCTTGTCCAGGTAGCTTAGCCTTTGTTTTAAAAAATCACGAGAACGAGGCGGAGGCGAATACTGTGTACGTGACTATTACCTTAATAAGCCTACGTTATACATGAGTGAATAGGTAAGTACAAATTAACTACCTTGCCATATGATAGAATTCTCTGTCACGTTAATAGTGTCAGTATGTGCATAGTACTCGCCAATTTTAACTTGCCTTCCAGCTGAAAATACAAAACGGGAAAAAATGTTTACTATTATTTATTTCAAGGGAATATTTCGAGAAATACTTTCGTGGTATTATGAAGTTAGTAGTGTGTTTTGCTACGACTTAAAACAATATTATTCTTAATAGATATTTAGATGCAAATGCAAAAAGACCAAACAGTTATATAAATGGTACACTTTGGCACCCTTACACGTACTCTATTTAGCGAGATCTTCACTTTCGGCTCAGATGTTAATACATTGCAACCTAAATTCAGTAAGTGGCTTACAAACAATTGTAAGTAACCTTGTCGTAGTGTAAGGCTAGACGGTTGACAAACCCTACGGCCTAATATTCTTTTCAGCTAAAATTATGTAATCAGACGCTGCAATGCGTTTGCGAAATGCAAAAGGCCCTTGCTTGAAACGCATCTTAGATGTGAAACAACCAATAGGCCAGGGGGACTGTAAGGCATGAAGATAGTGTTCGACTCAGAGGGTACTCTTGGGCGGGCGGGACCGATGGTAGCGAATGGGTGCGCTTTTTAACTACGCATGCGTAAAGTGAATTTACCTTGAAATTGCTCAAGCACAACTGTACCAAGACGATCACCATTTTTGAATTTTACTGGCCCCTTGGTAAACGAGAACAGAGTAGTAAATAAGTGCGTAGATAACAACCAATAACAGTATGGTCGATCACAATGTTTTCATATGAATGTCGTTTTCATCAATTGTGGTACAATACACACTTCATTGTGTTTCATTATGGGATACACTGTGTTACCATGATATCACTACGTCCTCTAACATAATCACGCGAAATAGTGTACGTCCGCAGCTACCGAAGTGAGTATAATGCGATTGCGCATCTCGTCATAGGGATAGTCACGTTTCATATACTTTTAGGTGTATCTCAGACTGGTAATATGAGTATGAGCCTGTATGCATTGAAACATTCGTTTTGTCTTATTTCTGGGCCACGCTGTGTCGTGTTGAATATGGATTCCATAGCGATGTATAAAACGCATGGAAAATACATTGTTTGTTTACACGAAGTTCGAACACGCACTGTGCGACGATACCCACCCTTAAAGGTAACATGTACTATAAGTGGTATTCAATACCGGGATTTGAATGTATGACGTCACGTGCGACCTTATAATATGAGCAGTCCTAAATCCGAAGCAGTAAAATGTGCACCATGCTTGAATAAAATAACTATAATATATAAATAAATAAACTACACAATTGCGAAAACAAGTAATTCAACGCGCATGCGCATTTGTATAGTCTGTATGTACACTGCCATTAAAATGTAATTTAAGAGGTCACATATGACGTTGAAATATACATACTGTGACGCCAAAGAAATCAGTCTCATTCATTGCATCAAACAACTGCTTAAAAACTTCTTTGTTATCGTATGTGTAATTGGACAACGACGAAATGTTGTCTGTTCGTCTCAGCAGTTTGTCCAGGGCCAAAGCTATTACCCAGACTCCATCGTACGCATATCCATGAAAGGGAGTAGAGTTGTTACCAATAATGTTGTCATACTGCTGCTTGTACTCTGATGGTGTCTGTAATAAATGCTTGCATGAGTAGTGTTATATTATTTCAACCTTTCACAACAAGCAGTCATTCGTATCAAAAGGAAGTGACGTAATTCTACACATTACGTCAGTCATAGTTATGATGTTATTAGACTTACACTTGGTCAATCATGACTTTCACATATTCACCAAAATAAATATAACTTAACATATAATTGAACTATACAAAAGTTCTGTAGTCGTTCGTCATTCACAATATATAAATATCGTTTATTGTTATTGACGGCAGATCTAAACAATAGCAGCGCGGTGAACGCCCTTCATACACGTGACCCATTTACGTCACCAAAAAGTATCAACTCTAGGGGGCGCGACCTACTGTAAAAGGTCCATTTAAGTCGTGCAAATTTCAAGCCTAACATCGACATTAACATGGATTAACATTTTGGGAAGTATAGAGTTAGGTGATTCACAATACATGTACATGATCAAGCATTTTAATTGCGCGTTTTATGAAGACAGCAGTCACAACTATTAGATGCATTAACCTCGTAAGTCTGTCATCAAAAGAGGTAATTTTTTCATGTCCTGTCAAACATTGTGCTTTTCGTTCACAATGAAATATTAAACAAAATGATCAAACATTACTTGGACATAATTACTTGTTAGGAGTACCCGGGCTATGACCACTGGCGAATAAATCGCAGAGCCATCTGATACACAGACTGACTTGCACGGGTTCACATTTCGACTGTGATGTTGTTTCTGAGTGCCCAGCATCTGTCATGTTTGTTTATTTTCTTCGCTCGACTAACAATCGCTGTAGTTATGTTTATTTGGTCTTCACGCGGAATTTACCTTCTATCTACATGCTGAAACAAGTGGCATATATAGTAACAAGTTAGGGGGTGTCTACGTGATACGAAGTAGGCAATCCCCTATAAACGACACGAAGTTGAATCTACTGAGAACTCGAATTCATTATGAACGTATTCGATCACATTTACTTAAGCAGTAACCAGGTTTTACTGTGAAATTTGACATTATTTTAATTAGTTGTACTGACGTTCTCCTTCCCTAGTCAACCCTCTACCATCTAATTCAGTTTATTTTTATCTTTGTTGGAAAAACTTCCTTGTGTTTTTATATGGGTTAGATTAATGCTTAACGCGGATTTTATTACCTAACTATGATTACGTAGTAAGCTCGTTCTCAGTTAGTCCAAGATCGTTACTGTCTCTTGCATACACTAATACGAACAAATGAGCCAGATTATTGCAAGTTTTATGATTTAATTATGCAAAGGCGTGATTGATATTTAGAGGACGATTTTAGTGATTATTACACTGCACGATTAGCTACGAAGAAGTCAACATGTTGACGTAGCCGGACAAAAGTTCCAGGTGATACCGAAACAACCTCAAAACATGTATTCTTAGATAAGGTGGTCTGGCGTTGTTTTTGATAAAAATGTATGTTATTTCACGGTGAAACTGAATACGGACACAATAACATTGTACAATCTATCCCTTCATAAATATGTAAAATGACTCAAACTAGACTTTAAATTAATAGATCGGATCACGGACAATTCGACTATATGTCATTATAAAAAAATACAAAGCTTCGAAGTCTCTAATATCTAAATCTCTAATAAAAATGAGTCAAAGACCTGAGTTAAGAACGTCATATTGCACTAATAAAAGACGCGTTGTTTACTATTCTTCAGTATTTGAATAAGGCCGACAACTTACCAAACCAGACACTGTTTCCTGTGCTTTAGTACTCAGGGGCAGGCTATTCGTGGCCAGAGACCCCTCAAGTGCTTGCAGAATATCGCCGGAAGAACACCCACCCGGTATGTTAGTAACGTTCCACCAATTTTCTTCGTACCAACCCGGAATAATCCATACATACTTTCTGCCATATAGTTCTTCTCTGTAAGCCTGAAGACAGACAACTTAGATCATGGCATTTCATGATAAACTGTCGTATTTGCCATGCAAACTTTCAAAACAATCCACCGTAATATATCCGCGGCAGAGAATATATATGATTTTCGTCCATATGGATTCTCACCTTTACAAATTACTGACGATAGATAGTGTTAAGTTTTCTACCCAATGCATGTACTTACCTTGCAGAAAACATCTAGCGCCATTTTCTGATCAAAGGATCCCAGAATAATTCTTGCTCCAGACTCCTGTAAAAAAACCGAATACACCAAGGTCAAGTGTTACGGACTTGAGAATTTAATCACGTGGTATGATTTTGGACAGGATTACCATGGAAATGACTTACCTTGATGGATGATACTGCATTTGTGGGATCATCGGCAAAGCTCTTCATTTCGATTATTTTCTTCTCGGAACCGTCTATGCTGCTGGACAGCTTATTTTGCGCCTATATGACAAAACATACACGAGTGAGCTGGCGTAGTTATCGCGAGACATCAATTACGACGTTTCGCACTATTGTCCCGTACTATTGAATGATGGGCGATAGAGTGCATCCGGTTTAATTAGCAACAAGTTTTGCTGAAGCAATCTACTAATTTGGTATTTATATCTTGCTGACAGACCAAATTAAGAATTCAGACAAATTTTAACTGAAACCTAACAGTATACCGTCTTCTCTGCAAGTCGCGCTATCTAGCGACAATACGCTTCTTTGACGTAAATCGGAGTCGTCACTAGAGGGCGCGTATATATAGGACCGGTGTAAGGAGACTCGTACTGCGAACTGTTACAGCGAATGTTTCACTTACAAATGCAAACTGTGGCGTGTCCTGATGTAAGGTTGCAACATGTGTCCAGTTAAAATATTCCATTAGTTGCAATTTAGCAGGGTTAAAATCTGTCAGAGACGGAATGGTTCGAAAGAACGTCGGGTACTTCTCTCGTTCTGATAAAAAAGGTTCCGTGTTTGCGTACGATAGCTGCAAATAAAGAGTCTATATCAATTATTTGTTTCATGTGACATCCAGGTGTTAACGGCAGCTGAAATAAAATGATTATGTAGGTTACCCAATAACAACGCAAACAGAAGTGCAAATGCAAAACACATTGTGACGCATTTATTACATATATAATTCCAATTATTCACTGAAATCAATGGAAGAACTTGATATCACATTACATATATAAATATATATATATATATTGATGATAGTTAAATAATTAATTTCTCATCATCAGAGTAGGACAGTTTTTGCATAATTTATATATTTAGGCCAATGGCGAATCATTGAATTTGAGTTCCAATAACATGTTACTACTAAGTCGAGTTCTGTTTATTTGTTTCATATCATAGATAGCATTTATATCTGGCTATCTTTGGCTATCTCATTTTTGAAAAACCGATCTTGGCGATGTGGCTATACCCTGTAACTCACAAAGCAACACAAGCCTTCAGAGAAACAAGAATAGAGACAATATTGTTTTATTTTTCTGCTCCGTGTGTTAATTTCTATGTTAAAAACTCCCTATCTAAACGTTTTTCTCGGGTGAAATCCAAATATCTCAACAAAATTGCAATTTAATTAATGAGTTTTAATGTGATGACATTTGACCGCTGTGTGTTTAGTGTATCATTTTTCATTGCGTTCTATGACATAGTAATATGTTCATTTGATGTACAATTCGGCTGAAATCACCTTATTATAACGTCCAGTCTGTCGGGCTCATTCAATGACGAATTGAACGGCAAGCTGGGTTCCAACCCGTTCGTTTCATCAAGTGCTAACCTTAACGGAGACGAAATAACACGATATTATCTCACAGTAAACAGAAGAGCCAACTCCAAAATAAACTATACTTCACCGACTTCATGTACACTGATTCGCTATACTGTTATTGTCAACACATGCATTACATATAATGACTGAGTTGCAGGACAGAAACTGATGTCGGTGATGACATGATTCTGATTAAGCGATTATAAGTAACTCTTCATGTCCAGGTTTAAATTCAGTTCATCGCCGATTGTACCTCATTTATGTGTCAGCATCAGTGGCTAAACGACACACGCATTTCCTGAAAAGCCAGTAATTGCCGATCATTGCCGGTTATTGCTGAGCAGTGCCGGTTATTTCCGATCATTGCCGGTTACTTTCGATCAGTGCCGGTTATTGCCGATCATTGCCGGTCATTGTCGATCAGTGCCGGTTAAATTGCATTCCACTAAACAGAGACATACAATAATTCATATAAAAGTCAAAGTTTTGTGGTATTCCAATTTTTAAACGAATACATTTTTATCACTTTAAAAATAATATGATATGTACACTACACCGACATACCAACAATTTCTTTTCATCATAACAGTGTGGTAGTCAAAATAGTTACCACAGGCGGACGAATTACAAAGAGCAGAAGCCCGATTTGTTAAATCATTCATTCACACGAAAATTGGTATCTCATGTACGAAAACAACATGGCAGGTGAGTTAAATAGATACGTGGATTACCACCAGTAAGGAACTATGACAATGGTAAACATTATATTATCTATGCTATTGTGTGTCAAAACATAATGCAGGTAGTCCATCCGTAAGTCTGCTTTTTATATGACGTCAAACTCAGTGGCGTTTAAGTGTACAACAGCTGCAATTTTCAACGAGTATAACAATTACGTCATCACAGTATCACCTACCTGTATCAAGTTCCACCATGCCACTGTTTCTGCAATGGGTGCAGTGACATTTTCACATATGCCGCCAAATAATGCTACTTTAGGCGGTCCTTCCGCAACAGCTTCAAAAAACGCCTTTGTACCTTCAGCCATATCGCACTGAGAAGAAGAAGTAATTATTATTATGATAAATCATTATAATCTTGAGAATGTTATGTAATCTGCAAATGTGACCATTACACGCAGTTACCTCAAAAACCCGTGTCATGTTCTGACATTGTTTCAGTTCATTAATTCGATATAGGATATCCAACCAGAAAAAGAAAGTATCCATGGCAACATATAACACTGCCAACAGACATCAACAGATTAGTTTATTTGTATTTGAAAATCATTTTATTCACGGGATAACTTGCCTATGCATCTAACACTCGACAGACTAGGTAGTATTCAACCTGCCACACATTGGTAATTCACAAGCCTCGTTTTCTCCGCTTCTATTTCTAGTTTGAATGTCAGAATATGTAGTATTAAACCCGCCTCACATTAGTAAGTCTCGTTTTCATGGCTTCTGTTTTTTTGTGTTTTTTTTTTGCGACGCTTTATTGTGAAGAATTTCGCAGTTGAGCCGAAACTTTACAAAACAAAATCTGTCAACAAACAAGCGGCTCTCTGATTGGTTCGACTATTAGGTGTTAGGGTTGGATAGCCAATCAGGCACAGTCTAAGTAGTTTCGCATTGACTAGTGTTTTGATTTTGTACGTGGCGGTGTTAGCGTGTCTGTTGCGGACACGTTTGTAAATGAGAAAGTATGGAGCGAAACAGCGCGTAGTTATGTCACGTCGCACAGCACAGCGCAGTACAGCAGCAGCTTGATTATTCATGCGTGCTAGCCTTGTTAATCAATATTACAAAGGACCCTGTCATGATGTCATCACCGCGTCAAGGCAGATATGCCGCAGGTTTTAATGTAAATATTATTAAATGGGTATGTTCTTTTCCAAGTAGATATAGTCCATGTTATACTGTATACAACGCCAATTCTGAGTTCAGGTCAGGTCACTATTTGCGTGCAGTCCGTACGGTTCCCGTGCAGTCACGATTGGGCCACACGCTATGATGGGCATTAATTAAGCAGTCACAAAACTCAAAGCTTGGAGGCATCATTAAAAACAATATCCCCTTCCTCCTACACACCAGTTAACCCGATCAGTCCACTGCAGCGTTGGTGACATATTATAGAGGCTGCCTGTTCGAATCCGCACCCAGGGCAAATCAAAATCAATATATGTCAAAATATGCCCTCACGATTCATGGAAATCTCATTAAACATTATAACCGAATTTTGTCCAATTATTTAGATCACCCTGTTGCAATACCAAATATATTCAGGCGTCATTAGAATAGTCGTTTTTATTTATTATAATAACTGTGATGTGACCATGAGACGTTTCTTTTAATGATGATGTCAATTGAAACCAATAAAGTAAGGTTTGTGGAAAGTGGTAGTATATCCAGCTATAATGAACGCCAGATGCAGTCATCAGCAGCAACGTTACTAACGTATACTACTGAAGATAATATGTTTACAGAACACCATTCACTCACTAACTCCTCCCTCACACAGAATCACTCGGGTCACATCTAACATGCTTTACATGCATACATACAAAGGTGATTGAACTCTTGGAAGTATTTAATATAATTGTTTCAGCTATTTAATTCACCAAGCGATTTAATCTAGTTATCGATCTGTCTCTGTCTATGTGTTCATCCTCACTGAACTGCGAGAGGTAATCTGCCATATTAGAATCAGTCGAATGTCTTAACCATATTTCAAATCTATTTAATATTTAAACGTGAAACGCATACTCTCAGGAAAGGTCAGATAATGACCCCCGTTATATCGTGATATATGCACTCAGATCTATTACATTTTCATTTCATTATATATGGCAGGACAATTTAATGTGGAGTCACAGTATCATCGTATCATCGGCGGTACATATAGTCGTGTTCGGGCTACACCAAGTACGTGCTAAGATTTAGGCTAATATGAATTTCGGCTAGACCCAATTGCGAAGGAACATTCAAACTTGTTATGAATATACAAATCTTCAGTCTCTGTAACTACTGTAAAACATGTTGAAAATGCGACATGTAATTTTATTTTTAGCGAATTGTGGTAAAATGACGTAATAGCGAAATGTTGATTTAGCGAATTTCTCTTGTCATTGTTGATTTTCTGTTTTCACAATACTTGTCTATTGCGTGCCAAAATAAATGGGCAGTTATCGCCTCCATAAAAACAAAGAAAAACTGTCAAGTGTAATTAGAAAACGCCTCGGATTTTTCTATGTTCCGGATTACTGTATACAAATCCCCAAGCCTTGGTCATTTTGAATTTGTAATAAAGTCATTAGCGACATCTTGAATTGGCGAATCAGTTCTCTCGCTAAATTCGCTAAAAAGATATGTTTTACAGTATGCTCACTCAGTACAGTACCGTGAATAAACACAAAGTATATATATTCACATTTAGAAAGTACAGATTTGAAAATAACAGAAAGTAGTACTGTCATCATCAGTTCATTTTTCTCTCGATAACAATGTCCCTAGATGTGCTCGCGTTGATTTTCATGTCGGAAATGGCATACCGAAATGAATAGTTATGAATATAATAGTATAACCACCAAATGGACATTGAATACAATGTCGTTTTTGGTGCTTAGCTAAGCGTTCATGCATACTTCGTCAGCCCGTGCTAAGAATCTGCACCGGACCTTGAAAACGGATTCGCTTTAACCCGTACTTAGCGTTTCTTAGCCCGTGCCAAGCGTTCGCGCACGTTTTTGACCACACGAATAATTATCCAAGCACTGCGTCAAATAACAAGGTAGTGCAGCTCGTATATGTAATTAAACAGAATAAACATAAACATCACATTGTGAGCGTTTCAAAGTTTAAACATTAAGTCATCACAAGCAAAAACAAGTTTTTGAAATCTGGGAATTTTTATATTAACTGCAAAACATTTGATTCGAGATTGGCGGAGTTATACATCTCAAACTGAGTAATCAGGTGATTCGTCTTTGTTTACATCATCCTACACAGCTAAGCCTTCACATACGTCATAGAAAGTTGAATGTATATGACGTAACAAAATTTAAAGCTGCACTCTAAAATCATTCAAAGTTTTTTTGATTCGAATTTAAGAGTTATCTGAAGTTACGCGAATTGCTGGAAATATATATTTTTTCAGTTAAGTTTTCAGAGCGTCCGAATGTTGGCTATCTTTTCGAACGCTGACTCTGATGATGATGACGAACCCCGGTGCAATTGACGCCGATGGACAATCAGTAACAGTAATAGCTCCGCTCTGTCTCGACTTAGTCGACAACAGAGATAAGGAAAATGAAATTGTGCAATTGAATACACCGATTGCGAGCAATGATTACTGAGTACTCTGCGTGATCACATGGGAGGTCAGCTTTGAGTATATATAGTTGTGTGACAGAGAAGCCATTATACCTAGTACCCATGGAGAGCTTAATTAACCGTGCCTAATGAAAAGAATTAAATCAAGCTCTGTGATCCACTGGACGTCAACATCTCAATGGAATGAAAAAATAACTTATAAAACTATCCTGACATCCATTTGCTTATTCCGACCTTGATTTGTGTGGCCTGTGTTTAAGTGCAAAGCCTTCAAACGCCAGTCATCGCAAAACAACGCAGCAGTGAGCGGACTCTGAATATCCGCGATCATATCTACATCTTAATACGAAGTAATTCTACTTGTCTCTGAACACGCATACGGCAATTAGTTAATTTGCATATAATTGAAAACATCCCCCATAATTAGAAATCAATTACAGTGTCAGGGCAATATGGTTGTGTGGCAAATATGTCGACTGTATTCAATGATAGCTATATAATCTCGCTCATCTCCATGACTGTATGTCGACTGTATCCAATGATAGCTCTATAATCTCGCTCATCTCCATGACTGTATGTCGACTGTATCCAATGATAGCTCATCTCCAGGCACTGGAATGTAAAAGCGTCCCAAGCGTACACATTATCATCGTCTTTAAATAGTGAGCGAGTGTATGTATTAAACACAACCATATGCATATTGTAAGCGAACTACAAAGCGGTGCCAGTTTCAAATATATGACGACCCGACCTAGATTGTCTGTTTGTTTCAATGTGTGGAACACGTTACAACTCGTCTACATGTACGGTGTGTTTATGCAGTAGCCAAACTATTAACTACGACTATTTTAAGCATCGCTCGAAAACGTAATCCCCTCGAAAGCTACCCTTCGATTTGTTAAATCGTCGTAAAACCACCCTTAATACATACGGCGCATAAGTTGTTGGTTTCGCTAGTTTACGACGCGCAAATAAAACACGTTGACGGTAAGAAATATGGTATAAATGACGCAATCACATAATCATAGTGTGATGGCCCATGCATATGTTTTAGTAAATTTACACCTCTATTTGTCTTCTTGCAATGACAACACACACGTATTTTACAATAAAGTTACAACTATGTTCATGTTCGGACATATTTTCGAGTTTAAAAAAGCCCAATGATTACAAAGTAGATTTGTGTGGAGGATTTACACACTGGATAGATTCAATTGAAGGATTGCGTTAGGGTAAAACAGATCACATACCCTCAACTTTTACTGTGTACTTGTACTCAACACCAAGATAAGAAGTGTGATTATCGAATCATTATTTGCATAAAAATTCTAGGCCAAATATCCGACCGACGACAATTCACCATTGGTTCCGTTGGCACAATAATGTCATCGTACCAAAGCACTACTGAGTTCGGTGACATAAAGTGTAGTTATAAGAAAGGTATATATCGTTATCATTTTTACGAATAATAATAAAAATAATAGTAAGATGGATTCCCTTGAAACTAGTTTTGAAAATGTTCGTTTGTTCATTCCCTTTGCTGCCAAACAAATGTATCACACTAAGATCACATTTGTGCCTTTTTTAAATGAGAATGTCCACAAACGACCGTGCAATGAATACGAATTTTAAAGTTAGAATCTTCTAACTGTTTGAAACAATCATAAATTCGCAACAAAACAACCAGCATATATTGTGAATGCAATTTATCACGAGAAGGATAAAATGTTCAATTAGTTCGACTTATATTTATGCGATATTTATGTTTGAGTTTTATCTCCGGCATTTGTAGGTTTAGCGTAAATTACGTACATATTTAGGTTATCGAGATATAATATGCAGAACACGTGATCAAAATTGTGTTATCCTGACTGAATATCCCGGGTGAGTTTGTATAATCAGTGTTTCTCATCGTATCCATTATAGTGCCTATCTGAACACTCTGTTTATGCATTTCTATCTCGTGTAGAGATCCGTCGATGACACATACAACGCAGCTTTACGTAATAGTGCACCTTAAGCAGTGATAGGACCCCTTGTATATATTGCTCCGTGCTTTGACATCTTCTGATTTCACGTACCATGTGTTCAATCTGTCGTCCCAAAACTTCAGTGTTTGTAAATCACTGACAACTCGGTCTCCTAAATATTTGGTTGTGTAAACTTAAATGACTGGGCAAATATAGTTTTATATTACGCTTGTGGTAGTGATTACTGGGTGATACTTAGTAGGTGACCGATTAACTCAGTATGTAGGGAACCAATTACACAGTTATCCAGTCATCTTGACTATCCCTTTTCACAGATAATGATAAAAAAACATTGTAGGTCTGTGAAAGTAATGAATCCCACCCATTGACATCATACAGTTTATGAGTATCTCTTTGGGCTGCCGGGTAATATTACATAGTGCGCAAAAAGCTACGTTCACATTATGCCGGTATTTGGCTCGAGCCTGCATTGCAACGAGCATCGAAACCAACCGACCATGGAGACAAACTGCTGAACACAAACTCGGAACAAACATGGCTAAGAATGTTTCAAGGCATATTGCAGTTTTTCAAGGAAAACTGATAGAGTTTTCAAGATCAGTTTATTTCTGCGTCAGCTGTAAGCGGTCATGGGGCTTGCGCAACTTCAAAGTTGATATTGTCAGCAGTACATAACAAATCATGAAAGTGAAGTATAAGTGCTGAGATGTACGTGCACTTAGGGAACTACTATTGTACTTGTTAATTTCAAGGGTGTTGAACATGCTTATGCAGTTCGACAATTCAACTTACAACTTGTTTTTCCCATATCATCTTCTAGGAACATTGACTCTACCTAATATGCGTTTTTACACGTCTGGCCCGGGGTGAGACACAGCGACGTTTTTTTCAGTATAAACAGGGCTATTTTTATACACATTTATGATATTGCCACAAGCGTTGTGGTAACCTCATGCAATGATTATATAGCTTTCTTAAACACTTGATATGTATGCAATATATTTCAACAATATGCGGCGGATTTGACCGACAAGAGAGTAGAATTATACAATAGCGGCATTTGTATGGAATGTAGTAAAGACTTGAAACTACTTTATCCGGACAGGGGGACAATTATTAAATGTCACGTGGTGTTATTCCTTATTGATTGAATAACGTAATCTCAAGTTTCTCTTTGCCGCAGTGAATACTCCCCATATGATGACAAAAATAGACTCTTTCCAAAATCAACAATATGTATATTGCAAGTCGGCAATATTGGACAATTTCCTTAGCAATAATAACTGTCGAATTCCAAATCGATTCCCATTGATTTTCATTTGTGAATTTATGCAGAGGACTTTTCATTTTTTTAGACATACATTTTCTTCTATTCACCGGATATTAAAAAAAAAAAAAAGAAGAAGACGATTCAGTGCAGTCTGCTATCAGATTATATTAAACTATATATAGAAATTGTGTCGGGGCATGGGTGTATCCCCGCTGGCAACATTGATAAAGTGGGTCGGAATCACGTCATGTCAGGACACAATGGTGTCTTACTTTACGGTTTCGTCGTTTTCATTACAATCCTAAAGGTAAAAATGCAGGAATAGCTTTGTTTTTCACGTAATCTCATAATTTGTTAATTCTCAAGCTCGAATAAAATGCAATTGTTAACATACCACTCATAGGTGAAATACGTTGTACAAATATAATTAATTCGATATTGTAATTTTTTTTTTATATTTTCACACTGACACTGTTTGCCGGAGTACGATATTTCTATATCTATTGACATAACGTGCCTTATCTCTCGGAGACAACGAAGTTCCGGTGCAGTTATCTCTATTAAACATAATTTATTTTAGATCGAGACCCCTACCATGATGTACACGACTTTTGCTATTTCACATTATAAAGAGGAAATATACAAAGCGCAGGATATTGTTTTGTAGTCATCCAATTAAAACTCATATCTGTGGTCATAAAATAAATCACACGAATAAAGATGTCATGAAAGAAGTGAGCGACTAAACTACAATCTATATTCATTAACACTCAAACTCACAAATGATATCCACAGAATTAGGAATCTAGTGATTAAATTTTGAAAGGAAATCTGAGTCGTAATGTTATAAGGGGTAGTGATAAAACCGTGTTACAATGATTATGAAACAAGCAGCCTCCCGGCTGAGATAGCTCCGCTGTTAGCAATGCACATTTCAATTAAAGAACAGAAGATATCATTAGAAAATGAACAAAATGTATAGTATCAAAACAATCAGACTTGCGGTTTTCAACAAGAAGTGGAAAATATCACCTTTTACCAAAAATTGCAAACATATTCATCAAAATTAGAGAATTGAAGATATCATCATGAAATGAACGAATCTGAGTTAGAACCACATGTAGTACCTATATATGTAATATCAAAGCAATTGGACTTGCGGTTTTCAACAAGAAGTCGAAAATATCACCTTTTACCAAAAATGACAAAAATATTCACCAAAATTAGAGAATTTAAAGATACCATTACAAAATGAACAAATCTGAGAGAGGTCCACATGTAGTATCTATATATGTAATATCAAAGCAATTGGACTTGCGGTTTTTAACAAAAAGTTGAAAATATCACTTTTTACCAAAAATAACAAAAATATTCACCAAAATTAGAGAATTGAAGATATCATCATGAAATGAACAAATCTAAGAGAGGTCTACCCAAGGTACATATACACCAAGTATCAAAGCATTCAGGCTTGTAGTTTTCAAGAAGAAGTCGAAAAAGTAAAACATTGACACGGACGACGGACGACGGACGATGGACGACGACGGACAATCACTCATATGATAAGCTCCGCTCGACAAAGTCGACAGCGGAACTAAAAAACGTGTTACAGTGATTAGGATAAAATCATGTTAGAGTGATTATGGTATAACCGTGTTACAGTGATAATGATAAAACCGTGTTACAGTGATTATGATAAAACCGTGTTACAGTGATTATGATAAAACCGTGTTACAGTGATTGTGATGAAACCGTGTTACAGTGATTAAGGTAACACCGTGTTACAGTGATTATGAAAGAAAACGTGTTACAGTGATTATGATGAAACCGTGTTACAGTGATTATGATAAAATCGTGTTACAGTGATTATGATAAAACCGTGTTACAGTGATAATGATAAAACCGTGTTACAGTGATTATGATGAAACCGCGTTACGGTGATTATGATATAACCGTGTTACAGTGATAATGATAAAACCGTGTTACAGTGATAATGATAAAACCGTGTTACAGTAATAATGATAAAACCGTGTTACAGTGATTATGATAAAATCGTGTTACAGTGATTAAGGTAACACAGTGTTACAGTGATTATGAAAGAAAACGTGTTACAGTGGTTATGATGAAACCGTGTTACAGTGATTATGATAAAATCGTATTACAGTGATTATGATAAAATCGTGTTACAGTGATTGAGGTAACACCGTGTTACAGTGATTATGATGAAACCGTGTTACAGTGATCATAATAAAACCGTGTTACAATGATAATGATAAAACCGTGTTACAGTGGTTATGATAAAACAGTGTTACAGTGATAATGATAAAACCGTGTTACAGTGATTATGATAAAACCGTGTTACAGTGACAATGATAAAGCCGTGTTACAGTGATTATGATAAAACCGTGTTACAGTGATAATGATAAAACCGTGTTACGTTGATTATGATAAAAACGTGTTACAGTGATTATGATAAAATCGTGTTACAGTGATTAAGGTAACACCGTGTTACAGTGATTATGATAAAATCGTGATTAAGGTAACACCGTGTTACACTGATTATGAAAAAAACCCGTGTTACAGTGAGTATGATAAAACCGTGTTACAGTGATTATGATAAAACCGTGTTACAGTGATAATGATAAAACCGTGTTACAGCGTTTGTGATGAAACCGCGTTACGGTGATTATGATAAAACCATGTTACATTGATTATGATAAAACAGTGTTACAGTGATAATGACAAAACCGTGTTACAGTGATCATGATGAAAACGTGTTACAGTGATTATGATAAAATCGTGTTACAGTGATTATGATAAAACCGTGTTACAGTGATTATGATAAAACCGTGTTACAGTGATTATGATGAAATCATGTTACAGTGATTATGATAAAATCGTGTTACAGTGATTAAGGTAACACCGTGTTACAGTGATTATGAAAAAAAACGTGTTACAGTGATTATGATAAATCCGTGTTACAGTGATTATGATAAAACCGTGTAACAGTGATTATGATAAAACCGTATTACAGTGATTATGATCAAACCGTGTTACAGTGATAATGATAAAGCCGTGTTACAGTGATAATGATGAAACCGCGTTACGGTGATTATGATAAAACCGTGTTACAGTGATTATGATAAAAGCGTGTTACAGTGATAATGATAAAACCGTGTTACAGTGATTATGATGAAACCGTGTTACAGTGATTATGATAAAACCGTGTTACAGTGATTGTGATAAAACCGCGTTATGGTGATTATGATAAAACCGTGTTACAGTGACCATGATAAAACCGTGTTACAGTACTTATGATAAAACCATGTTACAGTGATTATGATAAAATCGTGTTACAGTGATTATGATAAAACCGTGTTACAGTGATTATGATAAATTGTGTTACAGTGATTATGATAAAACCATGTTACACTGATTATGATAAAGTCGTGTTACAGTGATTAAGGTAACACCGTTTTACAGTGATTATGAAAAAAACGTGTTACAGTGATTATGATAAAACCGTGTTACAGTGATTATGATAAAACTGTGTTACAGTGATTATGATAAAACCGTGTTACAGTGATTATGATAAACTGTGTTACAGTGATTATGATAAAACCGTGTTACAGTGATAATGATAAAACCGTGTTACAGCGTTTGTGATGAAACCGCGTTACGGTGATTATGATAAAACCATGTTACATTGATTATGATAAAACAGTGTTACAGTGATAATGACAAAACCGTGTTACAGTGATCATGATGAAAACGTGTTACAGTGATTATGATAAAATCGTGTTACAGTGATTATGATAAAACCGTGTTACAGTGATTATGATAAAACCGTGTTACAGTGATTATGATGAAATCATGTTACAGTGATTATGATAAAATCGTGTTACAGTGATTATGATAAAAACGTGTTACAGTGATTATGATAAAATCGTGTTACAGTGATTAAGGTAACACCGTGTTACAGTGATTATGAAAAAAAAACGTGTTACAGTGATTATGATAAAATCGTGTTACAGTGATTAAGGTAACACAGTGTTACAGTGATTATGAAAGAAAACGTGTTACAGTGATTATGATGAAACCGTGTTACAGTGATTATGATAAAATCGTATTACAGTGATTATGATAAAATCGTGTTACAGTGATTGAGGTAACACCGTGTTACAGTGATTATGATGAAACCGTGTTACAGTGATCATAATAAAACCGTGTTACAATGATAATGATAAAACCGTGTTACAGTGGTTATGATAAAACAGTGTTACAGTGATAATGATAAAACCGTGTTACAGTGATTAAGGTAACACCGTGTTACAGTGATTATGATAAAATCGTGATTAAGGTAACACCGTGTTACACTGATTATGAAAAAAACCCGTGTTACAGTGAGTATGATAAAACCGTGTTACAGTGATTATGATAAAACCGTGTTACAGTGATAATGATAAAACCGTGTTACAGCGTTTGTGATGAAACCGCGTTACGGTGATTATGATAAAACCATGTTACATTGATTATGATAAAACAGTGTTACAGTGATAATGACAAAACCGTGTTACAGTGATCATGATGAAAACGTGTTACAGTGATTATGATAAAATCGTGTTACAGTGATTATGATAAAACCGTGTTACAGTGATTATGATAAAACCGTGTTACAGTGATTATGATGAAATCATGTTACAGTGATTATGATAAAATCGTGTTACAGTGATTAAGGTAACACCGTGTTACAGTGATTATGAAAAAAAACGTGTTACAGTGATTATGATAAATCCGTGTTACAGTGATTATGATAAAACCGTGTAACAGTGATTATGATAAAACCGTATTACAGTGATTATGATCAAACCGTGTTACAGTGATAATGATAAAGCCGTGTTACAGTGATAATGATGAAACCGCGTTACGGTGATTATGATAAAACCGTGTTACAGTGATTATGATAAAAGCGTGTTACAGTGATAATGATAAAACCGTGTTACAGTGATTATGATGAAACCGTGTTACAGTGATTATGATAAAACCGTGTTACAGTGATTGTGATAAAACCGCGTTATGGTGATTATGATAAAACCGTGTTACAGTGACCATGATAAAACCGTGTTACAGTACTTATGATAAAACCATGTTACAGTGATTATGATAAAATCGTGTTACAGTGATTATGATAAAACCGCGTTACAGTGATTATGATAAATTGTGTTACAGTGATTATGATAAAACCATGTTACAGTGATTATGATAAAATCGTGTTACAGTGATTAAGGTAACACCGTTTTACAGTGATTATGAAAAAAACGTGTTACAGTGATTATGATAAAATCGTGTTACAGTGATTATGATAAAACTGTGTTACAGTGATTATGATAAAACCGTGTTACAGTGATTATGATAAACTGTGTTACAGTGATTATGATAAAACCGTGTTACAGTGATAATGATAAAACCGTGTTACAGCGTTTGTGATGAAACCGCGTTACGGTGATTATGATAAAACCATGTTACATTGATTATGATAAAACAGTGTTACAGTGATTATGATAAAATCGTGTTACAGTGATTATGATAAAACCGTGTTACAGTGATTATGATAAAACCGTGTTACAGTGATTATGATGAAATCATGTTACAGTGATTATGATAAAATCGTGTTACAGTGATTAAGGTAACACCGTGTTACAGTGATTATGAAAAAAAAACGTGTTACAGTGATTATGATAAATCCGTGTTACAGTGATTATGATAAAACCGTGTAACAGTGATTATGATAAAACCGTGTTACAGTGATTATGATCAAACCGTGTTACAGTGATAATGATAAAGCCGTGTTACAGTGATAATGATGAAACCGCGTTACGGTGATTATGATAAAACCGTGTTACAGTGATTATGATAAAAGCGTGTTACAGTGATAATGATAAAACCGTGTTACAGTGATTACGATGAAACCGTGTTACAGTGATTATGATAAAACCGTGTTACAGTGACCATGATAAAACCGTGTTACAGTACTTATGATAAAACCATGTTACAGTGATTATGATAAAATCGTGTTACAGTGATTATGATAAAACCGTGTTACAGTGATTATGATAAATTGTGTTACAATGATTATGATAAAACCATGTTACAGTGATTATGATAAAATCGTGTTACAGTGATTAAGGTAACACCGTTTTACAGTGATTATGAAAAAAACGTGTTACAGTGAGTGATTATGATAAAACCGTGTTACAGTGATTATGATAAAACTGTGTTACAGTGATTATGATAAAACCGTGTTACAGTGATTATGATAAACTGTGTTACAGTGATAATGGTAAAACGCTGTATAACTCTATATCCCATGATGCTTCAGTAGTTCGGATATTTAATGAACATACCGACATACATAAATTTTCCTTTCTCCCTTACAAATAGGAAAATAAAATTAGAAAGAAAAGACGTACATGTAATCATTTTACGCTGTGATTTGATTACACTTCTCGACAACAATTCTTTACTCAATTCTAGTCAGTGTCAAAGGTCACCGTACTCTTATTGCCGTGAGACTTACCTCAATAATTGTATCCATTTTAGGCCAGATTATCAGATTGTTGCGGAACACGGCATTGCCTGTAAATAACGGTTAATAATGACAACATCTGTCCATACAATTACGACCGTGTAATGCGACTTCCAATCTAGTACACCATATTGTAGACATACTAATCTCTGTATTGGTATGCCGGTTGTTACAACCCGTCGGGGATTAAGTTCAAAATACACACACTAACATAAATCAACGAATCCGCCGACAGTTTCATATTTTTATCGGATTACTTTATTTTTAAAGCTAACAAAATACTAAGGATAATTTGTTGTTGGAATCGTATTGGCGGGGTTTATACATTCATTTCCCGGAAGAATGGAATACCGAGTTTCACTTAAAAGTTTCGAATGGGCGTGCCTGTCCTGTGCGTATGAAGAATGGATATGTTGATGTCGGCGCGAAGTGTACCAATATGAGTGAGTGATGATGGGGTGGGATGCCGGGTGCTGCTGGAGATGTGGTGTTATTCTAACGGATTAAAAATAAAAGGCCACTTTTATGGTTATATTTTGATTAAAAGCTATAAATAACTGAGACGTTGATCCCTGGCGAGTTTGTTTTATCACCTTGCTGTACCGAGTAAATGCCCAGGGATATGCAGTACGCAAACAATGTTAAGGATAGTCTATTACGACATTCTAAGTATTTTCTCTGAAGCTAATTTTATTTAGAAACATAGTTATTTATCGCTGATGAGATTAGTTTACCATGGTCTGCGGTGAATCTTCGCATATTCACTGATACATCGTATGGATTCTTTAGTGTTGCTGTCACTGTTTAGAATGTTAACACATTTACGCTGTTTTTCCGTAGAGCTTCGAAAAAAAAACAGGGAACTGATAATTACTGTATCACTTTATCATATTTTTTGTTATAAATGAGAAAGTAAGAATAACCAATCAGAATCGACAATGCGGCCCATTTAGTATGTTCATATCAATAAACAAGTCATAGGGAGGTTTTAAGAAGACTCCCCATATGTATGGTAGCTAATAATTGTTCACGGCATCCTTTATGTACAAAAACGGTATTGATTTTCATTTTATTTCAACAATCAGTAACCTACTAAATAACACGCATCCTAGAGTTGGTATGTTTAACGGCCACGGCTCAGGACGACCGGCAATATTGTAAATCCACGTGCACGTACTCATTGAGTGCTCTTTGAATTCCTGTCGTTTTTAGATTCACACGTGTTTATTTTCCATTATAAGGACTCTCACGTTTCCCCCATATCGTTACCCCCACTCGTGTTGGTCCACTGTAAAACATTTATACTATACTATACATTTTTAATTTTCCCAATTTCGGATGACTTCAAATTGACCCGCTAAAACGACTACATTCGAAAAGAATTGTAAATTGTTCTCTATGATTTGTCAAATGGTCTACCAAGCATCAGTGGAGCATGCTGGGATACCTCTCATTCAAACGATTTCTTATCTATAACACATGTTACGTCATTCATACGACTAGTGTTGGATACAGAAACATACTTTTGACTAAACTGGCAAATTGAAAAAAAAAATGGTTTACAAATATGAATAATGTTTAAGATGAAGACGTTTACACACATTAAAGTGCCCATCCTGTAATTACGTAGACGTGTTAAATATACATGTACGAAATATAAACTGTCAAATAGAGTTCTGCATATCAGATTTCATTCTCCAGAGCTGCCTTCTACATGAGAGAACCTCGCACATCATCCACTTATTAAACAAAGAATTCAAAATATAAGCTCGGACGTGACCCTTATTTAAGTTGCTATTTATTCGACAATCACTCTTTTAACGCCACTCAACTTGAAAGAAAGCAACATTCCGAGTCGGTGATACTGCCGGATTCGATTTTATAAGCACCGGCAGGTTTTAATTTACTTTTTATTCGATTTCAAGCTGAAACTGTTTTTATATTTATTTTAAATTTATTTATTTTAAATCTGTTTATTTACTCTTGACCTCCGTACCTGACGCTCAGTTGTCTGTACACTTTTAACGAATTCATACAATTAAAACAATCCATTACAAGAGACCAAAATAATTCTGCTGCTTATGACGTATTTCACGATAATAAAACTGTCTGCAAGTAGTTATTTATTTCCCATCGAGGATCTATCGAAGATGAATCGATTCATTGTGCGGAAATATTGTAACGAGGATAATAAGCCGCCGCTAATTAATCCCCGAGGTTTATTGCTGCCCTGTATCCTACCGATATCGAGGTGGCACAGATGGTAGTGAGAAAATGCTGATTTAATTAATGGCGGTCTTGGATATAGCAAAACATACAGAACATATAACAACATGCGGTGGGGTTATTCCGTTTGTCTTTTTTTATTGAGGAGGCAATATGGAGTAGATATTTTTAATATCCATGTTCGATATATTGATATGCACAGATTGTTGTTTATCGTAAGTTACGCGGTGTTTTCACAACTGAGCAGCATGTGCGCGGCACGTGAATGAACCACAAATGCGCACATGCATTGTAATTAACAGTACGTACATTTCTTGCAACAGAAACTAAATAAATACTCAATGAGTAATGCAAGAGTTATGTAATAATTAAAACTGAATTCCAAGTTCCTCATGACCGCCTCTCGTCCAACCACAGTTGCGTTCTCGAATATGAGAAGTCAAATTTATCAAACGTGTGGTGCCTCTTCAGAATAAATGCGAGAACCACCTGGTCGTTCATTCAATATGCTTCACTCTTGGGAAATTAAAATAGCCAACTTCTGAGATTGTTCATGATATGTTTATTATACCTATAAGAAACAACTCAAATACGCGCGAAAATAACACCGCCATCTGCCAGTGCAGACGCAAACGCATGTAACAATATATTTAAAATAATATCAAAAGTTGAATAAGGGTAACGTTTTCAAAAGACTAACAGAGTTCATTTTTGTTTTTCTTTCACTAAGAATAACGTCCACTTCGCTGATATAAAATTTAAAAATGTGCACTGATCTTTCAATTAATTATAAAAGGATAACTTTATCCGAATTTAGGTGCAAGCTCCTTTTCTGTTTTTCTGTTAAAATAAATTTAGAACAATTTCATATCTAATTGATTAAACAAGGCACATTCCCGCATATATAAAACCGCAGCACTTAGAATATTCAAGACAAGTTACTAGACAAGTCCTTGGAAAGACTATTAACAGTTGCAATGAATGACTTTTAATAAACCAGAATTTCATCCTCACTTAGAAAAGATTGTTTGTAAGCAGCGCTACCAGCCCCAAGCAAGCCCAAATAAGGTAATCATATTATGAGTTTATAATAATAACCTTATTATTATACATCTTTTCTATCCAAGGATACATTTAGGGAATACCGAAATCCAAAAAGTTTAGAACAGAATAAGCGAACTTCTTTGTGTGGAGACCGGTCAAACTCCGATAGCAGCCGTGTTTGTTTTTATTATTAGACGACGCTTACGCGCGTAATCATTCCATATTTGGAAATCGCATTTCCTTATATGATAGAATGGAAATATCCCGTAAAATACCGCGAAATTACGGCACGCTGTAGCGTTACGGTGACAGATGCATAATAATACTAGTTATTGCAAGCTCTATATTTTAACTGTGGCGACAAAAAGCATTAAAGATGAACGTGAAAATGAATGAAATCATGATATTTGATTAGATACTAAAGCAAAAGACGAATGTGCCATTTATTAAAGTTTTTTTTAGAAGTCACCTTTTTATTATGAAGTTCATTTCTGATAACGATAGCATCAAATTATTTTCCATTAATACGAACCCCGTGCTATTACGGTTTGTTTTTGCGATGATCTTGACATTTGGCTTTGACCTACTCGAATAGATTGCACCACGATTGTAACTGATAACACTGAACAGTAGATCTCACATTGAATGTGTTACTCGGAGTGCATCTTAGTGTGTGATTATTCATAATATATAAACATATATTGTTGAAAAAAATGACGGCCTACAAATGGATTGACATTTTTCAAAAAGCTACTGAAAATCTTTTTCACGAACAGAACATTGACTATTATTTATAACTGACAGAAAACGCGTTATTCCATATTCTCTTGGTATATACGATGTGAACCAAGTGGCAATTATATATATTTAAACCAGTAAACTACAGAGTTATTGTTGAACACCTTTGAACACTTATGACCAATAATTACCAACGCCAACGTTAAGTTGTCACGGAAACATAATCTAGTAGTAGCAGTCATGTCACGTGGTTTCTGTATTGCCCCGTTAACGTTCGGAGTCAGTGTCGTAGTGATCTCCGAGATAATTGCCCAGTTAGTGTTTAAAATAAAAAGACTCCTCGGATTGCATTGAATTATTACAAATAGTGAAATCATCAGAAAACTGAGAGTGTCATACAGTGAAGCAGAATTAACACCATTATAAATGATCAGACTACGGGGTGGATCCGCAGAGCGAGGTTATGAACCTAAGAATTTGCATATATCGAATACATGGCTATGGTGATCAAAGTAAATATTACTGCGTGAATGAATCGAAAAAAACGCCGACGTACATCACCAAATCACCACAGCTCGTCTCCTGTCGGCCCCGGCGTTAAAAATGCTTTATAACTGAGAAAATTACTCAAACGTGTATATCACACAATCCAATGCATCACTGACGTCATTGTAAAGATACCTCTAACCGAACATCACGCGTCCGTTCCTGTCTCCTGATCTGGCTGTATAGGTGGTGAAAGTAACGGCGAAACGTCTATATATTCAAACAAATGCTGACTAACATGCATGGGTGGCAATCGACGTAAAACCCGTGAATATGCAAATGAGATAATGACGAAAATACGAAGAGATAACTTTAGAGTCGAATGTGGTGAGTTCGATCGTCTGATTCCTTTTTTTTGGCGATGTTGAGCTCACAAGCTTAGAAAAGTTACCACCTTGGTAACAATTCTAGTCAATCGTTTTGTCGTATTAACGTACGGAAATCTTCCCGCGAAATAGGCTAACTATCTTCCAATCTAACCAGTCTGTTTCGGAGAAGAACACATGACGTCATCAGAGTGATACGTAGAAACGATAACTAAAGATAACGATACCCAAGGGACGTAATAAACAATGAACAATGTCAGTTACGAATGATTTCAGTGCAGGGACCGAGATCAAACTAAATGTCTTTTTTCTTTGGGTGTCGTTATTGGAACTTACGAGCAGGAATCACCGAAACCATGTGATCGATACCCGTTGTGCACATAATTAGAGCCACAACAATGCCGGCGACAAAGTCATTGACTAACTATTAGAATTTAATTTCTTTTTTTTTATTTCTCCAAGCAAAATGATCAATCATAATTTATAATGGAAGCAAACGGACTATCAGAGATGTCTACGTTAGTGTAGGGTCATGGCTTCCATAAATCAAAGTAGGACGCGAGATAGGGACATGTATGTATCTTTCCATCGGATCTTGCACGGTCACCATAGTTACATTGATGTGACTCGTGGTGAATGAAATTTCTATGCATGTGACAATTCACTTTCACATGTGTAGTCGATGAGTGTTATTAATCTGTGAAATTAAAGATCTATCAAGCGTTCCCCGACTTTGTGACGAAGTTTATGCACAATTAAAAAAGGACGAGTTAACCTGATTAGTTCACAACACATATTACGTTTCCGACAAAGGAATTTCACGATGCTCGACATGAGGCAGATATAATAGTTGGCTGTATACTGTGGTTGGGTAAAATGAAAATGAATTTTGGATAGTCGATTCCATTTGTCACAAACAAATGAACAACGCACAATATACCACTTTCACGGATGTCGAAGATACCACGTTTCGCATGCGTGCGCACACCGGATATGGGATGATGCAACGTAACCATGCACGCGTGATATTGTGTGCGTGAATGTACCAATCGACGTGCAAAAATAAAATTCCTTTTCACCGAATTATTTATTATTATTTGCCGCCAAGACAAAAGCATTTTTCTGCGCCCAGTCTCGCTACATCCGGGAAAGTGGTCTATTGAAGATCCACTGCGACACACAGGGATTGTGGGTAATGTAAAATTGTACATTTACAATAGAGAAAATACACACACACGCACACATGTCTGATTCGACAGCAAGCAAGGACATTTCCCGGTGTGTTTAACCCTTTCCGAATGTCACGTACGATGATCGAGATCTCGCTAACCGGGAGATTAAACGATTGATGCCGAATATAATCATCGAAATAAACATAATCTAGAACACAAAAGAAGAATAAAACTATTAGTGTGATACCAATGTTATGTTAAGGTAGAAGCCGAGTCATAATTTTTGACAAAATTGGTCATAAATCGCATGACAATGTTCATTAGTTTATTATGTATACAATCATGAAGCTAAAGTCTCATGGTATAATGAAAATGAAATAGCACTATTTTGTGTGTTACAGTTTTGGGAAACGTGTCCCAATATTTCTTGAAAAATGCTATTTTCAGAATAATTCCATAAAACACAATGTTAAATTTAATTTATGAGTAGGCTTCTACCTTAAAGATAATGTAAAACCCCATCACGTGACAAACTTGTTTTGTCGAACTCAACGATTTAACGCGTGAATTGAGTCCCAAGCGACGGTAACAACACACGCTAAAAACGCAAAGGCTCATGGGTAGACGCTTGTTTATAAACAATGACACTATATGGCCATCTGACGCATTCGCAGGTGACGACTCCCCCGCTTTAAAAGTCTGCATTTGCATTGTACACATTCTTAGTTTCTGGTAACCATCATAGTGCACCCATACAAAGTAGCAGTCTACCGGCGGAAATTTATTTTAAATACCGCAATTACGACATATACCCGGGCCCAATATGCTTGGTGGGTGTACCACACGAGTGACATGTTGCGGTGTGGACCGATCAATCATTCATCCAACTTGTTCGCACTCGTTTTCACCATCCACAACTGTCGAGTAGGTAAATAAGCCATTATGTTGGAAATTTAACACCTATCAAACACACGCCGTATATTAAATACTGATGAATATATTCGATATCAGAATAATTCGACACTGTATCCGGTACACATTTATTAATTTATATGTATATATGATAATTAAATAATAATAAATTAAATACATGCATGAAAGACTGAATCTTTTTATAGCATGATTAACAGGAGTTTAATTGCTATTTCATGAATTATTTGGCAGGCGAACTCGCCCTCACTGCGGTGACACACACGTGATTCACCTCTGGTGATGAGTGATGAAAGCCGAAATATAATAGATCGTCATTGAATCAACAAAATAAACATAGTAGTGAGCAAGGTATAATAACACGGTTATTAGAAATTAATTCTCAGACTGACAACAATTATTAACGTTATCGTGCTTTTTAAATTTGTCTTCCTTCTTTTCTTATTAATTTTCAATGATTACATTGAAACTAAACTATTTCAATAAAACAACCAGTGCAAACACGATTGATTGTACCCACAATGTAATGTGACGTGTAATGTGGTAGATTGTATTCACTCATACTAACCACTACATCATATATTCAAAAAACGCTCTTATTTATTATCAAAAATGAATTACATTTGCTATTTATACAGTCGGATTTGTCTGACAATGTTAGTGATTAGATATCATGATCGACGCCTGTCCCATGGCAGTCGTACATACAAATCATTCTTAGATTTTTGGCATTTTCATTTTGATTGTGTATGTGTATTTGTTGTCACGTCACTTTTCGTGTTTTTTCGTGTGTGTATTGTATCCATTATCATCCATTCCAATGGATATTAAGGGATCGATCAAATATATATACATATACACGCTGATGTGGGACCTAGTTTGTGCCATGTCAGTTGTACATACACGCTGATCCGGGAACCAGCCTGTGCCATGTCAGCTGTACGTATACGCTGATATGGGTACCAGCCTGTGCCATGTCAGTTGTACATACACGCTGATCCGGGAACCAGCCTGTGCCATGTCAGCTGTACGTATACGCTGATATGGGAACCGGCCTGTGCCATTTCAGTTGTACGTATACGCTGGTATGGGAGCCAGCATGTGCCATTTCAGTTGTACGTATACGCTGATCCGGGAACCAGCCTGTGCCACGTCAGCTGTACGTATACGCTGATATGGGAACCAGCCTGTGCCATTTCAGTTGTATGTATACGCTGGGATGGGAGCCTGCCTGTGTCATTTCAATTATGCATACACGCTGATCCGGGAACCAGCCTGTGCCATGTCAGTTGTACGTATACGCTGGTATTGGAGCCAGCCTATGCCATGTCAGTTGTACGTATACGCTGGTATGGGAACCAGCCTGTGCCATTTCAGTTGTACGTATACGCTGGTATGGGAACCAGCCTGTGCCATTTCAGTTATACATACACGCTGATCTGGGAACAAGCCTGTGCCATGTCAGTTGTACGTATACGCTGATATGGAAACCAGCCTGTGCCATGTCAGTTATACATACACGCTGATCTGGGAACCAGCCTGTGCCATGTCAGTTATACATACACGCTGGTATGGGAACCAGCCTGTGCCATTTCAGTTATACATACACGCTGATCCGGGAACCAGCCTGTGCCATTTCAGTTATACATACACGCTGATCCGGGAACCAGCCTGTGCCATGTCAGTTGTACGTATACGTTGGTATTGGAGCCAGCCTGTACCATTTCAGTTATACATACACGCTGATCCAAGAACCAGCCTGTGCCATGTTAGTTGTACATACACGCTGATGTGGGAACCAGCCTGTGTCATTTCAATTATACATACACGCTGATCCGGGAACCAGCCTGTGCCATGTCAGTTGTACGTATACACTGGTATGGGAACCAGCCTGTGCCATTTCAGTTATACATATACGCTGATATGTGTATCAGCCTGTGCCAAGTCAGTTGTAAATACACGCTGATCTGGGAACAAACCTGTGCCATGTCAGTTGTACGTATACGCTGATATGGAAACCAGCCTGTGCCATGTCAGTTATACATACACGCTGATCTGGGAACAAGCCTGTGCCATGTCAGTTGTAAATACACGCTGATATGGGAACCAGCCTGTGCCATTTCAGTTATACATACATGCTGATCCCGGAACCAGCCTGCGCCATGTCAGTTGTACGTATACGCTGATATGGGAACCAGCCTGTGCCACGTTAGTTGTACGCATATGCTGATATGGGAACCAGCCTGTGTCATGTCAGTTGTACATATACGCTGATATGGGAACCAGCCTGTGCCATGTCTGTTGTACAAATACGCTGATACGGGAACCATCCTGTGCGAAGTCAGTTGAACAAATACGCTGATACGGGAACCAACCTGTGCCAAGTCAGTTGTACAAATACGCTGATACGGGAACAAGCCTGTGCCATGTCAGTTGTACGTATACGCTGATATGGAAACCAGCCTGTGCCATGTCAGTTATACATACACGCTGATCTGGGAACAAGCCTGTGCCATGTCAGTTGTACGTATACGCTGATATGGAAACCAGCCTGTGCCATGTCAGTTATACATACACGCTGATATAGGTCCCAGCCTGTGCCAAGTCAGTTGTAAATACACGCTGATATGGGAACCAGCATGTGCCATTTCAGTTATACATACATGCTGATCCGGGAACCAGCCTGCGCCATGTCAGTTGTACGTTCACGCTGATATGGGAACCAGCCTGTGCCATGTTAGTTGTACGTATACGCTGATATGGGAACCAGCCTGTGTCATGTCAGTTGTAATTATACGCTGATATGGGAACCAGCCTGTGCCATGTCTGTTTTACAAATACGCTGATACGGGATCATCCTGTGCCAAGTCAGTTGTACAAATACGCTGATACTGGAACCATCCTGTGCCAAGTCAGTTGTACAAATACGCTGATATGGGAACCAATCTGTGCCAAGTCAGTTGTACAAATATGCTGATACGGGAACCATCCTGTACCAAGTCAGTTGTACAAATACGCTGATACGGGAACCATCTTGTGCCATGTCAGTTGTACAAATACGCTAATACGGGAACCATCTTGTGCCATGTCAGTTGTACAAATACGCTAATACGGGAACCAGCCTGTGCCAAGTCAGTTGTACAAATACGCTGATACGGGAACCATTCTGTGCCAAGTCAGTTTTACAAATACGCTGATACGGGAACCATCCTGTGCCAAGTCAGTTGTACAAATACGCTGATACGGGAACCATCCTGTGCCATGTCAGTTGTACGTATACGCTGATACGGGAACCAGCCTGTGCCAAGTCTGTTGTACAAATACGCTGATACGGGAACCAGCCTGTGCCAAGTCAGTTGTACAAATACGCTGATACGGGAACCATTCTGTGCCAAGTCAGTTTTACAAATACGCTGATACGGGAACCATCCTGTGCCAAGTCAGTTGTACAAATACGCTGACACGGGAACCATCCTGTGCCATGTCAGTTGTACGTATACGCTGATACGGGAACCAGCCTGTGCCAAGTCAGTTGTACAAATGCGCTGATACGGGAACCAGCCTGTGCCAAGTCAGTTGTACAAATACGCTGATACGAAAACCATCATGTGCTAAGTCAGTTGTACAAATACGCTGATACGGGAACCATCCTGTGCCAAGTCAGTTGTACAAATATGTTGACACGGAACCAGCCTGCGCTATGTTCTACACCATATACATTTTTCGGCGCCACGGTCATCGTGCTGTGACGTACTAGTATTTAGTTGTTCTGACGTACGCTGCATTACGATGACATCAGTAGTGCCTTGAAGACGCTGGTCTCACAAAAATAAAATAACAGCTAAACTAAACTAAAACGACCTTACACCAATAATTCGTTAGTTTTCATATGAAATTTTATGTGACATAGTCCTCTGAATGAAGATAACAAATACAAATTGGTCTAAGCTTACTAAAATGCAAGATTCAATGTTTTTAATATGGTAATATTTTACCCAACAAAGCACGATATTTTGAGTTTGGCGACAACTATGACAATTTTGCACGAGGAAGGGAAGAGAGTCTGTCATATGTATGACAGGTTTGACACATACCTCTAACACACCAACAGATTATTCCGACATCTAATACGCCGACGCCAGCTCACATACCCGTAAAATTGGCGTTATTAAAAAAAAACTAATATTGGTGATTGTTAGACGAACAGACATTGAAGATATTGATTGTTGCCTAGTTACCCGAGTGCTCGTTTAAATAAATATTAACTGCAAAGCAATATGACGTAATTGTTTGCATCCGGAGAACGTGACATGCCATTAATGAAACTTAAGGTGCGAGAAAATGATAACATCTTACGAGAAGTTGATTCCATTCTCCTTTCACGTTAATACTGTCCGGTGTGCGCGTGCGCATAACTACAATTTCAAAAGGGTACCCAATACGCAACATTATACATACTATTTTCAATGCAGTTTGCGAGATGTATTTCAAGTATTACACATATAATATATATCTTTTATATATGTGTTGGGAATTGCTCTTTAGTAATTTAATAGTATTTGACCAATCACAACTTGTTTTGAATTAAGGATTGCCTATTGCCGTGGCGTATTTTACGCCTGTGTCTGCGTAGTTGTAACCTAAATTCAGAAGAAAAATATTAGAATGATGTTGAAGTTTAACAATTATAACACGCTGCATTATGACCAGAGTGACCACATGTCATTCACAGAAAGTATATCAGTACATGTTGGTTCTGCATCTTTTTGCGATATCACTTAAAATACAGTATAATGATTTCAAAATGACAGTTAAGTAGATTTTTCTTTTTGATATATATGCTGTCAGAAATAGCTATTTTTGTCTTGTTCAGATAATTTATAGATTAGATCTATGTATTGTGGTTTTATATATTCTAGACATTTATGGCATGTAGGACATTACATAATGCATACGAATGTATTCAGCAAAGAACATTGTAAATGCCCAGTACGAGTGTGGCAGTCAGAGTCGGTCAATAAAAACTGTCACTCAGTCAAGTTCATGAGTCAAGTGTTAGTCAACGTCAAACTAAGATAACTGCAATATAATTCAGTTCAGAGTCTCAGTGAGAGACAAGTTGTTGATTGACAACCTTTCGGTTAAACAGCGGTCACAGACAGTGATAGGTTAAGTTTCATTGCACTATTGGATTATCCGAGAGAAGCATGGTGTATCGCCCAATGACAAGGATATTCGTGTCCAATAGAAGATAAATACCGGTAGATGTCATGACGAGTGTTGAGTAATGGGTTTTAAAACTACCAAAAGTGAGCGAGCTACTGAGGTCTATTTCGTTGGGATAAGTGATCCGAAGAACCAGAGATGTCTGCAGTCTAAAAGACAGTCATTCGAAAACCAATCGCGCAGTACAACCGGACATTTGCAATCGTTGTACTCAATGACTGAAGCAAAACCATTTTGCACAGTATTCGCGTGGTTACGATTTCCATTTGAGGGGATATTAGGACGAATGTATTGATCGTAGTTACAGATAGTTACACGCTGCCATCGTTTAATAAACGCAACTAATGCATATGACGTAATGGTATATCTGTACGTCATATCCGATATATACTGCACTGCACAGACTAACCAAATCACACTGGTAAACGAGTATGAACATACATGTGCTGATATGTGATACTAGATAATTAATAGTACTGGGGTAATATCAATTATCAAGACGATGGTGTGTTAAATTACGAAGCAAATGCTGCCACGTGAAAGGTTGTGCTCAAACACAGGAACATGTTTAGGTTAAAGATGGATGGATGCGTATATGAATATATCAGTGCTTCTGAATTTCAGTTTTCAGGGTATTCTCATTTGTAGAATAAAGGTAGGATTACATTGAACAGGTGACGATACATATATCACCAGCGCACTGAATGTCCTAATACCTGGATTATGTGACTAACACCACATATCTCGAATCTGCACTGAATGCCCAAATATCCGAGCCATGTGTGACGGACTTCATGTATATCACTTATCCACTGAACATTTCCATTTAAACCAAGAAATCCAATTAATTAGGAAAGTCCACCATCTCTCTTAGACAAAATATAAATATAAACACAATAAATCGCATAAAGCATCTTTAATAAAGTTGTATTCCCGATTTGCAAATCTTCGAGGTACTAAAATGCTGAGATTGCAGATGGGTAATGACAAATTAACTGCAGAGTATGAAGCTGTAAACACTACACACTCAATGAGTTAGGGGCATTGTTTGTCCTTGAAGGACATTTAATTTGTAGTTTGTCTAAGAGATGATATACAGACATGTTATGTTCTTAGCTTGTCCCGGGTGGGATATTCCAGATATTTGCAACGTGGCAAAGCAACTTCAACGTATACTCACCATAGCTTTGCCTCGCTTGTGTATGTTTATTGAAGTGTTCATTAACATACACTCACTATAGAAATATCCCACCAATGTGTTCATTAACATACACTCACTATAGAAATATCCAACCAATGTGTTCATTAACATACACTCACTATAGAAATATCCCACCAATGTGTTCATTAACATACACTCACTATAGAAATATCCAACCAATGTGTTCATTAACATACACTCACTATAGATATATCACACCAATGTGTTCGTTAACATTCACTCACTATAGATATATCCCACCAATGTGTTCATTAACATACACTCACTATAGAAATATCCCACCAATGTGTTCGTTAACATACACTCACTATAGAAATATCCCACCAATGTGTTCATTAACGTACACTTACTATAGATATATTCCACCAATGTATTCATGAACGTACACTCACTATAGATATATCCAACCAATGTGTTCATTAACAAACACTCACTATAGATATATCCCACCAATGTGTTCATTAACATACACTCACTATAGATATATCCCACCAATGTGTTCATTAACATACACTCACTATAGATATATCCCACCAATGTGTTCATTAACATACACTCACTATAGAAATATCCCACCAATGTGTTCATTAACATACACTCACTATAGAAATATCCCACCAATGTGTTCATTAACATACACTCACTATAGAAATATCCCACCAATGTGTTCATTAACATACACTCACTATAGAAATATCCCACCAATGTGTCCATTAACGTACACTCACTATAGATATATCCCACTAATGTATTCATGAACGTACACTCACTATAGATATATCCCACCAATGTGTTCATTAACATACACTCACTATAGATATATCCCACCAATGTGTTCATTAACATACACTCACTATATATATATATATATATATATATATATCCAACCAATGTGTTCATTATCATACACTCACTATAGATATATCACACCAATGTGTTCGTTAACATTCACTCACTATAGATATATCCCACCAATGTGTTCATTAACATACACTCACTATAGAAATATCCCACCAATGTGTTCGTTAACATACACTCACTATAGAAATATCCCACCAATGTGTTCATTAACGTACACTTACTATAGATATATCCCACCAATGTATTCATGAACGTACACTCACTATAGATATATCCCACCAATGTGTTCATTAACATACACTCACTATAGATATATCCCACCAATGTGTTCATTAACATACACTCACTATAGAAATATCCCACCAATGTGTTCATTAACATACACTCACTATAGAAATATCCCACCAATGTGTTCATTAACATACACTCACTATAGAAATATCCCACCAATGTGTCCATTAACGTACACTCACTATAGATATATCCCACTAATGTATTCATGAACGTACACTCACTATAGATATATCCCACCAATGTGTTCATTAACATACACTCACTATAGATATATCCCACCAATGTGTTCATTAACATACACTCACTATATATATATATATATATATATATATATCCAACCAATGTGTTCATTATCATACACTCACTATAGATATATCACACCAATGTGTTCGTTAACATTCACTCACTATAGATATATCCCACCAATGTGTTCATTAACATACACTCACTATATATATATATATATATATATATATCCAACCAATGTGTTCATTATCATACACTCACTATAGATATATCACACCAATGTGTTCGTTAACATTCACTCACTATAGATATATCCCACCAATGTGTTCATTAACATACACTCACTATAGAAATATCCCACCAATGTGTTCGTTAACATACACTCACTATAGAAATATCCCACCAATGTGTTCATTAACGTACACTTACTATAGATATATCCCACCAATGTATTCATGAACGTACACTCACTATAGATATATCCCACCAATGTGTTCATTAACATACACTCACTATAGATATATCCCACCAATGTGTTCATTAACATACACTCACTATAGAAATATCCCACCAATGTGTTCATTAACATACACTCACTATAGAAATATCCCACCAATGTGTTCATTAACATACACTCACTATAGAAATATCACACCAATGTGTTCGTTAACATTCACTCACTATAGATATATCCCACCAATGTGTTCATTAACATACACTCACTATAGAAATATCCCACCAATGTGTTCGTTAACATACACTCACTATAGAAATATCCCACCAATGTGTTCATTAACGTACACTTACTATAGATATATCCCACCAATGTATTCATGAACGTACACTCACTATAGATATATCCAACCAATGTGTTCATTAACAAACACTCACTATAGATATATCCCACCAATGTGTTCATTAACATACACTCACTATAGATATATCCCACCAATGTGTTCATTAACATACACTCACTATAGATATATCCCACCAATGTGTTCATTAACATACACTCACTATAGAAATATCCCACCAATGTGTTCATTAACATACACTCACTATAGAAATATCCCACCAATGTGTTCATTAACATACACTCACTATAGAAATATCCCACCAATGTGTTCATTAACATACACTCACTATAGAAATATCCCACCAATGTGTCCATTAACGTACACTCACTATAGATATATCCCACTAATGTATTCATGAACGTACACTCACTATAGATATATCCCACCAATGTGTTCATTAACATACACTCACTATAGATATATCCCACCAATGTGTTCATTAACATACACTCACTATATATATATATATATATATATATATATATATATATATATATATCCAACCAATGTGTTCATTATCATACACTCACTATAGATATATCACACCAATGTGTTCGTTAACATTCACTCACTATAGATATATCCCACCAATGTGTTCATTAACATACACTCACTATAGAAATATCCCACCAATGTGTTCATTAACGTACACTTACTATAGATATATCCCACCAATGTATTCATGAACGTACACTCACTATAGATATATCCCACCAATGTGTTCATTAACATACACTCACTATAGATATATCCCACCAATGTGTTCATTAACATACACTCACTATAGAAATATCCCACCAATGTGTTCATTAACATACACTCACTATAGAAATATCCCACCAATGTGTTCATTAACATACACTCACTATAGAAATATCCCACCAATGTGTTCATTAACATACACTCACTATAGAAATATCCCACCAATGTGTTCATTAACATACACTCACTATAGAAATATCCCACCAATGTGTTCATTAACATACACTCACTATAGATATATCCCACCAATGTGTTCATTAACGTACACTCACTATAGATATATCCAACCAATGTGTTCATTAACATACACTCACTATAGATATATCCAACCAATGTGTTCATTAACATACACTCACTATAGAAATATCCCACCAATGTGTTCATTAACATACACTCACTATAGATATATCCAACCTATGTGTTCATTACATACACTCACTATAGATATATCCAACCAATGTGTTCATTAACATACACTCACTATAGATATATCCAACCAATGTGCTTATTATTATTGCTGGCAACAAAATGTCATTACGAATAAAGTTTCTATTAAGCCGCAAAAAATAGTCAAATTGGATCCCATCCAAAAGATTTGCGCGTATATTTTAGCTGTCTCTAATTATATAGACAATATCCTACTGTCTATAGACTTCTTGTATAAACTGTATTTAACCATATGTAGAAGTATAACATGTTTTCGACTGTATATAAATATATAAGTCACAGACAACTGGTTATTGCTGTATTCAACAGTTTATATAGACCACAAAAACACTTTATGTCATTGGAACCTACTTAAATTCTGTTCATGTTTAAATACGTATAACTTATAACCTTTTTTTTTTAAATATTGTGATATTTGCGTGACATGGGAAAGAATGCTATAATGCGAAAGAAGAGCAACCAATACTGTATATCGTACAGTATCCTCAGAACTCTGTACGGTGACGTCACACTTTTATTTCATTTTTAAAGTCTCAAATGAAAATGAAAAATATATATATATAAACATTTAATATTTGAGTAGCGTTGTACATTAAGTTCTTAAGTCGCTGAATCAAACCTCGAGTACAAACGTGAGAAATTGATGAATTATTATTCAACGATTTGTTTAATATGCTATACGCACGTTACTATAATTCACTGGCAATGGGCAATTGCAAGTCAGTAATAGTAATTAGTCACCAAGGAGATAAATTTCACCGCGATTTAATACAACTCTATCCTACTAATATGGTGCCATTAATGCAATGTGGTATCAGCTTTTAGACTCCCTGATGAAGCAATGCAATCCCAAAATGAACGCAAACAACAATCATCTTTCATTCACGACTGCCAGCATGAATGTTAATGACGTTAATTGTTGGACTAGTTCATTTGAAATGGAATTTCTAAAATGTTAATTAGGAACTGCGATAATTAATGAATATCTGGTAACGTACTCGATCAAGGACACGTACTGATCGAATTACAATTAGTGTTACAAGAGGCCACACACATTTGCAGGTGGTTTACCGAAATTGTGCAGTTTTCGGTAAAAAGAAATGGATTTTAATCCTGCTAAACTTGTAATAGGTTACCAATGTGTACCGATGAATGTTATACTGTGTTCTGTGGCAACATATTGAACCGTCACGGCGACACCCAGCTGGGGTACCTCGAGCTTTGATCGGTGTTGCTCATTGCAAGAAACGAGAAGATGTATAAATGCAACAACCGCATTCCCATAAATTACAACATGTGGTCAACGGTAAAGGCACTCCTGCTATGATAGCAACAACCATCTGTACTATGTTATAAATTCAAACTCATCACAATGCGTATTATTGATTTAGTCAATACAATAATACCAAGGCCATTTTGACTGACTTCTAATTTACATCACAATATCCGACGAGTAGCCGTCTGTATTTACCGAATATGTAGGCTGAAAGTCATTTCAATATTATCTCATCTAACATAACGTTTCCGGAGGATAGAATCGTCCCAATTGGTGTGATATTAAAACTCCGGTAAAGGACGAGAGTTAGGAAGTTTCCAAGGCGCTTTTCACCGTCGCGTGAAGGCAGAACAAGGGTAAACTAAAATTTTAACCTAGTTGAAAAAAATGTTGAATAAGTTCGATCGTCAGAACAATTCCAACAAAGGCGAGTCAAATAATTGGAAATTATATACAACGTAACGAACAAATAGACGTTACTGCGAGTCATTGAGAATAAAATGAAAACATTTAAGTAAGAGTGACACATCATCACTAATCGCGCTTAGTACTTCCCTTATGACGGGGTGTTTTAGTCCATTAGTAGATAGTCACGTGATACCCCATCTATGTCAATTTATATTAGGAATTACCCATTATTGTCTAATGTATCTAAATGAATGGAATAATAAAACATTTAAATAAGTAATAAGGCGCTTAAAATGAAAACATAATTAAAATTACGTTGACAACACTTGAGTAATTCACATGATAAGAAGGTCCTGAAGCGGAGAGAATAAATAGAAATGATCAATTGGCTCAGTTTTCAAGTTATAATGATGGCCTGTATTCTGTCCTTATAGCGCCGCAGTCGTTTACACGCGTTGTCACTTGACGCTTATGGCTCGTTAATTTTAAGAATTGTGCAGCAATATTTGTACGTACGAGTCCCCTCAAGGTCGATTGGCAACGTGCCAACTTACCGACTTACTACTACCGCCAGTGTCATATCTGCGACAGTGCCGTTACGTTGTATTAGTCGATACACAATTTAACAAGTTGTTTAATACATGGATACAAAGTGTGTACTTCTAATAATCGACTTACAACCACGTAATCAAAACGGTTGGACTAGAAATAAATCATACATATAATCTGCTGTGGTTTTTATTACAGCAGTACACTCAATTTATTATACTATAATAATTCATTTTCATTACAATCGTCCTATTGCTACAGTAGTCACTACAATATACGTTAAACACTCATACAATGACATAAGTTACATTTCGTGACAATATGATAACCACAACACATATTTCATTATATACCTGGGGAAGTTTACTGGCTCAAAGGACTTTACAAGATTACACATTATTTTGGTATTATCAGTTCGGGATAAGAAGACAAATTTTGCATAAGGAAATCAGCAGTAATTGATGGGTATATAATCAATTTCGTCATAATACTGTGGAAACATATGATACAATAATGGTATACGTTTTTGACACTATTTTACTTGCGTGGAAAATATAGACCATGTCCCACATTCAATATCACAATTTTAACTAACAACATTTCGAAATCGAAAGTTGTTCAGCTCGGAAAAATACTTCAGTGCTGGCGTAACGCTGTGTAGTTAAATTAAAATAAATAAAATCCATGTTTCCATGGCGATGAATGACTATTTCCTCCCCAGAACTGATTGGTACAATCTCTACACTAACATATCAAGAAAAATAGGTTCGTAAAACAAATCTCCTTATATTGTAGCACTTTTGTGAATAAATAGATGTATATTAAAATCACATTTATTCGGGTATTTTTTAAAAAAATAGGAAATTAGGATGACGTGCGTTATCAGTTCTCTAATACCTGAATTAGTATTGCACATGCCCGCTCACGTGACGATGGTTTTAATCACTTTGCTACCGACAACATATAAAGCTCGGTGACATTTTATTGAGATTAATGTTTCGCTCGGTTTTCCAATCTAAATATTATTGCTTATCAACTACGTCTGAAAAAATACCACTCCGACTTAGTCCCTGACATTTAAATTCAACACTGGGAAACATGTGATTAAAAAAAAAAGTCGATCTTGGTATATCGACTGTAGCGTATAAAAGGATTCTAAATCGCACATCGGTACCACCATGTTGTTCAATCTCGGTGACCGCGGTTAGTTTGCTTTTAGCTGTGAGGGAATTCGAGAACACTGCATTGTGATAATTCCCGCCGAATTCCAAAAACATTGTTGTGGAGTTTTTGTCATAATACAGTGAAAAAATATAATATGCTGTTTAATTGGATATTTAATTTATTAAATAAATAATGGAGAGAATAACAAGCGAAACGAAACAAATAAAAAAAATCTATTATTATTTAAAATTTTGAAGTTCGCAGATCCAAATCTCAGCCTCGATGGGGATACCCATGTTATTTATTCGTGAGTAGTAAGAAAGAAAAAAATGACCTTTTGAAGACGACACTAATGTGGTCTTTTAAATAAACAACTGAAATACGACAAGTATTAATCAGCGGGATACATAGCTTAAACTAGACTCTGCTGAAATAAATTACCCCGGGATATTTGTTGTATTGTTGTATTTTTTTTGAAAAGTATTAATCGTATTTGCAATGTGTTTGCTGTAGCGGGACGTCCCCAGTATCTTTGAGGTACCAAGGCAAGCACCCGGGATCGTAACACATTAGTAGTTTAACGGTTAGTTCTTCTGTACAGAGTACACCGACCGTCTCACTTCTAGTAATTAATTCACTTTATTCAGAACTGTTACAATGAGTTTCTTGAATGTTCGTAATATGATAGGTAATTTTAGCCACATTAAGTTAATATAGTGTCTGATTTACATTTAGCGAGTGATGGCAGTACATTTTATAGGAGTAAGCCCCGTATGTAAGGAAAAAATAAGACACCACCGCGACGTCGCCCGGAAAACACCCCGATCGATATGTTGCGGATTGTTATGTTCTTAACGATTGCGACAATGAGTAAATTGTACAAGAAAAAAAAGCTTATTGCAAGGGTCACAAAATTCCTATCCTTGATTTTTGTTGAAATTGAAATTACGATTCATTGAATATTTCATTGATTCATTGAATCTGAGCACCGAGCATATCCGACAGATAATGAAAATCTCCCACGTTTATTTGCGTAGAAAATTGATGATGATCTTCAAATGACCGTGATGCTAAACGATCTTGGTGTTTTGTGTTGTTAATTAGCTTACTTCGATTAGTAATTAAACTGCCTTACCTTAGTGTCATAGAACTTCATTTTTAATCGGCACCCGCTCAGAACGTCACTGTCATTGTTGATATGTCGAAGAGCCAAGTTGATGGCTGGTTCCACGCCCCTGGTGACGCCACTCTCGGGCCCGTCTGACGTGAACGGGAACATAGCAGCGATATACAAGTCCACAACCGAGTCGGTATTGTTCTCAGGCAACGCAACTGAAACCGTCTTTGTCGGTAACGGCCATGAGAACTGCAGTGCCAGTAACAACATGGGAAGAGAACTACAGTGGAGCATCATCACGGAGTCACAGTTGAAACCCCGGAACCAGCCGCTTTGGACGAGACACAGAGTGGACTGAACCGTCCAGGCACGTGTATATACAAACAACTGTAGCGAACGAAGTTCCACGCTTAGCAGTACTTGTTTCCACTGTCGACTCCAAGTGCCTCTTAATTGGTGCTTATCGTACGTTTCATCGGTGACCTAGGAAAGAAAAATAAACCGCCGGTTTAAATAATAAAACTGCGTGAATTCCCAAAGGATTGTGGGTAGATGATGGTTCTGCACGAGAAATTTGCTTTAGTACAGCAGAGTGTACAGTATAAACAGATATTGCTGGTGTCATGAGTAGCATCATTTATATCTATGACGATATTAGTTCAGTCAGTCAGACACTTTTATCGAATTATCACCCAAAGTTAAAGTACTTTGATTACCACTGGGGGCGCGCTTCTCGAGGGACAGCCCATTCGAGTACTAGTATTGTATTCAAAACAATTAGCATATATAAATTAGTACCATTTTATTGTCTTAGTCTAGTGATCAGATTATTACTACAAATCCACAGCAATGTATGTTAGATTGATACATAAGAATGCACGGGGTTTATTGATCTTTATTCAAAGTTGGGGCTTCACAAAAGTGATTTACCCGTTTATGCCAATGATGTCTGCTAATATTATAGAAATATACAATTTCTATGGAAACAAATTCACTGATTAACCCCCGTTCGGACGCACTGTGTGTGCGTGCGTTCGTGCGTTCGTGCGTGCGTGCGTGCGTCCGAACCTACATTCAAACTTCACAATACATCATACATACTATTATATATATGCATATCATTTTGTTGTATCTGATTTAAATGGCCGAATGGCTGCCATTTTTCAAATGAAATCAAGCATTTCTGGCTTTTCGGAACCGGTTCTCGGGTGTTTTGCAGATGGATTTTGTTGAAACTTGGTACATACATTTGCACATTGTGTTTTTCAGATCGGATTCAAAACGGCCGACCGGTGGCCTATTTGTTTTAATCAATGCGGTTCTAGTTTCATATCTCTGACATGATTTGACTGATTTTGTTTAAATGTTATATATTCATTATACATCATGTAATAGATTTACAGATGTATTGGTTTGATCATCCGAATCAAAATGACCAAATGGTGGCCATTTTCTGCTAAAAATCATCACAAATTAACTGAAGCACTTCTGGCATTCAGGAACCGGGTTTTGGTTGTTTATGGATGGATTTCGTCCAACCTTGTTACATAAATTTGACATTATTGGTTCTTGATGCACGTCGTTTTGTTTTTCAGATCGGATTCAGAATGGCTGACTGGCGACCATTTTGTTTTAATGAATGCCATAGCTCAGACGTGCTTTGACTGATTATGTTTACATATCCATTATACATCTTGTCATACAGTAGTATTCAAAATGGCCGACTGGTGGCCACTTAGTTTTAATTATTGCTGTTCCAGAGCAATATCTCTCAATATGGACAAGTACTCTTTTGATGATCATATACAAGATGACTGAATGTCAACCACTTTAATATTAAAAAATCATCATAATCAAGCATTAGCTCCTGGATCCATATCTCTCACATGTTTATATTCCAACAATATTACTATAAACAAAACTATATAACAAAACTATTGAGAACTAACTGGGGCTGTATAACGCATTGATTTTTTGCTTTGCTTCAAATTTTGGAAAAATATCACTTCCAATGCAAAATTAATATATTCATATTAAAGATTGTATTCGTTGTTTTTAATTAGGGATAAGACGCAATTTGCTTTTGAATTATTAAAATCCGGAACAATTTGAAAAACAACGAAACAGAGTCACTGGGCATTGCAAATATGGCTTCAGTTCTTGGACGGTCAATTTAATTTCAAACTAATCGCCACAGGAGCGATATTCAGGAGATAAGGTTTTCTAAGATCAATGTATCGAAGCGGGCATTGTTTGATGGTTATAATAATTTTAGCTACAATGAGACAATATTCATATTCAGAGACAAACGTTCTCACATTATAATGAAAAAAAAAACGACGAGAATATATTCGCTGTCAAAGTTAAAAAAGAATAAATGTAGCCATGTTTTCCGAACAAGTGGAATTTGAGTCAGGAGCTTCTCTTACGCCGCTTTCGAACCTAACCAAGTGCCATATGTATTTCAATAAAGTTATAAACAGTTGAGACCCATTTGTACTGACGTCCTTCATGATTGGTTAGACGATTGTCCAGTTAGGCTGCCCTCTATTCAACAAAACGCGTATACAACTTCCCCTTTTTCTGCTGATAGACGATACCTTCATAAATCTTAGCGAATTGGCGCACATTTAGCTATATTTGAAAGAAAAGTAAGACGTGATTTACAGGAAAATACGTACACTCTGCTTTAGTCCACATACGCTCATGGGCACGATGAATTCTGTTGATGTAATAGTGCTCGATGGTATTGATTGGACGATATATGCGTTGTACACGTAATCAAGTGAATGTATCCATCAGCAGTGTAGTGACGTCAAATACATACTCGTTCTGATTGGTCAAATGGTGTTCAACGTTGGTGGTAGCTTAACGGAATCGTAAACATGGACCAGTATGTGGAAATGATGTAACTAGTACACCATTATTATTGTTATTATTATTATTATTATTATTATTATTATTATTATTATTATTATTATTATTATTATTATTATTATTATTATTATTATTATTATTATTATTATTATTATGGTCTAATTTGGATAGTTTATTTCGGAGCCCCAAAGTAAAATATCGATAAAATCTAACAATGTGTAAATAAAATCACCATAACAACAATAATTACAGACGCGATGAAGGTTGACAAATTTGTACTATACTTCATAATATAGATCTATAAAACAATCCATAGCATCTAATAGAGGGGTTTCATAACCAGAGTTCATGAAATTTACGAACTTAGCGATGTGAACGAGGTTTTCAATTTGTTTTTGTCTGGTGATTCATCGCGTGAAAGAAAGCTACCGCGAAGTGAGGACACATACCTGTGTACCGATTTGAGAATGTATATGCATTGCCATTATCGCCTCCCACTTCACATAGTGCCGACAAATAAAGAGCTCCCGCCGCCCGACCCGTCACTATTCAAGTCGTTGCGTATCGATTTATCGGGTCTAACTAAATTATTCAAGTTCTTTGATGCAAACTGCCGCCTCTTTTCATCAATTACTCCGATTGCTGTATGATCAATCACTTAGACAATCGAAATGACGTATTCTATCACACTAACGACAGATCGATATTTCGATTCATAGCAGAGCTAAACGGTCTGAAAACGTTTTTGTTGTTGCCATCTAACGGTTTGGCCGACTTTAAAATTAAGTAAAAGAAAACAAATTATTGATCGAAAAAAATCGGCTGTATCAAGCAAGGAAAAGAGTAAAGTTGACTATGAAATACTGTCTAGAAGAAAATATTTCCAACTTACCAATTTACAGTCGCCAATATCAGCGTCACACAACGATAATTTGCCTTGGAATTAGGTACGAGAAAATAACCCACTACATTCACGATATAACCATATGCCTCAAAGCACGGTGCTAAAATGAAAACAGTGGTAAGCTTATAAATATGTTTATAAATAGATATGCAGGTACACATCTATTAACAACACGATTTACTTAAATGTCGCAGAGTAGTTGAATTTTTAACAATGTTGTCACTATTTTTAATTTTCACCTGTCTGTGCATTTGTGTTGATGGAGTTTTACCCGATTCGAGTTTTGCCCCAATTTAGCAACTACAGACAGCTAAGCAGTTATAAAAAACAGTGCAGTTGACTATGATATTATAGACTTATTGATAACTCACTAAATTAAAAGGCGAGTTTATAACAATTTTTTCAGCATTATCTAGATTATTTTTTATTTTAACATTATTTTGTCCAAAAATTTAGTTCTAGGTACTGTAAAAAAACAGCAAAAAAACGGAACATCAAAATGTATGTTCACTCTCTGTATCCCAATGGTATTAACCGATAAATTACAGTTACCGTATCTAAATACAGATGGAAATGGGACGGCCGATGAGTGAAAAAAAATCGATAGATATGCGTGTATTATGTTGGTAGCTGATGGTCGCCACTGCCCTCGAGATGTCATGACATTTAACCAGCTCTTTCCTTGATTAAAAATATATCTATTCTATAAATCACACGGTGTTTTTTTACGTTGAATGATCATGAATGATGAGACTCGTCACATGGTTCAACAGGGTCGTTGAATATGTAGTGTTCCGATGAAGGGTTTTCAAGTAATTAAGTGGCCCTGTTATGCTCATATGGGCACGTCTTCTAAATATCAATATGACTTTCCATGACATGATAAGTTATATATTACCAGGAACTGTGCCATGTGAAGACTAGTAGCTGATATTAGCTTTGTTCGAATGTAACAGAACGAATAATTCATTTTACGTAATATACTTGTTTCCGCATTGATATGGCAAACAGTGCAGTCATACCCAGAAACAAAATCCCGAAATGTCGAAAATAAAAAAAAAACTTGAGATCATAAATTATAGCTGTTTATTTTTATTTGATACCTTTGCACTGTATTGTTAAAGGACGTACTTAGGTAATATCAACACATCGGGTGTAAAATCCCGTAACTTGACATCGATGAGGGGAGGAATTATGATAGCAATATAAATGAAACCCACTAAGATATGACTCACTTGGGTGATTATCATCCACTGCTACACGTTCGTACTAGTGGAAGACGCAAATAATAGTGAGTAACCAGTCTGCGGCAATGAATAAAACAAATGAATTGTTATTGCGTCAATTGTGGCTATTCACTCACTGTGCGCATGTCTGTAGTCTGTCTCAGGGGACGAAACGGTTATACGGGCACCCGCGGGTACATTCGGGTCAATGGATCGTGGAAACGCATCATTCTCGTCAATAATTCGTCGAGGTTCACATTTGGAACCTAACAGTCGCGGCGAATAATACTTTCTAAGTCTTTTTTTTTAAATAAAAAGTTCTTTAATATATCGGCATACATACATATTTTCTTGGGTTGTCGACATAACGCGCCTGCTATGTTCAATTGGGTTGCATTGGTGAAATTTCTCGTGTGTATAACATAAATACTGCAAATTACATATTTGCCTTGAAATAACGTATTTTTGTGGTAGCCGTAGAGCACTCAAAGTCAAAGTAAAAAAAATGAATAGCATTCTATTCTTTGATATATATTCTGAAATGTATTTAAAGACACGTCAACAAAAATCTCTGTGAGTGATATTTCATTTATTTTTAATTTTTATGGGCTCTACATGATGACCCTGAAAAACATAAATTCTATACTCCGCCATTACGGTTTTGCGTCTTTTATTCGTGGAAAACTTGCACGTATAATTGAGCGGATGAAACCAGAGTGACAAAATTGTTGTCTCTCTGTGACGTTAAGCCGCGAACGAAGAAAACAAAATCGCAGACGGTTGTTGTTTCTCAACTTGTGAACCCGGATGAAAACATATACAATGGTAATGTTATTTCTACGGATTCACTGGCAATAATTTGTGCAAACTACCATGCTCTTATACAAAGGTTGAGTTTCTGCTACAATGTTTGTTATCATTCATTCCCCGTCCCCCAAAAACAATCACATAATCTGAAAAGTTCACTAAACCGGACCCACAATGAGGTACATTAACACAATACTGCAAAACTCCTATCATTCAGTTATCGAAGTGATCGATGAGGATGAAAATGGCTCGGGATTTTGGAGGACGATACTATTTTTAAATGACGACGTGGATGTTTAGTCTCTCTGCTGCGCCAGTCGCAGTTACAGTGGCATGTGACACGTGCAACAGGTGTACCAAGGACAACCGGAATAATAGAATAGTGCATTCATTTGGTGATGGAAGACGAATTGCTACTGTCACGAACAGATATGTTATTGTGATTCGTCATAATAACGTGGACAGATTAATGAAGTTAATCCATTGTTTCTATCCGGTATTTTGGAATTAGTATTTAGTGTACTGCTAAGGCGATTGCACAGCTAGTTTACTGGGTTTACTCGAGTACTATATTTTAATGCTGTACAAGTGTACCCTTTGCTTCAAATATTTGAGAGATGGAAAGATGACGTTGCCATGGAAACCACGGATTAAATGGTCCCGAAACTGTTAACATAGCTGTATTTGTAAAAACAAAATATCCTTAACAAATATTTTGATGACTTCAACTGTGTTTACGCAAATTTGGATTCGCGTACAATACCATGCAATTTAGACAAATTCTGGACGTTTATGAGTAGACCTTAATTAACTTCGTATTTTAATTCAAGCGATTCACGCGAAGTCGCCTCAACATCAGCGGTTAGTTAAAAAGAATCTGATTATATATGTTGCGGGGTTCTATGAGATGTAGGGGTCTTGACCTAGTTTATTTAATGGCGGGGGAAATGATAGAACTCATCCTAAACATTCGTGTATACTGAGGTTAAATAGTGACGTTAAATTAAAACACTATCCAATGACTTAAGTGGATAGTGACATCTTAAGAGTTAATCAGCTCTAAAGGCATTCCCTTCAGTATAACAAAACACACTAAACCGTGTCACTTTATACTCGTGTGTACTTTCAATGTTGCAGTTCTTCGTGGAAGGGCATAACAGGCGAATTGCGAAATTAAAACAAAACAACCATAAAGACATTGGTAATTATTAAGATTAACAATACATAATATATAATTATTCGACTGCACATCTTGTATTCAAAATTGTTAAACATTCTTAAAAGAAAAATGTTGTATATAATGTTCAAGCACTCTCATCACGGTTGAGTAACAATGTTCACAGACGTCACGTGGTCACACCGCGTCGTGTTCGACGTGCGACATATACAGCGCGTGTAAAATACATTGTTTACAAATTCGACTGTTGCATGTTGCGCTTTAATACAATTAAATGGAGGTACAATAACTAAAAAATGTCGTAAACACCGAACAAACAAATTTGTAAACCAATAATCAAAATAGCGGCCAAGTTGTACACATCGCATGCTGCCTTGAATGAAAGAAGTGTCGAGACACCGAACCATTGCAGTATTTTTCTTTAAAAAACAAAAAAACAATACACGGTATTTTTTTCATCGGCCCAGTAACTCGATTGTCTGACTATTGCACCCGTAGATATGTAAATTAAATTATATAGATATACATTCAAAAGTTTGCCAACATTATGATTTAAAAAAAAACCAGTAAGTAGACAATTTGAACACTGGGTGGCGCTATACACGTTTGAGCGTGTTTTTGACAATTGCGAACAAATAATTCGCTACACAGATTAGATTGTCGAATGAATAGACAGAGTTGTCGCATTTACTACTGAATAGATTAGTAATTATATTATGAAAACTGAAAAAAAAAACGATTGTTTTAGTTGGGGTGAAACATCTGCGGGCCACGCAAATCTGAAAGGAGCAGCATATAATGCAGACGCCTTAATAATGGCATTTTGTAAAATTTTAAAAATTTAATATAGGTAGGAGTTTACCTGACAGGTATTTTAATTAGTTAATTCGGCAACCAAGATGACCTCCCTTGTCCACAAAACTATATATTTTCGGAAAGCTTATTGTATGAATTTTAAAATGTTGTTAGTATTTTTTTTATGGACACTGTAGTTTGAAATATGCACAAAAATGTGCTTTTTTTGGTCAAAAGTGATTAAAAAAAAATTAGCTTCTAAACCATGCTTCTGTTTCCTGTCCAAATTGGTTTATGGGTACATCTGTTGGTATTCACTAAAACGAAGGACCGCGAAGGACCGAAGGACTTAAACGGGTGTAATGACTATAAAACGCTGATACGAATTACGTTGTTACACGTTGCATTTGTTCACAAATTATGCAGTAGCGATTAAATTTACAAAAATAATAAAAAAGCGAAGGACCACAATTATATTACATGAGAGCACAGCGCCGCCGCCGACGAAGAACGATTGTGGTACCTTTCACGATCGATTGCGTAAATGAGAAATTCCGCTAAAGGATTATAAAATAGACATCGCATTCCATTACATTTTCGGGCATACCGCGTACTCGAATCTCGTAGCGAACAGTCGAATTCTAATTATTTCGGTGTAATATGGTATGTAATTTGTATTTTTATGAAATGCGGAAATAAACCATACTTTACTAACCCAAGCAGTTTTGTCTGTTGCCCTTTATTTAAGGTAGAGATGCAGGTTGGGAGTGAACTTTTGTTTTTGCTTTTTATTATCCAAACAGTCTTGGCTATAGACTGTTAAAATTTTGTAGAATTGTGAATAGTGGAACATACTCAAAAAACGATTTTAACATATAGATAACAGGTGCAAACATTCTCTCTTTTGAATGTTTAGCAAGATTTAGTGTTACAACAATCGTACAGACAACTAGCCTGGGTGTTAATTTATGCATAAACTTGAAGTAGTGAAATTTGAGCTACCGCCCTGCAAAATTGACAACTGGTAGACAGTTTTCAAGACGGCACTTTTTTCATAGTAAACAGATGGGTACTCACTAAAACGAAGGACCGCGAAGGACCGAAGGACCTAACCGAAAGACCGAAGGACTTAAACGGGTGTAATGACTATAAAACGCTGATACGAATTACGTTGTTACACGTTGCATTTGTTCACAAATTATGCAGTAGTGATTAAATTTACAAAAATAATAAAAAAGCGAAGGACCACAATTATATTATAAATATGAGCGAAGGACCTCGTTTTTATTGTAAATATGAGCGAATGACCACGATTTTATTATTAATATGAGCGAAGGACCACGATTATATTATAAATATGAGCGAAGGACCACGTTTATATTATAAATATGAGCGAAGGACCACGATTACGTTATAAATATGAGCGAAGGACCATGATTACGTGATAAATATGACCGAAGGACTATGAGTACGTTATATATATGAGCGAAGGACCACGTTTATATTATAAATAAGAGCGAAGGACCACGATTACGTGATAAATATGAGCGAAGGACCACGTTTATATTATAAAGATGAGCGAAGGACCACGTTTTTATTAAAAGTATGAGCGAAGGACCACGATTATATTAAAAATATGAGCGAAGGACCACGTTTATATTATAAATATGAGCGAAGGACCACGATTACGTTATAAATATGAGCGAAGGACCATGATTACGTGATAAATATGACCGAAGGACTATGAGTACGTTATATATATGAGCGAAGGACCACGTTTATATTATAAATAAGAGCGAAGGACCACGATTACGTGATAAATATGAGCGAAGGACTATGAGTACGTTATATATATGAGCGAAGGACCACGTTTATATTATAAATAAGAGCGAAGGACCATGATTACGTGATAAATATGAGCGAAGGACCACGTTTATATTATAAAGATGAGCGAAGGACCACGTTTTTATTAAAAATATGAGCGAAGGACCACGATTATATTAAAAATAAGAGCGAAGGACCACGATTACGTGATAAATATGAGCGAAGGACCACGTTTATATTATAAATATGAGCGAAGAACCATGATTACGTGATAAAAATGAGCTAAGGACCACGTTTATATTATAAATAAGAGCGAAGGACCGTGATTACGTGACAAATATGAGCGAAGGATCATGATCACGTGATAAATATGAGCGAAGGACCACGTTTATATTATAAAGATGAGCGAAGGACCACGTTTATATTATAAATATGAGCGAATGACCATGATTACGTGATAAATATGAGCGAAGAATCACGTTTATCTTATAAATATTAGCGAAGGGCCTCGTTTATATTATAAATATGAGCGAAGGACCATGATTACGTGATAAATATGAGCGAAGAATCACGTTTATCTTATAAATATTAGCGAAGGGCCACGTTTATATTATAAATATGAGCGAAGGACCTTGATTACGTGATAAATATGAGCGAAGGACCACGTTGATATTATAAATATGAGCGAGGACCACAATTACGTGATAAATATAAGCGAAGGACCACGTTGATTTTATAAATATGAGCGAAGGACCACGTTCAAAATAACGTAGATTCACTCAATAAACTTAAATAACAACAATCACTTTAATGTATGCTATTCAATATCACGTATTGTCGGCTCCGCTCCGCTGTTAGCAATGCACATTTCAATTAAAGAACTGAATATTTCATTAGAAAATGAACAATAAGTATAATATCAAAGTAATCGGACTTTGGTTTTCAACAAGAATTAAAAAAATATCAATTTTTACCAAAAATATTCATCAAAATTAAAGATATCGTCACGAAATGAATTAATCTGAGAGAGGTATACATGTAGTACCTATATTCATAATATCAAAGCAATCAGACCTGCGGTTTTCAACAAGTCAAAGATATCACTTTTACCAAAAATGACAAAAATATTCATCAAAATTGGAGAATTAAGGATGTCAACACGAAATGAAAAAAATCTAAGAGAGGTCTGCTCAATGTACACGACACCAAGAATCAAAGCAATAAGAATTGTAGTTTTCAAGAATAAGTTGAAAATAAAGTTGACACGAACGATGACGGACAATCACTTATATGATATATAAATTTTTAAGAAAGGTAGCATACACGACCCCGCTAATTAACGTGACATTTCCCTATTGAGTTGTTTTGGTAAGATTTTTACAATTATTATTAACTAAAGAATAGTCAAATGGCTTGATACAAATAATATTCTCAGTGATAATCAGGCAGGCGTCCGGGCAAATCACAGAACTGAGGATAATATTTTACCCTGTCAACGCTAATTGAGAAATATAGAGTCGCTAGAAAGAGATTTTACGTTTGTTTTGTAGACTATAAAAAGCGTTTGACTATGTTGACCGAGCTAGTTTATTTTTAAAGCTTGTTAGAGTAAGCTTTAGTTTTAAAATAGTCAATCTTTTAAAGAATGTGTACAGTGTGGTTAAATATTATGTAAAAGTACCGCATGGTTATACAAAAACGTATACATCTGAGATTGGGGTACAACAAAGGGCATATTAAGCCCAATTTGCATTTTTCTAAACGATTTAGAAAAGGCTTTGAATAAAGCACAATTTAATGGGGTTGAATTGGATGATTATCCACCAACATGTCTTATGTATGCCGACGACACCGTTATTGTATCTGATAGTGCTTCGGGTTTACAGTTGCTACTTGCCAGATTTCAATTTTATTGTTATACGTGGAAAATGTTTGTAAACACCACTAAAACTGAAATTATTATCTCCAATAGTATATTCGTGACTGTGATGACGATAACTTGGATTTGAAACTATTTGGAAATCAAATTGATATTGTTGTAAATTATACATATCTAGGTGTTGTCTTTGCCGAAAATGGTTCATTTAAGTTGGCATGTGCAATTTTGGCCGGAAAAACTTCAAAGGCAGCGTACGTGGTCAGGAAAGGAATTGGTAACGAGATTTCTCCAAAATTACTTCAACAAATATTTAACTCTAAAATTAAGCGAATTTTAAACTATGGAGCGGCAGTTATAGGAAATCGGTATTGTAAATCAATTGAAGATGTTCAGTTAAAGTGGTGTAATTATATATTAGGTGTGGGGCAAAATACAACCAGCAATGCAGTTATGGGGGAACTCGTACGATCTCCACAGAAATATAATCCGTATTAAATTTTGGAAACGTAATATAGAAATGTCATCTAATCCACTCGTTTACAAAGCCTATAAAGAGTCCGAAAAATTGGCACTAGTAGAAAAGCCATCTTTTGCTTTAGCTATTATGAAATTATTAATTAAACAAAATATGCATACTATTTGGGAGAATAGGTTTATTGATGAGATGAAATAACGTTGTTAATTGGAAAGAAAGAGAGAGATTGTTATTTCGAAAGTTGGAAAGTGCTTTATTTGACGATGTTCGTAAATCCCCAAACAGTAGAAATAAGTTACGAACGTTTCGCCAATTTAAAACAAATATTTTTTTATGAGAATTATTTGGACTAACTTTCAGTGCTCTAATCATAAGTTACACATTGAGATCGGTAGATATTATGGAACTCCAGTGGAAAATAGAACCTGCCAAATATGTACAGATGCTGTTGAAGATGAGACTCATTTTCTGGTAGTTTGTCCAGCATATAACCATATTCTAAAACCATTTTTTGATTGAATTAACTGCATTGAACCACAATTTGAGCTCTTTTCGCCTATCAGTAAACTTATATATATATTTTCTCAGGATAACCATGAAATCATCCAAATTCTTGCAAGATTTGTATACACAGCTTTTCAGTTTAGATATAATTTGTTAGTGTGAGTTCTCTAACAGATGAGGTATAATATTTTATTTTATTGAGGCGATTAAAGTCACGCTTGTAACTTTATTTTTTATATGCAGTGTAACCTGTTCCTCCAGGTTAATTTGGTATATTTCTTTAGAGAAATGGAAATAATAATGATAATATATAGTGCTTCCTTGACCTTTGACAGTTCAAATGTATGTACTATTGACGATTTTTGAATATGTTGAATTAACCGTTTTGTCTTTGATAAACTTTTAACAATACAAAATAAATATGGATTTATTAATAATATATTTAACTCAATCTTTTTTTCACATCACTCATTATTTCAGAGTGATATTTAGAGTCACTCTAATAAGCAATGCCAACAGAATTTAATATACGGTACATTCTTAACTGAGTTCATTTTGTATACAATAAATAAAATAATGCACTATGAATGCAATAGGTCCAAACTAGTAATTTATGTGTTAATATCGTCATTTTGACATGTTGATAATATACCAGTAGCTCACATATCATAATCAAGAATGGGATGCCCTTATATATCACCACTATAAATCACGCACGTGCATTCTACTTGATATGTACATTATTTGATTTTGTCAAAATCACATCAGTATGCTATCCAACTTTATATCCCTGTGTAAGTATTTGCATAATTATTTAACATGATTGGATTGATTATTTAACTGTTTTAACTGTTGATAACCTACACTAAAGCGAAGAGTTTCCTGTAAAATGCAGCTCTTGAGATACTGAAATAAATAACAATTAATAATTAGTTTATGTATGTAATCTTCCCGTGTGCTATAATATGGTAATACATAATCCAACAATTATTAGTAATTTGACACAGTGCACAAGTTTTATCTATTCGAAATCCGTTTAACCGAATATGCCTGACTTAATTAAATTTCACGGGGACTGGCTGTAATTACGCATTGAAGCGATGTATGTTCAACATGAAGGAATGGTTAAGGATCGGATGGAACTCATATATCTCACTTATGTGATGCGAGCCCACTATCCCCTAAACAACGGCAATACATCCCGGCCTGCATGGTTAGAAAAATGTGCCAAAATGCCCAATCATTGCACATTTTGGTAATCAACATAAAAACAAAAACAAACGACATCGTAACTTGGTGAACATTAAATACAAAACTTTAACACGCCACAGTCGGTGTCATTATTTTGACGAGTTATACCCTGCTTGTAAGAATAGCAAATATAAACTATCAATTATTAAACAAATAACATTAATTATTTCCAATAAAAATCGTGAAGAAATAGAAAATGTGGTTTAATTCCGTATTAATATCATATCAAGTGTCAAGGGGAAATGAAATGGAGTCATTTCATTTGGTTTTCTTTAGGCATTGACATCATTGATTATATAATAGACTAGTAAATCGTTCTTGACGTGAGCGGACCTTATTTACGACTCGGTCAGCGCATGAGAGTTTCCATAAGAATGAACTGAAGTCATAGAGACATCCAATCAGTGATGAAACAGAATTCTGTGCCGTCTACGTATTAACGTTGCAATTCAGCCGATCATTCTCGGATGCACTGAGAAGGGAAATCTAAATGACTGGAGTCAAGGCTACATTATAATGGAATTAAAACAAAACAAAACAGGGACTTCTTCTGCGTGATAACATAGTTTGAAATAATTGCTAAAATAATTGGCTTGACATTAACCACACCCCAATATTGGTACTTATATCATGTAATAATAGTCGTACTCTATATTGTGAATATTAAAGTGTATTGGGCTAATGTGAATATTTTGGACTGGAATGGTCATTGTCACCACATGTGTTCATCCCATACCCAATATACAACAACATCGGATTGCTTTATGTTGAGATGTAAGCAACTAAAGGGTTTGCCAGGCACGGACGGTCAATTGGTTGTAGCCTGGTTTTACCAGACTGACAGTTCCACGGATTCTCTACGCGTAACAGTGACGTTTGAAATGACATCTTAGTCCATTAGTGCTTATTGACTGATTATTATCTACAAGCAATAGCAATGAACAAATTTCGACCACTAGTTGATCTTTCGGGTTACTTGTTGTGTTCGCACATACGTATTTTGCGCAAACCAAAACATTCAGTGAAAATTAAATTGCTTGCTAAGATAAAAACGAGTTAGTGGATCGTGATAATTTGCATTTTTTAGTGGACGTGGGAATAGAGATGAAGAATAATAACACATTTTATACAAAAATAATGCTTACAAATAAAACAGAACTAAATAATAGTTTTAGAGCTTTTTGAAACTCACTTTATATACTCTTCCCCTGACGGGTATTATGAACAGTTAGACAGTGGGTCGTATATTTTTATCACTCATTTATCAACATGTAGTACCTGAACTTATTCAACCTCGTATATTTTGTTGCAATATTGCCTATATAGGCGTAGAAAAAATAGATATGTGAGCCAACAATCTATCACCCACGCGTGGAAAAACACCTGCTTCCATTAGAAATTGTAGTAATAATCATATTGTCACAAAATACAGATGAAAGTAATATCAAAACCACGCACAAACCACAATACCCAATACACGTAGAAACTCCATTTAAAAATATTCTGAAATACAATTTGCTACGACTATATTATAATTTGTATTCAAAATTACCAAAGTTTTGTATGAATAGTCTTTTATATTATTAATAATTTTTTTGCAATTTTCAAACAAAAACACTTTATTAATATTAAAGTTACATTACTTGTTAAGATGATATATTATTATATATTTTCAACATACCCGGAGCTAAACATTTGCCAACATCATATAATAATAGTTGTTTTCTTATACAAAACATTGTGTATGAATTAAAAAACAATTGACATGTATATTTTAAAATCCTGAGCGAAAAACGTACGGCTAGTATCCAATGCAATGTTAATTAATGAATTGTAAAGCTAAGTATAAACCAAATTGATAGATTATTAATTATTATTAATGCCTATCGTCCCTCTTGGGACATCAACAAGATTTCTCCAACCAGGCCGGTCCTGTGCCACTGTGCCACTCCACTTCCCTCCAGGTATAGCCCAACCTCCGGACATCAGCCTCTAGGTCCCGTCGTCGGGTATTTCTTGGACAGCCCCTTTTCCTTTTGCCCTGTGGGTTCCAGCTGAGTGCCGACCTTGTGATGTTTTATGAACGTGGTCCTTCGCTCATATTTATAATATGAACGTGGTTCTTCGCTCATATTTATAATATAAACGTGGTCCTTCGCTCATACTTATCATATAATCGTGGTCTTTCGCTCATATTTATCACGTAATCGTGGTCCTTCGCTCTTATTTATAATATAAACGTGGTCCTTCGCTCATATTTATAATATAAACGTGGTCCTTCGTTCATATTTATAATATAAACGTGGTCCTTCGCTCATATTTATAATATAATCGTGGTCCTTCGATCATATTTATCACGTAATCGTGGTCCTTCGCTCTTATTTATAATATAAACGTGGTCCTTCGCTCATATTTATAATATAATCGTGGTCCTTCGATCATATTTATCACGTAATCGTGGTCCTTCGCTCTTATTTATAATATAACGTGGTCCTTCGCTCATATTTACAATAAAAACAAGGTCCTTCGCTCATATTTATAATATAATGGTGGTCCTTCGCATTTTTGTTATTTTTGTAAATTTAATCACTACTGCATAGTTTGTGAACAAATGCAACGTGTAACAACGTAATTCGTATCAGCGTTTTATTGCGGGGAACGTTTAATGTTCTGATACAGGTTTTCGCCCATTCCCAGTGACACTGAAGAAACTCATGGTTCTCGATGAACACAAACTCTGTTTTATTTCAACGGAACGGTTTACAAACACTTGTTACATCAGCGACATCTTGAACATTCTAGAAAAACCTACCAACGAGGCTCGAACAGTATCATGGGTAATGTAAGAGTATGGGGAATTTATCTTACAAATCAGAGTGAAATCATCGCGAATGACAATAACTGTAGAATAGCTGGTGCGTAAATTTTGTAATAAACGATTTCCCGATATCAGATTGTACACACAAATAAATCACGAATCTTGTACAATGAGATATATCCTGAATGTTTGTTGTTCGATAATAATTCAGTCACGATGTTCATAACAACTCTCATAATGCGCTCTGAATACCGAAAGTTCTAATTAAGAATTATTTCTCATATTTGAACTTCGCTAATGTTCATAACAATAATTGAGACTAATATAATAACTAGACTTTTGGAACAAATGTCAACATAAAAATCGATAAATAAGAAGTTTGTTCTCGGCTCTTGGTGAACGTGACCCCAGGTCATCAGTGTTACTAAAATAGCCACTTAAATTAGCAGCACTACATAGCAGGTTTTCCACATTATAGTCATTACACCCGTTTAAGTCCTTCGGTCTTTCGGTTAGGTCCTTCGGTCCTTCGCGGTCCTTCGTTTTAGTGAGTACCCATCTGTTTACTATGAAAAAAGTGCCGTCTTGAAAACTGTCTACCAGTTGTCAATTTTGCAGGGCGGTAGCTAAAATTTCACTACTTCAAGTTTATGCATAAATTAACACCCAGGCTAGTTGTCTGTACGATTGTTGTAACACTAAATCTTGCCAAGCATTCAAAAGAGAGAATGTTTGCACCTGTTATCTATATTTTAAAATCGTTTTTTGAGTATGTTCCACTATTCACAATTCTACAAAATTTTAACAGTCTATAGCCAAGACTGTTTGGATAATAAAAAGCAAAAACAAAAGTTCACTCCCAACCTGCATCTCTACCTTAAATCAAGGGCAACAGACAAAACTGCCTGGGTTAGTAAAGTATGGTTTATTTCCGCATTTCATAAAAATACAAATTACATACCATATTACACCGAAATAATTAGAATTCGACTGTTCGCTACGAGAAGTCGAGTACGCGGTATGCCCGAAAATGTAATAGAATGCGATGTCTATTTTATAATCCTTTAGCGGAATTTCTCATTTACGCAATCGATCGTGAAGGGGACCACAATCGTTCTTCGTCGGCGGCGGCGCTGTGCTCTCATGTACGCCGCTATTGATAACTTACGGCTTTCTCTATTTCATACGTGTCAAATCGGCGAAGAAATTAAACACAGATATAATGGTAGTACCCATTTTGTGCATATGTCAATTACGTATATTATTCTATTAATTATAATCCTAATATCTAGTTACCCGTGGAAACCAGAGTGTGCAACTGCCACACATTTACATTATTCCTCAGACCTTTAAAAGCAGATTACACCACTAACCTAAAACCTTTTTCATAAAGCCCTTGATTAAAGGGCGGTAGTCGTCGCACCACGCATGTGCGAGATATATGGGTCTCATGTAAACAAAGATGGCGACTTTGACTGTTGCGCAGATCAACGAGTACGAACTGAGACGTTTCAGCTTTAATTAGATAATTTTCAGGTGATTTGAAGGTATCGAAGGAGTTACCGGCGGTAATCCGTGCAAGTCGTGCCCTGATCAAACCTCACACCTCACATTGGATTGTGGGAAAATCAGTATTTATCAACACAAATGTCGCACATGCGCAGCACGACGACCACCTCGCTTTAAGTTGTAGAACATTCCGTAAAAAAGATGTTTTCTTTTACTGGATGATATGTTGAATTACGGCCGGGGAGGGCTTATCAATCCCCGGGTTTGCACCGTGGTATTGTGACCTAGTAATGTCTTTGTTTCGGGTACAAGATCGTATTCAGTGTCATCCTTTAGCTGGGTCGTCGGCGATTCCTAGATGTCAGTTGTAGTCTTAAAAATTCAAACTCACAGGCGTTAGTTGACAGTGTGAATAATATTACTTGGGTTAGCACTATGAGAGCATTAACGTAGTTTCTCAGCATTTTAGTATGTTATCACCACAACTTAGACAGGGACTACACTCTCTCTCATCTCAACGGATATAATAAAGAATGTTTCAGGACTATATTTTGAGCAAATATCACCAATCTTCGTATGTTCAAGAGAAGTTTTGATGGGGAAAATGTTGTACATGTTAGAATAGTTGTTATATTCAAATAAACCGTTTGTATATAATTATAATAATGAGTCAAATAAATGATCATGCCATTTAAATTTGAAACCGTAGAATATGTACTTTGATGAAGACATAAGTACAAACGGGTTATGAGAATTAAAAAGTCAAATTAATGTTACTTTTTAATCGGTATTTGTAATAATATTAGAGACATAAGTTTCTCAAATGTTTGTACAAGAGACATTCGCAACAAAAATGAAATTCATCTTCCACTTTCTGTAAAGCACATAAAGTACCCTACCACTTTACATACGCAATCTATGACAAGAAACACGAAATCTGCATAAGAAACTCCTAACAAATCTTTATCAATAAATATTTCTCAAAAAACAGATTATTTTTTTTACAGGTGATAGGTGTCACGTTTGGAAAAGGATTGCATACTTATTGACCATTGTTATGCAGCAAAATCAGGCGAACTTTGATACAGACATATTTACATTGCCAACCCTTTGCATATTCCAGGCCATACCGAAATCAAAACTAAAAAAAAAAAACCAACAGTTTTTACATTATATGCCCAGCACTTGTAACCCTTTTCGGCCATTTCACATTGGTAGTTATAACATTTAATATACGACGTCTTGTCACGATCTAGGCATCATAAGGGTTCTCAGCGGAAATCTACCAAGTTCAGCGGTTTACAGGTATTATTATTCAACATATTATAGTATATACTTGCAAAAAGAGGTATGAACATTTTCAATATTTTCTCCAGCATGGAATCCCCAAATTTCGCAACCATATAATTTAATATTGGTACGATTTTGACGTCAAAGATCTTCAGGGCAATATTAATTTCAACATTCTTAAATTGGCTTAATATCTTTTTTTTACACTATGCCCGCTTTACTCGCACGACTTGCCAAAGCACGCTGAGCGTGGTCCATAACCCATCGATATACCAATGCTCATCTGATTTAAGTCTACGCCCGTTTCTAAACACTATAATTTTATACTTGTTTGCATTGATTTTAAGCTTCCATTTTTTTTACAGTAAACACATAATTTATCCAAATGCCACTTTCCAGTATATCGCCTATATCATTAATGAAAATATTCAATGAAAGAGGGAAGAATGTAAATGATTCATTTGAACAAAATAGTGAATATAATATAAATGAAATTAGTCCATTGCGCAGATAACGTGGCAATGTAAAGCATTACAGAAGAGCCATGTAACACATGCGATAGAATGGGACTATGATATGCGAAATACAATACAGATAAAATCACACAAATATTTGAAATTATTATTTTAATAATGAAAATACAATAACATCACGTACATTTTGTCTAATTTTCCATGAATAGATCAATCCAATCGCGCGTGGCAGTCACCCGGGCAAAGGCTGATGGTAGCACATTCTCCCATTATCCACGATGTAATGCCCGCTAAATACCATAGGCCATCCGACTTCTTACATACTAGTGGGCCATCACCGTCTCCCTACAGGGAAGCAAGTAAGCGAGGTTAGTCACAGAAACTACATTATTTTCTCTATACGCCGCGGCAGTAATAGGAGCGATATTGCGATATCATAGCAACGCCTTTCATATTTATACTTCAAATGTGCCCCATTTTTTATGGTTCTCGTTGATGAGATGGAGTTCAGAGTTTACTGGTGAATATCTCAATACATTCATTTGACTCTAACAACGGGTAGAGACCCCCTCTACTCTCAACTGGAAAAAAACAACAATACTTAGCATCAGTGAAAATATTCAAGAAACTTACGAAACAGACTCCACTGGATCTATTGTCATGTACACACAGCATGGCATCAGTGACACTCGCACCATAGTTAGAATACAAAGTGGTGCAGGCAGCGCCGTCTAAAATAGATACTACTACTTGATGCAAGATATCCGGATAGCCAACTACACAAACGAAAATGGAAGCAATAATTGGAAAAAGTTACTTCAGGCACCCACATCTAACCTGAACCCTAACTCCCCAGCACCCAATGTAATTGTTCCTCCAGATAAATATACTGATGAGGGGGTACACGTAGTTAATATGGTTTAGGATTAGCGTTATGGGAGAGGGGCTATTAAAAATATTTCCATGAAAAATACGCAGAGCCTTTCATGATTTGTACTAGTGCACATTCATAATGCAAATCTTGTTATTATATTGGAACCTATTAAATTCCAAAAGAATCTCTTATATTTGGTTTTCAAAAGTATGTTTTGCAATTTATGACCAGAACGTCAAATTTAGCCTAAAGTATGGTTAAAGACAATTTGTAGAATTGCTAAAATGCTATCAGTCTTCCCGGAATATAATCACCAGCATAAGTACTTGTCAGGATACTAATATGTACAAATTATTTATTTCATCCATTCAAATGATTTCGAATGGATGAAAACTACGTTTGGCTTACTTTTGATGAAAACTACGTTTGGCTTACTTTTGATGAAAACTACGTTTGGCTTACTTTTGATGAAAACTACGTTTGGCTTACTTTTGATGAAAACTACGTTTGGCTTACTTTTGATGAAAACTACGTTTGGCTTACTTTTGATGAAAACTACGTTTGGCTTACTTTTGATGAAAACTACGTTTGGCTTACTTTTGATGAAAACTACGTTTGGCTTACTTTTGATGAAAACTACGTTTGGCTTACTTTTGATGAAAACTACGTTTGGCTTACTTTTGATGAAAACTACGTTTGGCTTACTTTTGATGAAAACTACGTTTGGCTTACTTTTGATGAAAACTACGTTTGGCTTACTTTTGATGAAAACTACGTTTGGCTTACTTTTGATGAAATCTACGTTTGGCTTACTTTTGATGAAAACTACGTTTGGCTTACTTTTGATGAAAACTACGTTTGGCTTACTTTCGATGAAAACTACGTTTGGCTTACTTTCGATGAAAACTACGTTTGGCTTACTTTCGATGAAAACTACGTTTGGCTTACTTTCGATGAAAACTACGTTTGGCTTACTTTCGATGAAAACTACGTTTGGCTTACTTTCGATGAAAACTACGTTTGGCTTACTTTCGATGAAAACTACGTTTGGCTTACTTTCGATGAAAACTACGTTTGGCTTACTTTCGATGAAAACTACGTTTGGCTTACTTTCGATGAAAACTACGTTTGGCTTACTTTCGATGAAAACTACGTTTGGCTTACTTTCGATGAAAACTACGTTTGGCTTACTTTCGATGAAAACTACGTTTGGCTTACTTTCGATGAAAACTACGTTTGGCTTACTTTCGATGAAAACTACGTTTGGCTTACTTTTGATGAAAACTACGTTTGGCTTACTTTTGATGAAAACTACGTTTGGCTTACTTTTGATGAAAACTACGTTTGGCTTACTTTTGATGAAAACTACGTTTGGCTTACTTTTGATGAAAACTACGTTTGGCTTACTTTTGATGAAAACTACGTTTGGCTTACTTTTGATGAAAACTACGTTTGGCTTACTTTTGATGAAAACTACGTTTGGCTTACTTTTGATGAAAACTACGTTTGGCTTACTTTTGATGAAAACTACGTTTGGCTTACTTTTGATGAAAACTACGTTTGGCTTACTTTTGATGAAAACTACGTTTGGCTTACTTTTGATGAAAACTACGTTTGGCTTACTTTCGATGAAAACTACGTTTGGCTTACTTTTGATGAAAACTACGTTTGGCTTACTTTTGATGAAAACTACGTTTGGCTTACTTTTGATGAAAACTACGTTTGGCTTACTTTTGATGAAAACTACGTTTGGCTTACTTTTGATGAAAACTACGTTTGGCTTACTTTTGATGAAAACGCTTCTACCTTAGAAAAACACTATTCAGCTATTTTGACAAGGAAAATATTTGGAAAAATTGTATGTTCTCAAGAATACAAGGAGTATATCGTCAGATAGCTTTGTACTGGTAATGTTTACCACCCAATATATGTCATACAAACCTCACAGGATGGTGAGTAAAGGATTAATTGTAAATCAATTTATTGTTTCATATGTGTGCATGTCGAAATATCACACTATGACGTTCACCGGAGTCTAGGTGGATGACATTAGTAACATGCCAGACAGTCCTTGGGTTGGCTATGAGCGATGCGTCTATTCGTGGGCAAAAAAGCGCCACTGCTCAAAAATATCATTTGTAAATACTATCAACTTACGTCCATCGTCCAATGCTCCCCATCCAGTAGTGTAACATATGTCAGCATTGTGAAAGAAGTTGTCAAATTCAGTATTCGGCAAACCTACTGGCCCTATGAAATCATTGAAAAGAATTCTCGTCGATGTGTATAAGAGGGAAAAGTCCCAGTTCAAGGTATCTGGGTCGTATCTAGGATGGACACTAATGGATGCGATGTCTGTCCAATTCTCATGTGGCGATGTTGAGTTCAAAGCCACCATTCCCATCCTTAGGTCGATATGTTCAGGACGGGTTTCTGTAGTCGTATGAGCAGTATAATTAAAGCTGAAATTACATGCATTGGGTACAGTTGAAGTTAGGCAAATAGTATACACGTTGGCACAGGTAGAAGGTAAGCGAATATTGTACCAAGATTACGAAAGATATTACACAACAATTCCAGAAAAGTTTTCCCACAGTCACTCTATCACCGGTCTGAAAACTGCTAGCGTTATTTTGCATCGAACCGCGTTGCGGGTAAACAAACTGTTCAGACCCGGGCCGAGGAAGTCATGTTACGATAACGTCAGAATACTAGTAATCATTCAAATCGGCAAATTTACCGTCATTCAAAGCGATATTTCGTTGTGTGATTTGACCTCAAATTACAGGCAACTATAACGTAAACAAAACATGTAAACTAATTGTGCGTTATTGAACCCTGATACGCATCAAAACCAACCTACCATCTCATACACATTCAGTTCATGCCATGTAAAAATTAATATCGGGAATTATGTTCATCTTCTTGTTTTAATAGGAAAAAACGGCGCGTAACAATATATAAATTAATGAACTACTCGTCGGCTAAAATATGACCTTATAAAGATATCCTGGTTAAACAAGTATGTGAAAAAGCTATAATTCTGGAATATACAACTAAATGGTAAAAAAACACATAGCCCTGACGATGTCGAAAATAGTGACCGGCTGTGTACTGATCACGTGACAATGCTTCGCGCATACCCGCAACACGTCTTTGCCAGGGAGGGAGGACAATTCACATCTAATACAATAGCTGTTTTCAGACCGGGATACATAGACTGCGGTTTTCCCAATTGCATTCAAACTGAGTTTACCATACTTAAGCAATACACCATCACCCAGTATACCACAACCTTGTATGGCTTATATTTGTTAAATGCCATATAGTTTTAGTGTACTTTCTAGGAACCCCCCCAAAAAACAAACAAAAACAAACACACGCCATCAATCAAATCATGGAAACAACATCGACCTCTCGCGTTATGTGTATTCTAATCATTTCAAAACTCATGAGCATATTGATTAGAGTTCAAGTAAGTTTAATTAATTAATATAATTCAACTAATCGAACAGCTATATCCATTGTCCGAAATCAAGTTTACATTAGTGTAGCGATAGCGGTGACGCATAATAGAAGTTGTAGAGGTGGTAATTTGATCATCTGGCGCAGTTTGTGTTATTCAAAACGCAATTTTCCATTTCCCCAATTCCCCAATTTAGTTTTAATTGTAATCGAACAATATTTAACAAGATTCTCGAATGTTACTGGTTTAGTATTAATAATTTCCATTCTTTCTTGTGGAATAAAAAGAACGTCATCATGGTATACTCTCATTATATGCACAGTTAGAATTGGCCACAAGTATCACAGCGATGTATGTTGACCACAAGTATGACAGCAATGTTTTAAAGACGTTGGCCACAATTATCACAGCAATAATTTAAAGAAGTTGGCCACAAGTATGACAGCAATATTTTAAAGAGGTTGGCCACAAGTAACACAGCAATAATTTAAAGAAGTTGGCAACAAGTATGACAACAATGTTTTAAAGAGGTTGGCCACAAGTATAACAGCATGTTTTAAAGAAGTTGGCCACAAGTATGACAGCAATATTTTAAAGAAGTTGGCCACAAGTATCACAGCAATATTTTAGAGAGGTTGGCCACAAGTATAACAGCAATATTTTAAAGAGGTTGGCCACAAGTATAACAGTGATGTTTTAAAGAAGTTGGCCACAAGTATCACAGCGATGTTTAAAGAAGTAAGCCACAAGTATCACATCAATGTTTTAAAGAAGTTGACCACAAGTATGAAAGCAATATTTTAATGAGGCTGGCCACAAGTATCACAGCAATGATTTAAAGAAGTTGACCACAAGTATGAAAGCAATATTTTAATGAGGTTGGCCACAAGTATGACAGCAATAATTTAAAGAAGTTGGCAACAAGTATAACAACGATGTTTTAAAGAAGTTGGCCACAAGTATGACTACAGTATTTTAAAGAAGTTGGCCACAATATGACAGCAATGTTTTAAATAGGTTGGTCACAAGTATCACAGCGATGTATGTTGACCACAAGTATCACAGCGATGTTTAAAGAAGTTGACCACAAGTATCACAGCGATGTTTAAAGAAGTTGACCTTAAGTATCACGGCGATGTTTAAAGAAGTAAGCCACAAGTATTACAGCAATGTTTTAAAGAGGTTGGTCACAAGTATCACAGCAATATTTTAAAGAGGTTGGCCACAAGTATAAAAGCAATGTTTTAAAGAAGTTGGCCACAAGTATCACAGCAATATTTCAAAGAAGTTGGCCACAAGTATCACGGCAATGTTTTAAAAAAGTTCACCACAAGTATAAAAGCAATATTTAAAAGAGATTGGCCACAAGTATCACAACGATGTTTTAAAGAAGTTGGTCACAAGTATGACAGCAATAATTTAAAGAAATTGGCCACAAGTATCACATCAATATTTTAAAGAGGTTGGCCACAAGTATAACAGCGATGTTTTAAAGAAGTTGGCCACAAGTATGACAGCAATAGTTTAAAGAAGTTGGCCACAAGTATGACAGCAATGTTTTAAAGAAGTTGGCCACAAGTATGACTACAGTATTTTAAAGACGTTGGCCACGTCATGACAGCAATGCTTTAAAGAAGTTGGCCAAAAGTATCACAGAGATGTTTTAAAGACATTGGCCACAAGTATCACAGCGATGTATGTTGACCACAAGTATCACAGCGATGTTTTAAAGAAGTTGACCACAAGTATCACAGCGATGTTTAAAAAGTAAGCCACAAGTATTACAGCAATGTTTTAAAGAAGTTGGCCACAAGTATCACAGAGATGTTTTAAAGAAGTTAGTCACAAGTATCATAGAGATGTTTTAAAGAGGTTGGCCACAAGTATCACAGCAATGTTTTAAAGAGGTTGGCCACAAGTATCAAAGCAATATTTTAAAGAAGTTGGCCACAATATGACAGCAATGTTTTAAAGAGGTTGGCCACAAGTATCACAGCGATGTATGTTGGCCACAAGTATCACAGCGATGTATGTTGACCACAAGTATCACAGCGATGTTTAAAGAAGTTGACAATAAGTATCACGGCGATGTTTAAAGAAGTAAGCCACAAGTATTACAGCAATGTTTTAAAATAAGTTGGCCACAAGTATCACAGAGATGTTTTAAAGACATTGGCCACAAGTATAGCAGCGATGTTTTAAAGAAGTAAGCCACAAGTATAACAGCGATGTTTTAAAGAAGTTGGCCACAAGTATGACAGCAATATTTTAAAGAGGTTGGCCACAAGTGTAACAGCAATATTTTAAAGAAGTTGGCCACAAGTATCACAGCAATGATTTAAAGAAGTTGGCCACAAGTATCACAGCAATGTTTTAAAGAGGTTGGCCACAAGTATCACAGCAATATTTTAAAGAGGTTGGCCACAAGTATCACAGCAATAATTTAAAGAAGTTGGCAACAAGTATGACAGCAATGTTTTAAAGAAGTTGGCCACAAGTATGACAGCAATGTTTTAAAGAAGTTTGCCACAAGTATCACAGAGATACTTTAAAGAAGTTGGCCACAAGTACCACAGCGATAGTTGGATGTAAATCTGGTGAGATATATTTAAAATAATAAAGTAAGGATAAATTAGAGAGTGAAAAATCAATGATAAGTTAGTAGGTACCATAGTATCAAATGTATACTTACACACACTGTGCGCTTGTCATGATATAGTGCTCATCAACGATAACACCACTACATTTATGCAAACCCATAACGTCGATTCGGACATGCCATGGCCAACTGCCAATGGAAGCGTCGGAACCACCAACAATCCTCCGTCTCGGTAATGTTCTTGTGCCACATTCTGCGGGCCCCGAAACATTGATTAAAGACTTGATATGTACAATAACGTCCAGGTTTTGAATTGCTGTAGAAGAACTCTATCTTGCTGTTTGTTTACAACCTACATATATAAACGTTGCTGTAAGCGTTGCTACACTTAAATGCATACGTAGCTATTATATTTATAATAGCTACGTATGCATTTAAGTGTAGCAACGCTTACAGCAACGTTTATTCATATGTAGGTTGTAAACAAACAGCAAGATAGAGTTCTTCTACAGCAATTGAAAAACGTTGGCCAAGGGAGGAACCAAAAATCTATCATACCAGGTACAACGCTTGAGCTGTCGAAAATTTGGTCGGTCCATTAATGTAAATGCTTATGTAAATTAATTACATGTATTCAGGCAAGTATTTGCACAACAACCATCTTTTTCGCAAAGACTTCGTGATATACTAGTAATCGGTAGTTGTACGCTTTGTTTTGTGTTTAAGCCTATTTTATTTACAACTGCAAAGCCACTCCAAACCGTGCAATTATCAGCTTGTCTTGTACACTGTGTGTACATACATACATACATACATAATACATACATGTGACTCGCCTTTTCTTATTGTGTCCTGTATCCAGTCACTTGAAGACGTTATGCGTGCATACAACATCGGTTCTTCGCAGTTAGTCACGTGACCACCGATTCCGGCGAGGTACCATCTACCATTACGTATCCGGCACACCAAAGGGCCTGTATTCTGCGTTTATTAATAATAACTGTATGTAATGCTAGAAATATATTTCCAAGACACCTGAACAAACATCACTTCACTCACTTGACAGGTATTGTTGTCGCCATCAGTTTGCAAGGCACACATGTTTGATTTGAATATCTCTCTCCCGTATTATTACACGCGTCATCATTGATCGTCTCAACCATGGTTTCCAGGGAGGGTGACAACCGAGTAGCCAGAATCTGTGGAAAACCAAAACAAATTCGTACTGAATTGTGTAACATGAATGCAGCTTATAGTTAGTTGTATACGTGGTTTTACTATGATATACTAAATTACAATGATTAAAATGTATTATTACAAAAAACGATGAACACGGCGTCAAAACTAACCCGTGTACGCCACCAAGCTAGTTGTAACTGTATACTCACCACTCGATACCGTCGGGTTCCACCCTGTGATCACACAAGCTTTGTCGACCGGATCAAAACCATTGTTCAGCGGTGGAAGACATATTGGACGGACATAGTTAGTATATGGGATTGGCGAGTCCACGTACAGGATCGCAAAATTACATTGTAAGGTTGTTGCATCGTACAACGGGTGAACTGCTATATACCGGGCAGCGGAGGCGTATTCCTCAGGTTCCGACAGAGATGACATGCCCATGCTAATTTCAAATGTATCTACGAGTGTAGCTGTGTATCGCTTTCATAGAATCTGCAAACACAATAAAATCAAGCTGCTGGCGAACTGTGGCCAACACGATGCTTATACGGTCATTGAAACGTATCATATTGATAACCTTTTCGCAAAATCGATACATGCACAAAAAGTTTACACAAAGCCCCCTTACTAGATTGCACATACGGACTGTGGTTCATGGCACCAAAATAAGCAGCTTCAGTGAGAATCAGCCTGTGAGAATTTGCACGTTATTTACGGAAGTTTAACAACATACCCACGAGTTCGCAGATAAAACGTTTTCTTTTTCCACACATTTCGAACGTCCACACGTAATCAGGAATGTTTCTGGCAGACCTACGGAGTGTCACATAATTGTATATAGTAAGCAACTTTTAAATACATTTCATAATTTGATATCGCATATAACAATGATTTATTGCAAACAGATAATGTTATGGTCGTGCTATACAGACTTTAGGGCGCATGCGTGTTTGAGTGATTCGGCATTTTCTGTGCGAGCATATCGATATGTTAAGAGATGTACTAATATAGAATATCAATCAAGCACGGTACAGCTTGATCAATAAAGCTTCCTATATTTTAAGTGCCACAATTTCATTTTAAATTGTTTGTCGTTTTTCCACATAGAAAGTAGTTTTATGTATTGCCACAACATCAGCTTTTATTGTTTGTTTGTTTGTTGGTCTGTTTATTTATGTATTGTTTAATACGGACACGGACTCGAATGGTTTGAAGTAAATATTTCCGCGCCCCACACCAGACTATTTTTATTACTATTCATTACGAAGCCGGTCTTGACTTTTCTGATTAACTTAGTAGATGGAAATTGACTATTTCATAAGACAGTGGTTAAGTCAGAGTAGGATGCATAGGTCATTTGTGTAACAACAATGGACACATATTGTCATACCAACAGTGTAAAAATAAATATAAAATCAAAACAGACTTTAACTAGTGTTGCATGCAATTCCAAGACCTTGGAAGATAAAGAGTTGCTGGCCGATAATGCATGTGAACAGGTACAAAGAAGTACCTCTGATCATAATTTCATAGGAAAAACACGCGATTTTTATATTTTATTTGGCCACAAGTATCACACAATGGAATGATACAAGATACGCAAATCGTTCAGATTGGGAAAAATTTGGAAACTACCATACAAATCGTCAATGAAAGAAAACATTAGAAATTTCCTGTTTAACTTTTTACATCGCATTCTTGCCACAAATTATTCCCTTCTCCAGGACAAAGATAAAATGATAATGAATGTACATAATGTAAACAAGAGGAGATAATGGAGCACCTTTATTGAGAATGCAAAATTACATTTGGGTGGGGTGGGGATTATTGGCGGAATTTTAAAACTACAGAACAATATATTCCCAGAGGAAGATACTCTATCGAATCACCTCATTTTAATACTTGTTCTATACAAGTCACTATACCAATTTAACTAACATATTTTATCAGAAATGTAAAGATAAAATAAATGTTAAAGAAATCTTAAGCGAAAATAATTTTATTTTGAAGTGGGGCCCGCTGACTAGCTATCTGAACGACTAAAGTTCGCAATGATTTGCTTTATTGGCATTCACGTACTTAGTGTTTTGTTTGGATGTGTGTAAATTGTTGATGTAACTTGCTTTGCTTTTTCAACTCTATTTTTGTAGTAATTGTTTTGTTTTGTAATTTCATTAATTGTATGTAAAATAAAAAAAATGAAATTTGAAAAAAAAACTTAAATCACTAAAAGAACAATATGCCGAAGGCAGAGGGAAGGGGGCTGTCTCAAATCTGAAATTTAAACCAACCTTAGTAAAACACAGTCACGTGATTTCATGTTGTTTGAAACCTTTTCAGTCTACCAGTTGTCGACAAATCTTTTCTTTGAGCCATCCGACCACCGTAGTCTACCTTCACGGCGTCGGTCGTTGAGTCCAATCCAAAAATCACCGGCAATGCCTGCATCTCTCAAAGTACTTTCATAGTCAGCATTTCTGGCGCCGGTGGATGGTTTGCCTAACATACCACCGTGAGACACACAGTATGCCGGGGCGTCCGGTCATGCCATCGTGTCGCCGACTACCAATATATCAAATTCAACTGCTTTGAAAATCTGCGTACGACCTAGAATAGCGGAGTTCACAAATAACGTTAACATTCAATGTGATAATTGTTATGAATAAAGTCTATTAAAACGAACTGTTAGTAAACGCATAATAGAAACTTCCTTTGCATTCAAACCCATCGCTGGAAAACAAGTAACAAATAGGTGTAACATATTTTCTCTAATCAAAACGGCATCTTTCTGTTCTTGTTTAAAACAATACCATAATACTGAACAACATCCAGCAAGGTGCGTGTACTCAATTCAAAGTTTATGTGAAATACAATTATAACGACATATCCGACGCTGCTCTTGTTTCCTTGGTAACCTAAACTAGATAGTGAAAAATGTAGTGAATAGTAGATATTTATTTTGAACACATCTCTAAATTGTTACCTCCGCTGTATATAGAACCAATGGTAGTGGGTAATCGTATGCTATTTTGAAAAGATTTGATAAAAGTGGACACTTTCAAATACGTTCATTTCGTGACGAAAACTACTGTAACAATTCTCTAATTTCAATGAATATTTGTTTTGATTTTTTTTTTCTTTTTTTGAAAACGGTTAGCATATTTTCTTTAATATATTATTTGCATGTAATTTGGGTTGATCTTTCTCAGATATGTTAACTTCTTGAAAACAATTAGGCATGTGTACAAATATTTACACAACATATAAATTTCCCCGCTCTATAAAGTGACTATATCGATCTTAATGAATTGTGTGCTTGAAATGTTCAGCAAAAAATATTGAAAACTGTTACGTTACCCAGCCATGTGAGCTTTGATCGATATTATACACCACACACCATATCACTTTTCGGGGACGTCAGGCTACAGTCATTTTTAGTTGTTTGGGGCAGTATACATTTCACTGCAGTCGAGAAGTGAATGGAAAATCGTCCACTAATACTCTTTTCAAGAACAGTACAGTCAGTGTTAGGGCAACGCCTAACATTAACATCTTAACATTATAAGATATTTATCAACTTATTACGATATATCGGAGCTCGTTTTTTGAGTATTATATCGTTATCACATTTTCGTGGGAATATATACCAAAAGACCTAATTAGAATACTAGTATTAACGATTAAGCAACATGACGACAAATTACCAACAAGCACTTGTTTTAGAACAAGGACACCGATCATTTGTTTCTGAAGGTAGACCCGATTGGTACCCTGTAATGAGGACACACGCTGATTGGTTCCCTGTAATGGGCAGGGACGCTGATTGGTTCCATATAATGAGCAGGCACGCCGATTTGTGCATTTACAACACTGATTACTATAATTTTGGTGTATATTATCACGGCTTTCTTTTGCCAACCGTCAACAGACGCAACAAAACCGGAGTTTTACAGCGATACAAATTTCAATTTCGATTTCATGAATTATTCAAATATTCATCGGAAATTTATTCAGATTATGTTGAATCCGTAAGACTAACATAAAATAAAACAGATTTGAAAGATGCCATGTCCTTAACTTATTATATAACAAAAATAGTACAACATTGATTATGAGTTAAATGCGCATTATAACAAACTTCGTGCATCGCCACAGTATGCGAGATCTCGGTAATTAATTATTGAAGGTTAGCGACTCGATTAATATCTCCTGTATAAATAACATCGAATGCAATAATATTCGTATTCATATACCAAGATGGTGGACTTGAACTTCGCTAACAGCATCAATACTACCTACCGCTGTTCCCTCATGTAGAAAAACACAGCCATGTGGAGATGCATACAATGGCAGCAACTGAAAACATGTTTCCGGAAAGCAGACCGATATTATACAGTAATTGGAAATCTAGCACGGTACCACGTTGTACAAAATGTATATTACAACCAGTTCCGGAAACACAAGACACACCCGGTAAGGTCCACTGTTTGTTAGCAGCTCACTGTACGTGTACACCTGTGTCACTCTGCATATATTAGGATTGTCCGATCAAATTATAAATAACAAGGGCGCGTGTAGCCAGAGTCGAACCAATCAGAAGACAACAAAACAACATGTTCAGATTGGTAAGTTACATTCAGTTTTGAATAAGATGAAATATTTTGTCTATTTACGGTCTGAATGATTGCCTTCATTTGGATATTTGGTGGTCTTATTAGCAGATATTATTTAGGTTTATCGAAATTATAATTTCAGGATTTTACCGCGATACCACTGTTTTATAGCTTGCTGTTCATTGGACATTCTCACTGGGACATAGATATTTTAACAACGTAATGTATACCGTCATTTGACAAGAAATGACACAGGTAATCCTATTTTTGGTAAATAGAACACATACATGTTCAACACTTCCCTGACTGCATGGTCATCAACAAATGTTTAGATGTTTGTGTAATTAGAAAACATGTTTTAGTCTCATATCTTATTATTTCACTCGCGTTAAAAATAGAATAAAATGAAATAAACTGCGCCAATCAATTATGGGCGACACAAAATCAGCAAGAAAAGATAGATCGGGAGATTCTTCTCTAAGAAATTATTCTATTGTTTGCAAAGTACACGGTGAATGGCATACACGTATTATATTGAATATACAGATTCTTTTTTGTCTGTATGAACACTTTCCCATTTTTGCAAGTTATCTTGATGCGAAAATAGGCTTTAATTTCAACATTAGACGTATTCTGTAGATTGATAAGAATTGTGATATAGCTGTGTATGTTGTGTGTATATCTCGTAATTAAACATAAAATGACATTCGTTCTTTATGGCATACGTACCACAATATAACAGCCTTGCTTATGAATACATTTTTGCTCTGTGATTTGTTATAGATTTGTTTTAATTTGTTAAATGTATTTCAGTACAGGTTTTTGTTATCACTGATTTGACACCTATGTTTACGTTCAGTTTCATCAAATGTAAGTTTTTTTTCTGAACATGATTTCAGCTTGTAGTCATTTGCAATTACAGGCATTCGTCACGGTGATGTCATCGCAAGAAGATGAGTAGCAACCGGTCAAAGGTTAAACGTGTGGTTTGTGAAAACAATTCGAGAGCTTTTTCACAACGTAGGCATCGCAGTTACAATGCATGGGAATAACATTTCAAATTAGTATGTTGATTACATTGATTATGTGCGAGTATGTTGTTATGGGCATGTTTCAAATTGGATGTAATTGATATTCCGGTCTAGTAATTGACCTCGTACGAACCTAGGCGAGTGTAATTGAACGTCTAATTTTATCATTATTATATATATATAATCTTGACATGTGGAACACGTAAGTGTCAGTGATTGGTTAATAATGTCAACATAAGTGTCCGTGATTAGTTAATAATGTCAACATAAGTGTCCGTGATTAGTTAATAATGTCAACATAGTGTCCGTGATTGGTTAATAATGTCAACATAAGTGTCCGTGATTAGTTAGTAATGTCAATATAAGTGTCCGTGTTTGGTTAATAATGTCAACGTAAGTGTCAGTGATTGGTTAATAATGTCAACATAGTGTCCGTGATTAGTTAGTAATGTCAATATAAGTGTCTGTGATTGGTTAATAGTGTCAACATAAGTGTTTGTGATTAGTTAATAATGTTAACGTAAGTGCCCATGATTAGTTAATAATGTCAACGTAAGTGTCCGTGAATGGTTAATAATGTCAACATAAGTGTCCGTGATTAGTTAATAATGTTAACGTAAGTGTCCGTGATTAGTTAATAATGTCAACATAAGTGTCCGTGATTAGTTAATAATGTCAACATAAGTGTCCGTGGTTGGTTAATAATGTCAAAATACGTGTCAGTGATTGGTTAAAAATGTCAACGTAAGTGTCAGTAATTGGTTAATCATATTAACAACCGTGTCAGTGATTGGTTAATAATGTCAACATAAGTGTCCGTGATTAGTTAATAATGTTAACGTAAGTGTCCGTGATTAGTTAATAATGCCAACATAAGTGTCCGTGATTAGTTAATAATGTCAAAATAAGTGTCCGTGATTGGTTAATAATGTCAAAATACGTGTCAGTGATTGGTTAAAAATGTCAACGTAAGTGTCAGTGATTGGTTAATCATATTAACAACCGTGTCAGTAATTGGTGAATGTCAATGTAAATAAGGTAATCAGTGACAGTCATTTAATCGCTATGATGTTGAAGGGAATCCCCTTCAGTTCAAAACTTTCGTTGCCGTAACACATCGGGGGGAGAAGAGAAGTGAACATTTTCAAAATTCGAAATAGCATTAATAATTGTATTAATTGTATAATGGCCTCCGGCCCATTGCAATCATACAGAATAATTATTGACAAGACATTAATTGATATTACAAAATATGTATGAAAATATAGATGAAGAGGGTGTCAATAGATAATATAACCACTATATAGGGATATATATATATATATATATATATATATATATATATATATATATATATATATATATATATATATATATATATATATATATATATATATATATATATATATATATATATATATATATATATATACATACAAACTTATTAGGTTATTCTGATTTGATCTTTGATTAAAAACACTTATAAATAGAGCTAATGGGCTAATGCTTTGGCTGTCAGAGGAGCTTAATAAATGTACGAGAGTATTCAAAATTCGGGGGAGGGTGTCTCATTTGGGAGATACTTTTTCCTGATTGTGTGCCATGCAATGCATTTTAGTAAAAAATGATATTCATCATCATTGCAGGCACAAATAATAAATACGGCTCTCCCTAGGGTTATGTCTGTCTCTTTCTATTTCTAAGGGATGGCGTGCACATCTTAATCTTGCTATTGCTCTGCGCAATTTCAACTGTGGCAATGCCACATAGTTTTCAATTCCAAATTGTGTTTTGTATTGCCTATGATAGCATTAAAGAGATACGAAAAGGCAGCAGCAAATATAGTACAGCAGCAATGTGAAAACTTGATGAACAGATGATAGCGGGCGCATCAGTCTTCTTCAAACACATAAGTGAAGTGTTACAGATATTGCAAGATTGGGCATAAGTTAGTGCTGGGAAAAGCCGATGAAGAAGATCGGATGTGACGTCTGCAAGTCCACAGCCCACGTGACACAAGAGTGCAGGATGGATTTAATATGCCGCCAAAAGCAGCAATAACGAAAATGAACACTCATTTTGTTTACACTCAGTCATGACAAACAAATCTGCAGTTAAACACAGCTTGTTGGTGGGTGAGGGGGGCACCTACACGTATTGTAGATAATGAGAAATTTGAGAATTTTAATAACAATTGTGATACAAATAGTCACGTGATAGAGGTTGCTGATGGCAGCCGTACAACTAATATAGTTTGTGTTGTATGATGTAAATGGTCGAGGTCATAATGTTATTTTAGAGTATTCTCTATATGTACCATCCTACCAAGCAGGACATTTTTTCCGTTCAGGCTGCTACAAGTAAAAGAGTAATCATCAGTAATCTTTTATCCGAATGGAGTCATCATGAAAGCCAGAGATGGTACATTTTTTGAAGCAGAATATATTGCATTGGCTAGTACTGTTCAAGAAACAAAGTGGACAGTCAGTCAGAAGGCCTGTATTGTTTGCAGAGTGCCACAGCTTTAGCTAAAATTAGAAAAAAATTGTTTTGTTTTTTTGGAGACGTATTAAAAATTAAAGCGAACCTAAATGCGGTCTTAATTTATAGTTGTGTATATTCTAAACTGTATTCGAAATAATATTGCAGTGGTTTAATTTCGTTTTAATTATAACTGTAGCTTGGATAGGCATTTGAAGTGCTTGCCATGGAGGTCTTTCATGGAGGGGAATAATTAACGAACGAACATATTTAACATCCGGGTACTTTTCAAAGCTATGACGTTTTAGTATCTGATCGCATTCATATACGCCATTGTACATAGCCGTTCATGCTGCCAAGCATCGTGTACTATTAGTATAAACTCAACTTTTATATGCACAATGTGCTTTTTAAAACTTGGGTTAGAGCCTTATGCGTTTGAACCACAGTATTCTGAGAGTGAAAGCCCAATTGCGTTAAAGTACCGTACTTCCCCGATCGCAAGCCCCTCTCGAGTATGAAGCCCATGCCAATGTTTTTACTTGGTATTTATCGAGTTGAGGGCATTCTCGATTATAAGCCCAGAGTGTTTTTACTGGGCATCGACGATATTCTTTAAAATATGCCTGTAAAAGGTGTGTTTCATTTCATAATAATCGTGATTGGCATGTTAGTTTGGTTCATGCTTTTAGTTTTATGAGAAAACTCGCATTAATTTCAAGTTCAGAGTGCATGGCGAACGTACACAACGTGATTCGCATCGTTTCTATTCTGTCATTTACTCAGGATGATCATCGATGTTGCAATTCTGGAGTAATTCATATTTCTTTGAGTAGTAGCCTTCGAAAAGCCAAAAATGTGATCGTCAAGACGTGTACCTGGTTATCGGGCATGGTTTACTTTGAGACTGTCATGAAAGGCCTAGGGTTTGAACGATGAGACATGTTGGCGACCGAGAAAGGTGTTTAAATTCTTCCTCCACACTCAATTTACCCACGGTTACTATTAACCGTCGTTCATATTTCGGAAATTGCGAATCGCCAGTTTTTAGGGAAAAAAATCATCGTTTTTTCGTTGCAATCAGTGCTACAGATCGCATTTTAACATTGCGGTAATTCACTTCCGCATTGCGCTAAAAAATCATCGTCAATAATCGGAAAATTTCATCATTACGGCACATCATTTTGATTGGTTAATGAAAGACATGACCTGTTATGTCAAAGGAAGTTGTTCCAGGTCAAATCGTGCTGACAAACCTCATGGTGGAATATTGTTTTGCGTCGAGAGTTTGCGTACGATCGAAAACATACCAAAACGAAGATAATGATAAATGCCTTCGTCCACTGTTTCCTCACAGACCCTACCCATTATTTCACCGTAAATTCAGACGGTATGTAAATCGTATTGTAATAAAATGTGTGTGTTTTTTATGAACATGTTTGTTTCTTCATTGTAAGTATCGTTCAAATCAATGACGCATTTTTTTTCAAAAATAAGTATTATTTTCCCGAGCCCGGCGTGGTGAACGAATATTTCTTTTCTGAGTTGGTCCTCGAGTACAAGCTCATCCCTTACTTTTCCCTTACATGTTCATGCCTCCGGGCTTATGATCAGGGAAGTACGGTATACTGTGACGATTCAGATCAGTCCAGTGTGAGTGATGAGAGTATATCATCGACGATGCCCCTTGTTCGGATGAAAGTTTTATTTCAAATTACACGGAAGTCTGTGAACAATCTGCTTGGTGTTCCTGTGACACTTGTCCCATGATTTGCCAGTGCAGCCCCGTGAATACATGGACGAAAATGTTTCCACCACCACCCTACGAACTCAAGATTGCATACTCCAGCATCCATACTTTGAATAATTTGCACGCCGCACAGTGCAGTACTGGAAACAGCATTTATTAGACAGTTAGACAAAAAAACAAAACAAAATGCCTGTCTCGATCAATCGCACATCCATAATGTTTGTATGTTGATATGCTTGTAAATAACATTAACGTAAAAGTCGAAACAACCTAGACTAGAAGTCAATTCACCAGTCCAGCTAACTATGGCTCCCTAAGTTGCTTATATTTAATCAGATACTATTTCGTCATCATGCTTTGTTACCTTACCTGTTTATACCTCATGAGGGCGTTTTTTATGGCAAGATGGCGCAAACGGAAGTCCTTCGCAGGTTTATGGTTTCTCATATTTAAATCATCATAACTCTGAAGATAATCATTTTTTCAATTTTTTTTTTCAAATTTATAATCAATATACATAAATTGATAAATACAAACACCAAAATAGGCTCTATTTAGTTCCCCTTTAATTCAGAACTTGTTAACTGTCTGCCATGAACGTCACAGACATAACCTAACAAATGCAGGGCGTATTGCATTTCGGGGAGGGGGGGGGTCTAAAAACAGTATCGGAAATATGGTAGTTTATTATCCACCTATTACATTTTCTCGTCACCAACATTACAGTTTTGTGTGCGAGGAAGTTCTCGAATTAAGATAAGCACTTCATTTAGTTTGTTTAGCAATACAATAAATAGCAAAGTATGCACTTGATGTACAACATGCTATGAGTTGGTAACCTAAAGAGGGGTGGGTGGTCGTCGCGTTGCGCATGTGCGACATTTATGTTGATAAACATCGAATTTTTTTTCTACAATCCAATGTGCTTTTCTGGTTGAAGTTTTGACCTGGGCGCGACATGCATTAATTACCACTGGTGACTCCTGATACTTTCCAAACACCAAAGAAATTACATAGTTAATATTACTAACGTCTTAGTTTGTATTCTCTGCGCAACAGTCAAGGGCGCCATCTTTGCGCACACGAGTCTCGTATCTCGCGCATGCGTGGCGAGAGGACCGCTGCCATTTAAACATACCAATATACAATGGTAGGTGGTTTGCCTGTACAAAGAGACGTGCAAAAACTACCATAAATACACAAGTTTTATTCTTCGTATTTGGCTTTACTGGCAAATAACGACTGCCGATCACAATCACTTTTGTAATCAATGCGAGTGGGGAGGGGGTCGTCGTGGTTTATTTTCGTTTTGATAAAGCTGTTCACAATAGTGAAACGTGTAATGCATTGAATGCCATCCATAGCAGTATTATATCTTAACACAGTCAGGCAGTCAGTGTTGTTACCAGATTCCATGGAGTCGTCTGGGAATGTCTGTTTTGTTAACGTCTCTTGTAATTGATCCATGTGTGTATTACGAGTTTTAATGCACAATGTTTTATGGTGTTCGTGTATTTCGATTGCACTCGGCTCGGTACACCCACTGTTAAATTGCACAGAAACTACACTGTATGCCTCATAGGAATATAAAGTACAATAAGAGTAATTTACGACTTGGAAACCACCATGTGAACGAGTTATAAATTGATACGTTTTCAATGGATTACACGTTTGCTGAACAGCTGGCAGATCTGGTAGCTTTTTTCATTCATAATACAAAGAGAAAAACTAATTTGCATATGATTTCTTTGTTATTACTAATACAATGTTTCACAAAATTCGCAATTGTAAATATTTCTAGAAATTACAACAAATTTCATTTTTAACACTATAAATGGTGGTCTGAATCAGATATACTTATTGAATCTTTTTACTGGTTCGCAGGAGATCCGTCAGTGGCCGTGGTCGGTATTACAATACACGAACGGTATTACAATACACAAGCAAACAGTGGAGTCTTTAAATACTCCTAAATACTTACTTCGCTCAACGCAGATACTCAAACGAATACCTTGCATAAATGTGCTTGACGGAAAATGCATTTAATCACGGGTGGATAATAAAAAAGGGGTATATGCACGTGACCCTAGTGTCGTGATATGCATAGAACATTTCTACTTACAACTTTCGCAGGGAGATTTGGATTATAACTATGTAAACCCTACTTTCAGCCAATAAACATTCCTTTGTGTTTAGTGCTGAGCTCTTGTTAAGTATAACAGCAAATATTCTGTTGGTATATTTTTCATCCAAATAGGAAGAGAATCCAGAGAGTAAACAGCCAAACCCATTTACGAGGAAAACGTGAAAACTCGATATTTCATGTAATATTAGGTTTTAAGTCCAGGAAATCACAATAAATGAACCAAAAATCATGCGATAAAAACATACCTACGATTTTCCAGAATTCCATGTTAACACGTTGGCTACTATATTGACATTGACTGCTTATTATATTGAATAGACATAGCTTGTGAGCCAACTGATAACAGACATTCAAAACGTGCACAGAATGGCCGAAACGCGCACGTTTCATGCGGATTATAAAAAGTGGAGTAAGCAGAAATTTTCATATGTGAACATAACGAGAAATGGTTTAGGGGTCGTTTCTGGTGGTTTTCCTAGGCCGAATAGAAAATCTGCAGATAGCATTGACTTTTTGAATAGAATAACATCTCCGAAGCATGCGTCATTTATTTTTCGGCAATTGAATCTTTCCATAGCTTTAGATGAGCCACGACCATAATAATCAGATCGAAGTTCGAGTCGTCAAGATTTATGATTTCCGGAACCCGTACATTGCGTGAACTAGCATCCCGAGATTTCAATGGAATCTGTACAACATGTCACCGTGCATTATACAGAAGTTTTGAGATGAATCTGATTTTTCCCCTTTGTCTCTTCTCTTGATATTTCGAAATAATTACAAAACGCGTGTGTGTGGCTGGGACAGAATGAAAGTTTTAGAAAATAAAGTCTGTGCGCAAGTTTTTATAAGAAAGCACATTTAATAATGAGCAAAAACATACTAATTCCCCCCAGCATTTCGTCAAAAGGCGCTTGTAACACAAGCGTAAATATATTTAAATATATATATTTGTATATTGCTGAAAAATGCATCTGTATATCCGAATCCATTAAAGTAAATTATGGTCAGAAATATGAATTTAATGAACTTGATTAGACATATGTGGCCTAGTCCAACATCCATGCTCTCGCATCCAATTCCGAACAGTGGCCATTTTAACCACCTGAAAACAAAGAGTAAACGTAGCATTGTTAATAACATTCACCAAGCATTTCATAAATATTAAGAACGTGCATGACATATATGAAACTATTGGAATATTATTGTTTTGATGTTTTGTAGTGAGTGAACTTAATAATTTCTTATCATTTTTATTACTGCATTTCTTCACACTTGTGTGTTACTCTGGTTTTGCTTAACCTTTCCCCATTTTACCATAATTAGTATATCTACCTTATATTGGGACGATGCACTATACTATAAATAAAATTATATTCAAGTTATTTTCTTTGGTGTTGTTTTTATTTGTTTATTTCTGTTCAGTCACTATTCACTAAGTACTGTTCTGGCAGCTTGGCACAAAAACCCGACCACCTTAAAATAAGATACCTCATTCACTCGCAATCAGCCACCGTGAGAAGTCAGTAGAGCTCAGATAAAAATTAATTTGCGAGTAAATAAAACAGTAAATGAAAAAAAAATAAAATAAAAAATCGAACAATAAAGACAAATGGTATGAAATCAATAATTGTTTTGTGTGAGAACATCATTTTGACTGACAAAGATGTATTGAACACTAAAAATCATCAAATTTCCCGTACAATCTACGATTTTCCATACTGTTTTAGTAGGAGAGTGTTAAACAAAATGACAACCCATATCCGATCCACGTTATCCAACGTCAACAAAGCAAACACAGAAAAGCATTTACTCCTGCATTTGACAGAGACGAGTTTTAAATTTGAAGTCTCGAATGTGTGTTGTTACCTTGTAAAGTTTGGTCGATCCAGGCACGTGTCGCTGTGACCCGGGTATAGACAGACGGCAATGCGTTGCCACAGCTACCAGTAATCAGTGACGCTATGCCAGCCAGATACCACAATCCATCATTCTTCCGGCAAACTAATGAAGACCCCACATCTCCCTGTGAGAGAGACAACATTGTTAGGTTTGACGTTATCCATATTTGCATATATGTACTTTCAAAATCATAACCTGTCTCTAATTACAAATTACCAGGGCTCAAACGCAACATTTGCATGTGCAACTACGAATTTATTACAAATACGTCAACATTGACATTTGACATTGCGTGTAAAGATGGGGAAACGTTGAGCATTATTCATCGGCCACTGAATTTCCCCTGTTAGTTCACATATTAACAGGTGTATTAGTAAGTAAAAAAATAACTTCTGTTAAACTCTAAATGCACTCTTAATTTTAAGCCCGATTTTGATAATTAATCGCGATACAACAATATATTTGAATTCATTTTAATTACAGCCTGAGCGTAATGAAAGAGCGATTATTGAAACAACTACTTTATTCAGAGGGAGAGCATAAAAAAGAAACATCAGTGATATGCAATATTATAACAAGACCACGTTATTGTTATAACTTCTTCACGATAAATACCTAAGCTAAGAAAAAGTTCAGTATTTTGGAAATGGTATTTATAATATTATTAGATGACTTCACTTCAGTATAACAATGACACTTACCTCACATGGTCCAGTGACGACAACATTGTAGCTGGCGCAGATCTCTGCAATTGTCAGGCGTATTCCGAGCAGCGAATACAGAAATTTACATCTTATAGTGTCATAAATAATCGCATCCGCTTGCTGTAGCGTGTTGGAATATGGAGCTATGATTAAAAAAAGAAACGTAAGCAGTAGAACATCAGACTGAATAGGATCGCATTTGTAATAATACGGAATGCTACCGTATAAGGCATAATTCATGGGTTTCCCGAAAGTTGTCGCCGATTTCACAGCTTTCTTGCATATACTTTAAACTCGACAAGTCTCACTGTTCTCAAAACCAGTATTGTCGAAAATCATTTTTGTAGATTAGTATGCGATAGTTTTTTTGCATCTTAAGTCATCACTTTACTAAATTGCACGTACACCCAACTTCCTGGGTAACAACTGCGTACCGTGGAATTTATGAAACGAATATTTTACTCATGTTTCCACTGGCTACGACAAACATTCGCTAATTCTCAGCTTAGTTGTGTTTAGTGCACAGTAATTACAAACGGGGGGGGGATTATTTTAGTGAAGACACCAATAACTAATAGCAGAATATTTTGAACATGTTACCTTCGTAACTTTCAGATTTGTTTTAGTTACTCAAAATGCAGTTCATTATTTACAGACGCAGATATGCAGCGTTTTCCAAACCATGACCCTAGATTCATTCTATCGGAATTCATTGTGCAAACAATATACAATGAAGGATCAGTAATTATACTACGTAATCGTTACTTACCATTATCATTCAATTTACCCCATCCAGTAATAACACATTCGGTGCCAGCTGCGAAGAAATCGTCGCTATCGGCATTCGGTAAACATACTCGGCTCGTGTAGAAGTTAAACGGTATTGGCGTTATTGTATACAGTAGTCCCACATTCCAGCTGATTTTATCCAGGCTAAATTCATTGTGAATGTGAACAGCATCTATGTTAGTCACGTACTTCTCGTACATAGTTACATATGCATGCTTTTTAACCATGCCAGCTATTACTTGGAATTGCTCTGGTGACGCCAGTGTTTCGCCATCGTATCTAAACAAAACAAAAACGGTGACATGAATGTGGATATTCCATGCATTACGTCTTGTAATTTGTATTGTCGCCCACTGAGTGCCTCATTAGTCAAGGACATTTAATAAAATAGATTTCTTTTCAAGCGCAAAGGTGTTATGTGTATTAGGATTTTAAGTTGATTGTTTCTATTTGATTCATTTATTTCATTAATTGCTGTGACATACGGAAACCAACAAAATCACTTAAAATGGATATACACTTACAAACACCGAGCAGCTGTCATGATCCAGTGATCATCGATAATGACACCACTACAGTTATGCGATCCTTCCACTGAGATGACGACTTCCCATGGCCATGAACCAAGGAGTGAATCTTGTCCTCCGATGATTCGATTCTCGACTACAGATTTCCTGCCACAGATATCAGGACCTGTGGATATAGACATCCAAAGACATAATATATCGTATGCGATAAACACATTGTGAAAGGAAAGTATAATAAGTATTAGAACATTAAATAAGCGAGACACGAGTGAGTGAACGCATTGTGATGTAATTACAGAAAGGTTAAAATCCAACAGCTTACACGCCTATAATAAGTTAAAATTTTGTTTTTCCTGCCAACATATTTTCTTTCCTCAGTGTGAAATTAATTAATTGGCAGCTTTTTGAAGTAGAATTTTGAACACTCGTTTTTTTGGAATGAACACACAATTAGAACATTCCCATATCAAACTTGATGTAATCTTTCCAGTATTAATCAACAATATATTTAATAAAACCACACTGAAATAAAGTCAAATTTTGTTAGCTTGAATAACTATATACGCCACTTTTGCAACATATTTTCACAGAGCAAAATTTGAATATTTCAATTACAAATTCTATAAACATTTTTCTAGACAGGTTGAAATATTCTAACTTTCTAGGTTTTTGTGCTTTGGCAGCTGTTTTTTGGACCACAAAAATGCCTAGACGGGGAAGCATTAGGTATCTGACCTAGTCATCAACACGTAAAATACCGCCGATTCATAGGTCTCCTTGATCAATTACGTGCAAAATTGAACCTACATATTTGTGTGAGCTTTCTAGTTCTTAAATACACATTTTACGTCTACTTTTTCGAAGGTTTCTGCATCAAAAATATTGTTTATAATTTTACACCCCAATTAAAAATTGGACAACCCCCCCCCCCCCCCACCAACACACACACACAAAGAACGCCTATTTGACGACTCACCAGTATGTATCGTCTGGTTTATCCATTCATTTGCAGCAGTTACGTTGAAATATGTAGCAGGGTTGTCGCAGTCTGGCCTCGAATTGAATAATCCAGCTACGTACCATCTAGAATCGTCCATGTAGCATACCAAAGGTCCACCACCGTCTCCCTGTCAATTGTAAATCAGGCACATTCAATTATATAACATAACATATTCGTCTAAATGCAAATGGCCATTACACCCAGAAAAAAAAGTGTCTGTTACTCGTTTTTTTTCCAGATACGTCGGCAGATACAAAAGTATGTCAGGTACGCATGTGGTACAGATGTATGTCAAAGTGGTAGCAAGTTGAAAACTTATTTTGACATTTACTCGTCGTTCAGAGTTGATATTCGAGAAAATCACGTAGAACAAATTCAAAACGTGGCCGGAAAGTTCACTGGTGAAGCCATATTATATAGAAAACACAATACCATTAAGAAATATCATTATGAATATTAACATTGTTAATTATAATGTCAGAGTTCTAAAATTAAATTAAATTATTAATTTAATAGATTCTTGGGATGTTTTATTCCTACAGCAACACTGGCTGAATAATGATATTATTTTCAAATTCTGATGCGTTGCACAGTAAAATGATATCAGTGGGTGCCAGGGTCATAGCTCACGTGGTGTACTGAGGGCAGGTCGCACGTGGGTCTAACTGATTAACGATAGTAAGAATAGAGTTATTGGTAATGACATACTGAAATACCTAACAATGACTAATTAAATGTTTATTCACCCACAGCTGGATCTGATATTGGTAAATTCAAGAGCATTCTTGGCATGTTTCCGGTCAATATTGTTGATTTAGATGTGTCACTAAAATGTGTTTATTTCTTTGAGATGGTGCGCGGATCGAGAACTCGTTTAAAAATAAATTCATTCGTTGTATTGTAAGACAATTGAGAGTGAACTTCGTGCAAATTCTTCTGCTGAAAGTCTGCAAAAAATCCGAACTTCTAATGGGGAGACGTATGTAAACATAAACCATCAGCGACTTCAGCGGTTGGTAGATGTGGGAGATGTGGCAACTATGTAGCTTATGGCGACATAATGTGTTGACGTCACATCCACTATTCCAGCATTCAGTTCTTTTAAAACATGAAAACAGCGCCACTCCCGGCAATTGCACCCACAAACTGTCTCGACATCCGTTTTAGGCTAAATCTAATTATGCCATGGTTGCTGTGACAACAGTCACGTTTAAACAACTAAAATATATATTGCCGGGTTGCTGTATTGAATATCTCACTGCTACAGGCCGATAATTGTTTAAAGCGGGAGAGTCGTCGTCTGCGCGTGCGTCAGATGGCCATGAGACTTTGCGTTTTTAGCGCGTGTTGTTAATTTCGCTTGGGACTCAATTCCCGCGCGTGCGCAGGTGACGACCCTCCCGCTTTAAGTGAGAACATGACACGTTATTTCAATTTTTATCATTAGGGAAGTTTTAGATAATTATGAGCGGCCACGTGATATTCATAATAATAGTGATAATATTGACAAATTACTGACAGTGAACGTTTTACTCGCGGTACGGGGTTAAACGAGAGATTTATATATTCGGGTTTATTTACAATGTATTTAGATACAATGTATTCGTTCTTTATTAATATGGTTGTCACTTTTGTGACGACCAGATTAAGCATCTTTCATCTTTCATATACTATTTTTTTAGTCTAAAATAAAGTTTAGTAATAATACTTAAACCATATAAACAAGCAATCCATCAACTAATTGACTGGTCACTTATATGTTAGCTTTGGGTAGATAGTCGGGAAGTTCGTATAAAGTCACTCATCCAGTAACACAACAAAGCAGAGTTAGATTAGCCACCCTGTTTTAAAATAGTGTTCCACGTTCGTATAAAGAAGTGCACAGTGCAGTCATATTTACTTGACAAGTGTCGTTGCTTATGCTTGACTCGATGGCACATAGTTCGGAATCTGATATAGTAATATTACAATGTCCGTACTCTGTCGTTTCTGTTATCGCTTCCTGTAGTACGTCCACCTGTATTGTATCTACATTGGAAAAATTGTAATAAAATGGATTGTAATTAAACATAAGGAAATCGAAATGTATATAACTTTATAATACACGAACAGTAAAACAAAACTGTGATCATACATATTTTGACTGCTTCGAAATTGAAAGTGAGATTGAAGTTGGCCAAAGCATGACCTAGAAACAGTTGAAGAAAATTGTCAAATATCTTTGTTGTAATGTTTTTTGGTTTTTGACTAAATGGCCAGTAATCAAACTAACTGCGTATGATCCATTCATAAATTCACAACGAACGAGACGTGTCCGATATCACGCGGGCGATGTGTATATATGCACTTGAATTTAATAACTATAATCCTTACCGGTCGCCGACTTCTGAGCCCACCCAACACTAACGCACTGCCGACCAATAGGATCAAAGAAATTGGCATCATCCAACGGCGGAAGACACACGGGTCGAACAAACTCTGTGTATTCTATTGGATTATGTATGTAAAGCAAGGCGATATCCCATGGTGAATCATAGTGGGAATGTGTTGCGATATAATCGACTGGCGAGACATGTTCGTGTATGGACGATTCTGATAGCGAGACTGTGCCCACGTGAACCTCATACATATCTGCACGTAGATATGTGTCCGCATTGGAAATGCTGTTAGGAATAATATTAACATCAAAGACTTACTACGAGTCTATCGAAATTCCGTTCTTTGCCACGTCACAACTGTGTCAGAGGCCAATGCATGATTGGTGTGAAGAAACACAAGCTAAAACATTAATTCAGATTACAAATTGAAAGCTTTTTTTCCGAATCATTTTTCCTTGCACCGTACACGTTTTCATAGAAATACAAATCACATAGAAACACAAATTGTGTTAAATCACTTCTCACACTTCCAAGAGAACGGGACTGTCTCTGATTTGCTCTCCTGTTGAAAAGAAAATCGCAATAACATGCATTGTGATAATCTAATAGGGCAGCCAATCAGAATACTTGTACGTGATGCAGTCAATTTTAATAGCACAAAATACGCCTTCCCTTCATAATTACTCTTATCGTTTTTATTTCCAACTCAGAGTTGTCAAGTTGAGAAAGGATTAGGATTCTAAGTTGTCCATTATTAAAAAGGATCTTCCCAGAAAAACTATAGTAACTGTATAAAAAATACTCAGTATTAGAAGTCAGAAACTACCGAGCTATTGTCATGAATTTGTTTTTGCGTATCTGTTAACCGACTTAATTAGTTGATTATTAGCTGAATTGCTGTGTTATGTCAGTCATCGTTTAGGCCTATTTGAAGTTTTGGACGGAACTTGGCTCAGTGATTTGAAACTAATTACGAGATAACCGTCGCTATTCTGACGACTCATTTTGACAGTTGGTATTCATAGTTATTAATGTAGTGAACGACTAATCAAAAAATATGACGTATTCAGTACTTAGTGTGATTGGCTTTATGATTGAAGGTTACGCCCTAGAGTCTTTTTTCTGCTTTGTAATTGGTTAGAGTTTTGAAAATGAATAAAGTTGTTTTAGTTGGTCTTGGGGAGTACAGCAGAACAGACGCAGTCCTGGAGAGACTTGGGGCGAGCCTTGACACAGTCTAAAAGAGTCTTGGGTCAGCCTTGCGATAGTCTTGGGGATTTTTCCCCAGGGCGCCGTGTCTTATAGAGTGCTCGAAAGACCGACTAAGACGGGAGCTGAAACGTATTTCGTTGTGTGTGTCTTATTTGACTGTAAAGCTTAACTGACTTCCCGATCCCGCACCTCAAGGGGACGAGATATAGAGACGAGACGAGATTCCCCCCTGGCAAGTGTGGAGAATCCCTCAGAGAAGAATTTACCCTCTGATACTATTACAATTGTGCCTGTCTCCAGTTAAATATTCGATTCCATTGTTAATACACAGTTGTTTTATCTAATCTAGACAAACTTGACATTCTTCCCAAAATTAAATTCAGATATTGTGTCAAACAAAATACACAACTAATCATGGCAGAATTAACGACAATATTGCTGGTCATGAACACAGGGGCAACACTTTGGGTATTTTTATCGGTCCGCGGAAAGCCATTGATACCATCAACCACACTACTGGTTGAACAAATCTGTATACTATGGTTTTCGATGTGCTTTTTTGAAATGAATTCAATCCCATTTAATATTTCGAAAATAATATGTTTATGTAAATGTAAGTCTGTCGGATCGCCAACATATTTTATGCGGGATCCCACCGGGTTCTACCTTGGAACCAACTTAATTTGAACGCCTAAAGATAAGGAACTTTGTAAAGTTACTGATTGATAACATTGACATAAATAATTATATGATTTTTAAAACAACTCAAAGGCAGATTGGATATGTATTGCAGTCTATATATCTTAGTGTAATTTTATATAGCTGTCTAACATGGAAAGAGCATACAAGTTCTTACATATGTATTCTAGTTGTTTAAACTTGACTGTCTGTTTGTTTGTTTCAACAACGCTAGATGGTGAAAAATGATATACAATTTCTGAGAGGTCCAATTATTCATAGGATGTAACAATACTGTAGCCGATGTGTACAAGTTTCGGTCTAGAAGTATAGCTTATTGATTTGGAAATTACTTTTTCTTTGAACTAAATTTAAGATTTAAACCACATGATACATATCTAGTGTATACTTGCATGCACAGGGCAGAGGTGAGTATCCAATATTCGCCGATGATGGCGCCACTACATGTATGGTTACCGCCTCGTCTTACAGACACTTGCCATGGCCAGATTGTAGGCGAATCGATGGGTTCAGCTCCAATTACTCTTTCAGAAACCAATGGACGAGTGCCACATTGTACTGGGCCTGTAGTTGAGATAAAAAAGGAAATGAGATTAATTATTGGAGATCTCATCACACAATTAAACACGATTCTCCAAAGCGCAACATGAGAACATGCATTGGATCATAAACCATATCCGAAATTTACGACTTGCAGGAAGATGTATAATTGCACTCTATTATAGTCTGGCAGTCAATGGCAGGATCTAAATGGCACGAACTAGGACGAGTTTCAGGGTCGAGCCATTATTCCACCTTCAGGGCCCTAACTCCAAATCCTCAATTTCACATGCAAAGAACTTTGGCGTGATTGTGGCGTATTAATGCTGCCGGCATCGGCCAATGTTGACATGAGTCTATTAGTTTCAGTCAAAGTTTGGATAGTGTTATTTAAATACCTGTAATTTCACACAAGAACTTTCTTCGCCTGTAGCACTGGGTGAATTTCCACTGGAAGTCTACACCCCCTCGAACTGATCTGAAAGATATACACAATTACAGCAAAATACAATAAAGTAAAACAATTTATATAAAAGAATCAATTTCTTATTATGCAAACCAGAATGTTGTAACCAGTATGCTATCAGATATCGAATAGACAGATTACACGACAGTGAAATAAGGAACTAGCTAATCTCATCAAATATCGTGCATGTGTACCAGGCCGATAAGGCGAGAAATTCAATATGTTAATGATTTTTTTTACAGAATTTGCTGGTATCTTTGGTTTTATGAGGTAAATATTCAGGAAGCTCAACGCACATCGTGAATACACAGTCGTTTTTATCATTATTGTTGGAAATCTTCCCAGTGTGCCAATCGTCTTTGAATCTCGCCTTCGTGCCGTCCGTCCACCGCAGTAAGCCTTCTTTCTTGATGTCGTTCAGCCCTATCCAGTAGACACCTTCGATTCTGGCGCGTTTCAAAGCTTTCTCGTAGTACTTATTTAGACGTAGGGTTGACGGTTGGCCTAACCTTCCGCCTTGCATCTCACAATAGGACTGCGCGTCGTACCATGGCAGTTTGTAAGTTACAACCAAAATAATTAAGTCATCTGCGCTGAGAGTCTTTTCCCCTTGACATAATAAAGATGAACGTATTAGTAAACAAATAGGTTATTATTTGCAACGATGTAATATCAGTGGTTAAGGAAACAGTATAGAAGTTTCAAAAAAGTGTTGGCCCACAATTTGCCGGGCAACACAGGGAAAATACCACATTTCATAATTATATTACTATCTGATCAGTTACCTGCAATGCTTCTTCTCATCCCCATCTAAAGTAAAAAAAACAAACAAGCAGATGTATTTAATATTTTTAATATAATTAACACACACGCACACACAAATGGAAAATGGTGATAATATCCAAGCATTGTTGTTTCGACTGTGTTGCAAAACAATGAACGGTGCCGCTTTGTATAGTATTAATGCTGACTGTCGTTTTCATACAGTTGTCAGTACACAATTAATGACAACATATTGATACACGGATTTCAGTAAATTTCTCAGTCATTTAAAATTAAAGTACAGCATCTTTGACACAAAAATTCTGATTAATTCAAATAGAAATAGGTTTAGTTCAAATAATTGTAACACAGTTTGTCAGATTATTTAAGTGTCTCATCAGCATTGTTTGATAGTTTCTACAGAAATAAAACAATACATACAAGCTATCCCCGTCCACGTACTTTCCTTAGTTGATATGTTAAAGGGCAGTGGTCGTTGCATCACGCATGTGTGAGATATGGGTTTCATATAAACATAGATAGTGACTTTTGCGCAGACCTACGATGCAAACTGAAAGTTTACGAGTTACTTTGAAGATTAGAAGGTATCGAAAGAGTCGCCGGCGCTAATTGGTGCACGTTGCGCCCTGGTTAAAACTCGTACTCGTGATTTTCCTTGGAAAAATGCATTAGATTATGGGAAAATTGGTCATTATCATCACAAATTCTCCATGCACAGTTTACAACAGCATACATCGCGTTACATAATATAAATACAGCCAGCTTTGTGTACAAGTACGTGTTGTTTGGGCCGTACCTGTTTATCACACAGCTGATGACACTGCCACTAATTCCCGGTTGGCTCTTACACATGTACAGTTCTCAGTATCAAAAATGACATTATACAGCAAAACAGATGAGTCTGAGTCGATAACAACTTGTTGTACAATCTTGACCACCCAATGAACATGACAACAGTCGGTTTCTCACAGCCTAACTGTGCTGCTAGTGTAATTACTCACCAGTGTGTCGTTCGAGCTGTTGTTGTTGCCCACAAACGCACCTAAACTCCCTGCAATGACGATGGTAGCGAGAACTACCGGAATCATAGCTCACTGCAAGGTCTAAGTTTGCTGGAAATTATCACACGTGTTGAACTTTCCAGGTGGCCGCCATGAAAAAAAAACAAAAACACGTTTGCATACCACGCGTGCGCAAAGTACATGCGTAATAAGTTGCGTAATTTGCTACATGAGAAATATCTGGCCATGCACACGCAGCTCCCCGACAAGAAAACAAACAAAATAAACACGTGTTTTTCTCCCACAAAAAATAGTTTGTTTTTTTAGTCTTATATTCCTGCAAATTCATATTAGCGGTTATGTTAATGATAAACCCCTATAAAGCCAAATTAACTGTATTTCATCACCTACCCATTGCAGACAGCCAATTGATGGTGTATGTGGTGAATTCAATACAAATGTTTCATTTACATTACCAGACTTCTGACCATCATACAAAAAAGTTTATAAAAAGTGGGGGGGGGTATCGTAAAGTGTTAAAGTGATAAGCCATCGAATATAGTTTTGTTCTTACGCTCACATTAGTAATCAAACAATTTGTTCGTTCTTTACATTATTAAAAAATAAAAAATAAATATATGAATATTAAAATAAAATATAAGGAATGATCTCTAGATTGTAATGAAGTGGATAATATCAGCTTCAAAGCGGAAAGCCACATCGGCTTAACAATTTTAAAGTGTATGATATAGTATTGTATGGTACGATGACAACTTTAAAAGATGCCATTTGCCTAGATCGTGGTACACACTACACTACCGTGGAAATATTCAGTCATGTTTGTAATATATGAAACTTTGGTAATAAAAACAAACTAATTATGAGCAATTTCCTGCGAAATCTAGTGTCCAGATTACACACCATATATAGTCTTGTTTTGTGATTCTTTCTCGGGTAACCTGAACCAGAACTCATACATACTCAAGAATGAACAACAATTAGCCATAGTCAACAACTATATTACTTGTTTGCATCTGTCTGATGCTGACATTTGAGAACAAAAACGGACAAGCATGTCAAGGACGGCCACGGTGTCGTTGAAACAACAACAAAACACGAAACCCATATTGTACTAAATTTAACGAACTTTTGTATCAAAGATATGGGCGAGGACAATAAAAAAATGAGCGCCAATTTGTTACATGGAAACACAACAATATTCAAAGAAAACATCTTAATTACTATGTCTTATCCACCACAAACAGCAAGAACATTTGAAACAACTTGACGTGTTGTCAGCAGAACATTCAGAATCAGATCCACTACAAAACAACTTAACGTACATCACTAACCTATCAAGTACCAAGTTCCTACCAAGTTGAAATGAAATCGGTCTAGGCATGTACGAGAAGCCATTGGCGACGTGTTGGAAATTCGTATTTTGGTGTCTAGATTGTTGGGACAGGAATAGCTATCAGTCGGTCAAATATCAACTACGCCATTTGGACAAATGTCGAGAAAACGAGAAACAAATTTACAAGTATACGCAACTGGTAAAGTCGACCGATCCCACGTCAGACATATGTACCAAACTTGAAAACAAAAATCGGTATAGGCATGTCCGAGAATTTCCATCATATGGATAAGTCTAGGTAAACATTTATGAGACCGTCAAATATTCATACCACGTCTGAATGCCACTGTTTTTTGATTTTTGGCTAACATTCGACTTTTCAATTTACCAACAATATTCGTTACAATTTAACGCTGCATCCTCTATAGTGCCATAGTGGTCGCTCAACGCTCGCCGAACAAGCAATACGTCGTGTACGTCCCTTGAAACAAACGCCTATCGCGACGACATTCAAGCTGAAAATAAAATGAAAGGTGTGAACCGCCCTCGCTTTTGAACTCGTTGATGTTTATTTGACAACCATTAAATACATTTACTCTCGTCATCCACAGAGAATTTTTTAAAACAAACACTAGTTTGATATATTTTGTTCATTTTAAAAATGTGCCTACTTTGTATGCTTGAGTGTCATGTAATTGTTCAAAAAATTGCTTTTTTTTTTAAATAATAGACCAATTATGCTGCAAGGGATGCTGTTGGCATGTTACCATGGAATTCTAGCTCCATGATTGTACAGAATACACCAATGAACATTCTTATGCGATTTATGACCAACTTTATGAAATAAATTAACAGTGGTCCGACATTGTTTTGTAACAAGATAACTCGTACGCTATCATTGTCTACCGATGTCAGTTTCCGTAACAAGATAACTAGTACGCTATCACTGTACTGTCTGCCACTGTAAGTTTCCGTAAGATAACTAGTACGCTATCACTGTCTACCACTGTAAGTTTCCGTAAGATAACTAGTACGCTATCACTGTCTACCAATGTAAGTTTCCGTAACAAGATAACTAGTACGCTATCACTGTCTACCACTGTAAGTTTCCGTAAGATAACTAGTACGCTATCACTGTCTACCAATGTAAGTTTCCGTAACAAGATAACTAGTACGCTAGCACTGTCTACCGATTTCAGTTTCCGTAACAAGATAACTAGTACGCTATCACTGTCTACCAATGTAAGTTTCCGTAAGATAACTAGTACGCTATCACTGTCTACCAATGTAAGTTTCCGTAACAAGATAAATAGTACGCTATCACTGCCTACCAATGTAAGTTTCCGTAACAAGATAACTAGTACGCTATCACTGTCTACCAATGTAAGTTTCCGTAAGATAACTAGTACGCTATCACTGTCTACCAATGTAAGTTTCCGTAACAAGATAACTAGTAAGCTAGCACTGTCTACCGATGTCAGTTTCCGTAACAAGATAACTAGTACGCTATCACTGTCTACCACTGTAAGTTTCCGTAAGATAACTAGTACGCTATCACTGTCTACCAATGTAAGTTTCCGTAACAAGATAACTAGTACGCTAGCACTGTCTACCGATGTCAGTTTCCGTAACAAGATAACTAGTACGCTATCACTGTCTACCGATGCCAGTTTCCGTAACAAGATAACTAGTACGCTATCACTGTCTACCAATGTAAGTTTCCGTAACAAGATAACTAGTACGCTAGCACTGTCTACCGATGCCAGTTTCCGTAACAAGATAACTAGTACGCTATCACTGTCTACCACTGTAAGTTTCCGTAAGATAACTAGTACGCTATCACTGTCTACCAATGTAAGTTTCCGTAAGATAACTAGTACGCTATCACTGTCTACCAATGTAAGTTTCTGTAAGATAACTAGTACGCTAGCACTGTCTACCAATGTAAGTTTCCGTAACAAGATAACTAGTACGCTATCACTGTCTACCAATGCAAGTTTCCGTAACAAGATAAATAGTACGCTATCACTGTCTACCGATGTCAGTTTCTGTGAATTATGATCTACAGGTTAATAACGTTGGCCAGAATTCAGCGTTACGATAAATTTCATTTGGACCGGCAAGACTAATATCCACAGTGGGCTCTACATCTTTAAGTTGTAGAAAGAATATAGTTTTTACTATTAGATACTGTTCTATTTCAAAGGACCAGCGCCTGCATACTATAGACGCAACAGCTTTCTCAATTTATTTCTCCACTTACTCATTCTGACACGTATAGTAATCAACGCAATTGTTCGTTACATCATTAATAAATTAGTATCATCTTGAAAATAAAATTTAAAAAAAACGAACTCCAGATTTTAATAGAGTTAATAAACAGTTGTTAAAGGTCCATGTATATCGGGCAAAAATGATCTTTGTGGAACAAAATGAAAACAGACGGGGTACAATACTAGGATGTTTAGCTTATGTATACGCGTGCGCAACCGCTATGCAACCTTAAAGTACATTTTCGTTGAAACAAAAACATTTATTTGTACATAGCACTACACTTTTACCAGTTTAATAACACAGTTTTTTTTAATTTTTTGCTTCAACATTACATTGATTAAAGAATACAAAATACAAGGCCAGCTCCCGGCATAAACATAAATATAATAGAATTTAATAAATTAATCTGGTAAATATATTACAAATATTGGTAAAACAAATTATATGAATCCACACATGTATGAATAAAAGCAGCACTGTATTCAGTCGACTTGCATCGTGACTGCGTACAGGAAGAGTGTCATTCACCTGAAAGAAAGTAAACCACATTGTTAATTTAATTTGAAAAATCGTTTACAGCGGAACTCACGCTCAAAATGTATGAAACACTTAGGTCAAATATAATACCTAGGTGACACGCATCGACTACCCATAATGGTAAACACAAACACAAAGAAAATCGGACAACACATGCTCGAGATCTGTCGAGAAATGTCAAAATAACTGATTTTAGTGTATTTTTACATAAATGGCCACCAGACAGCCAGCATTAACATATTCACAAAATAAATATATGCATTTTTAAACACATGCTTGAAATTAGCTTTAACTTCATTATTAGCCCAATTTTTACATGCGTTTGGCAATACAATACAATGCCAGTACCCCATGGCTCCATCTCTGGTACTGCAGGTACCCCGTGGCTCCATCTCTGGTATTGCAGGTACCCCATGGCTCCATCTCTAGTATTGCAGGTACCACATGTCTCCATCTCTGGTATTGCAGGTACCCCATGTCTCCATCTCTGGTATTGCAGGTACCCCATGGCTCCATCTCTGGTATTGCAGGTACCCAATGGCTCCATCTCTGGTATTGCAGGTACCCCATGGCTCCATCTCTTGTATTACAGGTACCCCATAGCTTCATCTCTGGTATTGCAGGTACCCCATGGCTCCATCTCTGGTATTGCAGGTACCCCATGGCTCCATTTCTGGTATTGCGAGTACCCCAGAGTTCCATCTCTGGTATTGCGAGTACCCGATGGCTCCATCTCTGGTATTGCAGGTACACCATGACTTCATCTTTGGTATTGCAGGTATCCGAAGGCTCCATCTCTGGTATTGCAGGTATTCCAAGGCTCCATCTCTGGTATTGCAGGTACCCCATGGCTTCATCTCTGGTATTACAGGTACCCCATGGCCCCATCTCTGGTATTGCAGGTACCCCATGGCTCTATCTCTTGTATTACAGGTTCTCCATGGCTCCATATCTGGTACTGCAGGTACCCCATGGCTCCATCTATGGTACTGCAGGTACCCCATGGCTCCATCTCTGGTACTGCAGGTACCCCATGGCTCCATCTTTGGTATTGCAGGTACCCCATGGCTCCATCTATGGTACTGCAGGTACCCCATGGCTCCATTTCTGGTACTGCAGGTACCCCATGGCTCCATCTTTGGTATTGCAGGTACCCCATGGCTCCATCTCTGGTATTGCAGGTACCCCATGGCTCCATCTCTGGTATTGCAGGTACCCCTAGGCTCCATCTCTGGTATTACAGGTACCCCTAGGTTCCATCTCTGGTATTGCAGGTACCCCATGGCTCCATCTCTGGTATTGCAGGTACCCCATGGCTCCATCTCTGGTATTGCAGGTACCCCATGTCTCCATCTCTGGTATTGCAGGTACCCCATGTCTCCATCTCTGGTATTGCAGGTACCCCATGGCTCCATCTCTGGTATTGCAGGTAGCCCATGGCTCCATCTCTGGTGCTGCAGGTACCCCATGTCTCCATCTCTGGTATTGCAGGTACCCCATGGCTCCATCTATGGTACTGCAGGTACCCCATGGCTCCATTTCTGGTACTGCAGGTACCCCATGGCTCCATCTTTGGTATTGCAGGTACCCCATGGCTCCATCTCTGGTATTGCAGGTACCCCATGGCTCCATCTCTGGTATTGCAGGTACCCCTAGGCTCCATCTCTGGTATTACAGGTACCCCTAGATTCCATCTCTGGTATTGCAGGTACCCCATGGCTCCATCTCTGGTATTGGGAGTAACCCAGAGCTCCATCTCTGGTATTGCGAGTACCCCATGGCTCCACCTCTGGTATTGCAGGTACCCCATGGCTTCATCTTTGGTATTGCAGGTATCCCAAGGCTCCATCTCTGGTATTGCAGGTACCCCAAGGCTCCATCTCTGGTATTGCAGGTACCCAAGGCTTCATCTCTGGTATTGCAGGTACCCAAGGCTCAATCTCTGGTACTGCAGGTACCCAATGGCTCCATCTCTTGTATTACAGGTTCCCCATGGCTTCATCTCATGGATACGCAGTTCAATACTGGCAAATACTGATGGGTAAGATGGTTTGTCGCATTCACGTGGTTTCGATGCTACACCCGCTACATTACATCGACCATCCACCTTAAGAGAAACCAAAGGTCCTCCTTTGCCCTGAAGAAAAGTAGTTAATTATGAATTCATATATATTTTTAAGCTGGTCCTTATTTCCCAGTAGAGAACAATTCTCGATTGAGTGCGTCAGTGGAGATAATTTAATGATGGTGTTCGATGTTATATATATATATATATATATATATATATATATATATATATACTGTTCAAGAGAAGTTAATAACTAGCCAGTAAAGTTGTTCGACCATTGTTTTTACCGGTTGTGGTTGCCAGGTGGTGAAAAAGCCAGGATGTTTGCTCACAAGATTAAATAAATGTATTTGTTCCTGCAATAGCAGTGAGCATTATTTTCGGACGGGTGAGCATTATTTGCTATCAGACATTCGCATGCCAATTGGCAAAAAATTGACCATATAACATCATAGTACAATGGCCTATGCATATCGCGGAGTTCGAATCTGCTTCATTCTATTGTAGGATTTTTTTGGGGGGTGGTGGTGGGATTTGTGGTAGTTTGACTATACCTCTGTTTAGCCCTCAGATGAAGTATCACCAAGAAAGGTACGAAGAACCAATGTCCGGCAAGGAGACTATGTAGTCATCTGTATTTGCGTTTATATGACCTGCATTTTATATGGATGCATGTTTTAATTGACCAATAGAAATTCCGGAGGGAGATGGTAGAAAAACTGTAATTCGTCTTAATCGTTTTGTTTTGATCAATACATTTGTTTCTGTACTTTTACATGTATGTGCAATTGCCCCCCCCCCCTCCTCGTGTTTTAATGCTCACTTCCTAATGCGCTAAAAACTGAATTAAATTGGAGATGGACCTTTATTTCAATAAGGGTGGCAAGGTAGTGTTATATTTTCTAAGCGTGTTGTAAGTTGTGTCTCATCTTATACATATAAGTATGCTCGTCAGATATCTAGCAGAAATTATAGTTCACTTCTGTAAACAAAAAAAAACATACCATGCATGTTGATGTTGCTGTGGTGCAAATCTTCCCCACGTTCTTGGTATAATTTGCGTAGACATCGGAGCATACTTCATCGTCAATAATTATCACTGTTGACTGCTGGATATGATCTGAGAATCAAATTATGTCAAGTTATTAACTAAAAGTTGCCTATGTGTTTTCCTCAACATATATGTATATTAATATGTACTTGGGGGTGCGATCAAATTAACATTACTCCTTAACGCCATGTAACAGTGAAAGTTCTATTCTGTAAAGTACGCCGTCTTTGAATTGTCGAATCAAGAAACGACAAAAATATACAAAATACTGATACAAGGGCGTGTACAAAATTACACAAAAATCAGTTGGTGACTATAATAAAATTGCAGCATTCCAACGTCGCAGTACGTCCAATATATAGAAATGGTAGTTGGTAACCTTGGTAATTATAAGTAGACGTACTGAGAAATCTTGTATATTTATTTATTTACTTACTTACTCTCACATTGTTCAAACAAGAGATATCATTATAGAACAAGAATCACCCATGTACATTTAGTTCACATGACGTTGCAGTATTATTTAGGGCTAACAACTTGCGTGCTAAAGTTAGATATTATAAACATGTATTACAGTACACATGTCAATTTTGCAATGCTTTAACTTTTGAGACACGTCCCTGGTAATCACGCGATCACGTCAAAAGCTGCAGCCAACTGACCAATCGCATGCTTACTCTGCCACGCCTTGGAGTTTTAGTAGTGTGTATGTAAGATTATGTAAGTTGCAAGTGGGCAGCGAGTCGTTACTTAAGCTGACTGTTTGGATGAATGAAGTTGTACTATCTGTATCGAACTAATGTGTATTAAATTGGGTAGAACCATGTATCTCAACAGTGGAAGTGTTATCTGTCAGGCAAGTCGAAGTTCCCTACATATTACGCTAATTTCGTAGCATAAGAATAGTGGGGATCAAGGGAATAGTACAACAGAACTAGTCGAGTTTCTGGTCCTATGAAATACATAACGGAAAAGTGGATATTAAGAAAAAACAGAAAAAGAATAATTAAAAGTAATGGGTAAATAAATATCTTCAACCGTATGAGCAATTAGCAACTGAAATCGGCATAATAAACGATAAAAAGAATACGAATACGCAGACAACATAAACAAAATGGCCGCCTGGTGAATCAATCTTTGAACCAATGAAAGAGAACGTGGAACTCCCGCCTTGAAGAATAATGCGATTATCTGCTTAGTACAAACACTCGACACTAAGACCATCATTAGTGAATATTACAACAACAAAAACTTCAATTTTATTACCTGCAGCCTGTACTCGGCCCCAACCAGACGTACTCCTCGCTGAATTGGAAGAAGTCGTCATATGAAATAGCTAGCAACTTGAAACACACTGGTCGAATGTATTCACTGAATGGTATAGCGGTCTTGGTGGAGATTAGTGCGACGTCCCAGTCCCATGTATCCGGGTCGTACCCATTATGAACATGGATGGAATTGATCTCATCAGTGTATTCTTGCGATGACGACGAAGACAGCGATACTATACCCATTCTTATCTGGTTTAATGTTGGGCCTGTCCTGTTTTCTTCATCTGTTTTAAGATTGTACCTAGAGAAATATAGTGCGTATTAAATAGTATAAGCAATGAATTCAATGTCTCGGAGTTTAAATCAACTGATGATAACAACTATACAAGTACTCACAAGCATTGGGCAGCTGTTAAAATCCAGTGATCACCAATGATTACCCCGCCACATTGGTTATAGTCTCCTAATTCGATGAGAACATGCCATTTTTACCGATAGTGTTGTCCTCGGCGAGTAGCCTGATTCCGCAAATTGTCGGCCCAAGTGAGAGTAATGGTGCACATAAATAAAATGATTATGCGACCTTGCCGATGCGATGTTTTATTCTTTTCTTTCTCTTATTTGTTCACGCTTGATATTGGACATGCGCGAGTTTGTAAACAATGACACGCTAAGGCCATCTGACGCATGCGCAGGTAACGACCCCCCTCCGCTTTAAAGACGAACTATCAGCGCCACAGTCGTCTCACATGGGTGTGATGTATATGCAACAGGTGTGATTCGCGTGTTTGTTTTACTCGAAATTCGAACGCATATTGCACGGCAACTTTAGTCCTTTCAACCAAGGCAGAAGTGCACGGCATTGTGGTATAGTAAGGGGGAAGGAGGGACCTGCAAAAAATACTGACAGGATTGTGGAGCTGGTTGGCTGAAACCCCTCCCCCTTATCAGACAAACTGTGATTATTTGACACCCCTTTCCAGGCAGTAAGCATAAATGGTACCAAGGGAAAAGCAGGTGGACTCCCGGGGATGGACTTTGACGATCGAAATGAAATTACAGAAAGAAAAAATCAGCTTCATTCTCCTGATTGTTGGATCACTCAAGCTCTAGAGACAGTCTTTGGAAAATATGGACCCCTTTTTGACAGCAAAAATGAAAAAAGGATATCCCTTTTCAGACAGACAGGGTAAAATAACACACAGTGGTGAATTTAGGACCCCTTTTGGCGACACATATACATATAGCACTTCAATGTGAGTACACCCCCCCCCCCAGAGTAAAACGAATTATCCATCTCGCTTTGTCGGTAGGTGGCGTGATTTGAAAATCTTATTAATATTCACCCATATCAATCGTGGAGCGTATCCATTTGTTGGTATTAATAACGTCAGCATACACGGCGGGATAATACGAGTCGGCACACCGAACTCCCCAGCTTGTAATTCCAACCAGATACCATTTTTCATCTTCCATCTGGCATATCAACGGGCCCCCACTGTCGCCGAGTACCGCAAGGGTTAATGTCTTCAAGAACACAGAAATAAAATTATGTCTGGGATAAATTATCTTTACATAATTTTAATATTATATTAATATTTAATAATTGCTATAGGATATCTGCGATGAATTAATAATGATGACTTCTGAGTGGATTTGTTACCGGTGAAAGTTGCACTTGTTATTTATTGAGAATATTTATTGAACCACAACAACCAATCACATAGAAACCAATAATAAAAAAAACTACATTCGTAAAAAAACATTAGTTTATTTCGTGTAACGAATATTACATAGCATAGTTTTCAAAAAATTGTTCTTTTTAATGATGCAATAATTTAGGTAACACGCACAAGATGTATTCATTACATTAAGTAAATCTGATGATAAATAGGTACTGACATTTACCGTTGAGGGAAGCCATAGTTTCTGAGATCCAGGTGTATGTAGTAGTGACGCGTGCATAGACGGAAAGTAGATATGGACTAGCACATTCTCCCATCAACCAAGATGTAATGCCCGCTAAATACCATCGACCATCAGCCTTTTTACATGTCAATGGGCCTCCGCCATCTCCCTACACACACACACACACACACACACACACACACACACACACACACACACGTCAACAAAACTAGACATGCAAACTTGAATCGTACCAAACACCATCTAAAATATAAGGTTATCATTGAATCTCACCAAGCACGGCCCACTTGTCCCATCAGCTTGCGCACATAACATGGAATATGTTATATTTACGCCATACTGTGTAAAAATCTTGGAACACTCATCCGCCTCCAAAAGAACGACTGTGGACTGTTGAAGTGTGTTTGGATAGTTAACTGTGAATAAGAGAAATATTTTAATAGGTATGAACGCATATTATTTCTATATTGACCGAATGAAAGATTTTGTAAAGAAAAAAGTAAACTTACTATTGTCATCAAGGAGCCCCCAACCACTTATAATACACTCTTCTCCGGCTTGAAAAAAATCACTAAATGTCAGAGGTGGTAAACATATTGGTGAAATGTAACCATTCAACGGGAAAGGCGTCCAAGAGTACAATAACGCAAAGTCCCAGTTGTAATTGATAGAGTCATAATGATCATGAACGTAGAGTTGATCTATTCTTGATGAATACGAATGAGGTGATAAACCAGTCAACGACACTATTCCTAACGTCACCTCAAACTCTTCCGTTCCAGCCACAGGCGTGTCACCATTATGAGAATGAGTTTGTCTGAAAAAAACAAGTATTTTTGTGAAGACATCTTCATACAAAACTCAAGATACCAAATGGTTGTTTGAAGTAATATTTCATAATTGTAATTTTAAAATAACTAACGGCTTATAACTAATTGGTCAGTTCATAATTCTGGAGGTCCAATCAAATTATACTTACACGCACTGAGCAGCCGTTAATATCCAGTGTTGGTCAATTAGCACACCTCCACACTCTTGCGAGTTTCCGATTTTAACACGTGCTTGCCAAGGCAGGTTAACAGTAAACACATCCTGGCCACCAATAACTCTGTTTCGACTATCTGACCTTGTTCCACATATTGTGGGATCTATCAGGGGTAAAATCTCCTCTCTCGGGTTCTCCACACTTGTCAGGGGGGAAACTCGTCTCGTCTCTATATCTCGTCCCCTTGAGGTACGGGATCGGGAAAGTCACTTATACTTTACAGTCACATAAGACACACACAACGAAATATGTTTCAACTCTCGTCTTAGTCGATCTTTTGGAGCACTCTATAAGACACAGCGCCCTGGGGAAAAGTCCCCAAGACTCTCCCAAGGCTGAACCAAGACTCGCCCAAGACTGGACTGCGTCAAGGCTCGCCCCAAGACTCTCTCGGACTCTCGACTGCCCAGGACTGCGTCTGTCGTGGAGTATTCGCCAAGACCAACTCAAACTCTCTTTATTCATTTTCAAAACTCTAACCAATTACAAAGCAGTAAAAAGACTCTAAGGCGTAAACTTCAATCATAAAGCCAATCAAACTAAGTACTGAATACGTCATATCTTTTGATTAATCGTTCACTACATTAATAACTACGGATGTCAGAATAGCGACGGTATCTTGTAATTAGTTCCAAACCACTGAGCCAAGTTCCGTCCAAAACTTCAAATAGACCTAAACGATGACAGACATAACACAGCAATTCGCTAATAATCAGTTAATTAAGTCAGTTAACAGATACGCAAAAACAAATTCATGACAGATCTGTCAATCATCAATAAAAGTAGAAAATATATGAAATCCTATTTTACTGCTCAGTCATACTTACTGCTACATTCGATATTTAGAGTATCAAATGCACTAATTAGGAAAACTGTCAAAGATTGACACATTTGTGCCGATGGAGTCGGCAATCTGAGGGGCCCTAGTGCCCTGAGTAACCAGCTCTTTTTATTTATGATGAGTAAACTAGTAAATACACTTAGGTTTTCCAAAAATCCTTTTCGGCAGATTCGTCCTGAGAACAGTTATTTTCCAGATTTCTTCGTTTGAAATAAAAATATTAAGTTTAAAATAGTATGTTATAGAAGGTTCTGTGACAGCACATGCATAAGCTGCTATTTTGAGCGTTTTCAGATGTTTTTGAACATCTCATCATGTTATATTCAACTATATTTGTTTTAGTGTTTTTTTTTCAAAAATTATAATGGTGCTCACACCTAGTGATAAGCATGTTATTTGTCTTATGCTCCAAAAAGAATCTTTTTTTGGAATATGCATCTTAGATTCTTCTCCTGGTAGCAACGACGACAACCGAAGTGACTGCCATCCTTCCTAAAGAGTAGTAAAATTGATGAGAGAAGAGAGTTGTTGAGGTTGTGAGAGCAGCTTACAATGGGTTCTTTGCGGACTTCTGGCAGATAGAGTAACCATGATGGTCTCAGTGGTTCAGGGATGTCTAATGGGTCTCAGTCTTGTGATAATTTAGTAGTAGAGAATCATGAACAGAGTTTCAATCAACTGCTGCTTGCTGCAGCTAAGTGATGTGACTGGAAAATAATCTACAGGGTTGCGGTAGAATTAATTAGAATCTGGTTATAGTGATGTTAACTATCAGGATCTTGTAAGCGACGAGTAGCATTGTATCATGATCTTGAACACTCGGTTCTGCTACTGCGACTGAGAGCAGATGATTTCAATGTTATGAAGTAGTTGTTACATGTGGCCACATTGACAGATACTTCTACTAATAAAGCAGGCCTGGGATTCACACATTTCAAAGGCAACTGAGGCGGCCCATTGACCTGGGCATAGTGAAGTATTAATACTGCTACTACCTGCTGCTACATTGCACAGGGAGTGTCAGAGCCTGCCAATAAACTGGCAGATTCACTAAACTTGGTCATTAACTATTACAAAGGTCTTTCAAAGTAATAGCAGATTTATAAGAAGTGGTACATGCTACCAGATTTCACTCAGGATCAGAGGTACACTATATCTGTATGAAGCAATACCACTCATTCACCTAAAAAAAAAACAGAATATGAAGGGAGTTTGACGAGTTCCATGGGATGACAAGGTTTTACATAGGTCGTCGGATGCTCAGCATAACTGTTCTACATAATTGACATGGTGGCTGCATTACGGGCTATTTTTGGTGATCTGAAGTTTGACTGTTGAATGGCCTAATGTATTCTGTTGTTGTGCAATGCAGCACTTTCATTTTAGATAAACGTTAACAGTGTTGGAGTAGACTAACCTAAAAGACTGTTCATTTACATTTACAAATAAGTTTAACCCACCTCTCAATTAAAAAAAACACAGAACTTAAATGACAGCTGCCTATTAGCCAATTGAATACCATTGGAATTTCTGCACGAGAGAAAACAATAGCGTTTAAAAGCCGCTCTTTAGGTATGCATTGAGTGGAGAGTTACACTTCTGTTTAGTCCGAATGGGCATAAGTGCAAGAAAATCCTTTATATTCACTACTATTTATGAAGTTAGCTATTTTCCTAGTTACATTAGTTAAATAGTTAAACATACTTCAATCTACGTTATTGGGTTTTAGTTTACACTTGAACTCTGACAAGGTAAGTATGACTGAGCGTAATCAAATACACCAATTCCCATAGAGGATATTCTGAAATTAATTTCTTTACATTTTACTAAGTCATACTCACCTTACTCTTAGTCTCACTGAAATCAATTTTCCAGTGGCAAAAATATTTCTAGTTGCTTGGGGCGCTAGAACCCTTCAATATTAGCCCGTCAAAATACGACTCTTAGCCGACTGGTATTATTTTATACTTATCGAATAATGTTAAGGTATCGAATAATGGTAAGGTAAGTATGACTTCGCGATAATTTGAGTGATTTGTAATTTGAGTGAAAATGATGTAGATATTAGGAGTGAGATTAGACATGCATGAAGCTGTAGGGTACATTAACACAGAATATATTGAACATACATGAATATTGACTAGTTATGAACCTGTCCAACAATGCTAAACAATTGGAGTTAGAATGATGTATATGCAGCTCATATCGCCATGTGATAATTAATTAAGTGAGTATTTCATTGATTTTACCTTGATTTATTGTAGTATGAATCCAGTTATTTTAAACAGTGGTTCGAGAATAAATGTTAAAATTATCTCGCCCAGTAGTCCTACTGAACATACCAGCAAGATGCCATTTGGTATCATTCATATAACACATTATGGGTGCACCTTTAAGAGACTGTGAAAGAAATGGAAATTTCAATTTGAACAAAAGTCAATGAAACATCTGGTAAACGTATAAGGAATGAACTAATTCATCCAGAAATTATGTGCTTACATGATATGCATTAGATATCTTATCAGCTACACGTCCAACAGTACATATCATTGACTTGGGTATTACCAGCTCTGGAGTACTTTCACATGGAACAGTCTCGAGAATGGTTTCTTGGAGAAGAGTTTTGTTATCAATAGCTGTAGAACAAACATGAAATATGCTACACCAATTCTATACTTCGAACTCTCAAACAAAAACCCCTTTTTGTGATCAAAATGTCGTTCAGGTCGACATCTTTGTTTCGTTGTACATTCATTCGTCTTTTGAAAAATAGAAAATCGCCTAAAACAGTATGCGAGATTGACGGAAGATATAATTATGTCAATGCTGTGAACGGCGCTGAATTTCTACTGATAATCTGCATGACCACTAAGCAACAACATTCTTAATTCAACAGCGCCAGAGTAACTTACCATCGTTCAATAATCCAGTTCCTGGCACTACACAATGCTTGCCTAACGGACCAAAAGAGAACGGATCATCTAGTGGTGGAAGGCATATAGGTGCAACATTGTCACCAAATAATAGTGGATACTCTATATATAGCATATATAGCCAGGTCAAAGTTGAAATGTATATGATTATAAAGAGGGTGGACTGCTATGAAGCCAACTGGAGAACTATATCCATGTGCACCAACACGAACAACAAACGTATTAGAGTTCAGTGTTTTGCCTTCTGAACTAACTCTACAAAATGCAAATATAAAGACGAAGTCGTCAAAAGTGAGAATGCAATTATATCACAGTGATAGGCTACGAAAAAATCATTATATAGGTTCGCACGTTACTGGGAAATGGTGGTTCATATAAGTTGTAATGTCTGTGTTACTCACACACACACACTGAGCAGTAGTGATAATCCAATGATTATCAATTACTGCACCACTACATTTACGATACCTTCCCTGCTGTAAATGTACCTGCCAATGCCAAACATCAGTAATATTGTCCTTAGTGGAACGATGAGCGCCACAAACTGCAATACAAACACAGAAATATAAATAAATATCATGCAATATAAATACAAGCAAATAAAAAAAACACTCAAGTTAAAAATCGTGCCACATACGCAAAATACATTTAATGCTGTGGCACTTCGGATAATGCGACACAAATACATGCTAAATAACTTGATCGCATCATCTTTGTGGGATGCCTATTTTCGTAATTATATGTGAACTTTCAGTACATAAATAAATTAGAATTATAATGCCTAACACAAGTCATAGTGATGAGATTGTGTAAATCCACACGAATTTGTTAAATCTGAAACAACTGTGTATGTGCAGACATTGTCACTATAGCTAACCTCTAGTATATTAAACCATTTTCTTGTGCGTCCTATTGGAGTTTATTTCACCGAATTGCATTTCATGTCTTTACTGATTTCTAAAATGATGTTTATAGCCGCGATGCGAGTGTTACTGGGGTCACACACGACTGAATTTATTTTCTACATTATAATACAAACTATATATCAAGCTCTCTTGCAATTTACCAATCTGTAATGAATACCATTATTTGCGCGGACAGGTAAGAATGAACTAGGATCCGCTAAAAACTACGGGATAACTGAAAAAAAAACTATTAACTTGACGAGTAACAGTGAGAAAAAGTTTGCAGACGTTTGGGTTTCAAACGACAGTTTCAAGAATATGAATTTATATCTGAGTATAGGATATAGAACCTTTCGAAAATAAACTTAGAAGCGGAACCGCAATGTTTATTTTCCGTTCGGGTTTCTATGCCAAGTAACCCGCAGCTGTTTTCACCCTATACTTAAGTTTGAGGGAGGACAGTTTAAGTTTGTAGCATTTGTATAATGCGTTGGCAAACAGTTTGTAGTAATTTTAAGGTTACGGCATGACTTATCACACGAATGAGAACATGTTAATGCGTATGAACTATAAAGGTAACATAGTGGTAGTACAACAAATCCGCCATGAATTTGAAACATAAAAATTGGAAATACAAAACAATATAAGAAAAAAAATATAATAGAAAAATAAATAATAGAAAATCAATCCCAAGTGCTGAAAGTAATGGAGACATCCTAATAATTAATTAAACATTAGATTAGTCTTTCAAACAAGAAGCTTGGCAACTAATATTTGTCGGCTATTCGAGATGCACAACATGAAAACAATGCGATCTACATTATCGAAGTTTATAATACTCACAGAGAATAAATTTATTCCAGAGCACCTCTACAACAGTTGCAATTTAAATCTAATTATTTGAGATAATTGGCTAATAATAATCGATGTTTTTCAACATTAAACCAATCACGTCTGTGGATTACCTCAGAGCATCTGTGAACCAAATTTCATTGAAATGTAATGATTATGCACATTATGAAAATTAGGCAAGTATTATGCTCGAATTTCAATTCAAAACTAATCAGGTCTTTAACATTGTTCCCGGACACTTATATACAAAGTCTTATTGAAATGAAATAATTTTGATATGTAGGTAGAGAATTGCTAATTATTATGTAAATTAGTCTATTATTATGCATTAACTAATCCAAAACTAAATAGGCCTGTGTACTGTTCCAAAGCACGTATGCACCGAGTTTCATTATAAAGCAATGACTTCATAAAATCAGTGGAAAGCCGAAATGTAAATTATTATATTATTATATTTATGTACCAAGATTTATTGAAATAAGTACTTTGAGATATTAATGAAAAAGCTAAACATTGACTAATTATTATGCAAAGAAGGTTATTAATATGCACAGATCTGAGCAAAGTCACAAACCATCTGTGTATATGCTAATCAAACTATGTGGCCATATCTAAATCAAATTATACGTCATAGGTCTATGTGCCTGCGAGTCGTGTGTTAACGTTACGGTTTCTGGAATGCTAAACGTCACCGGTGGCAAGTTGATACTTACAAAACTCTCAAATGTGACAGAAATTTTGGAAGGTATTATGGAATATAAATACACACAAACCCATTGGAAGTATGACGAAACAGCTACTTGTGACTACAAAAAATCTAGATGTTGTCATTGAAAACTTGAGCTGAAGAGATCTTACAATGAAGCCTTTAACAAAATGTTTTTTTTTCAGTATAATTACTGACATGGACAGGTTTCCCTTCAGTTTGGAGTTTTGACGATGTTTATATATTCGTTAAGGCAACTGTGCCATATCAACACAAACCTTTGAATTGCACTTCAATGGCATTGGCAATATCTGATTTTATAACTGTGGCATTCAAAAGAACGTCAGAAAACTGGTTCACTATAGCAACGCGTGAATGAGCAAGCAGCTATGGAATATGACTGAATAATAAGTATGATAATTGTCAGGATGAGAGAAGAATCTGAACAGCGTAGTTGAGGAATATATACTTATTGGCACTATATTCCTACAATGGAATAGGTAATACCAGTTCTCATGCAGTTGTATGAGTATTTTGCCAAAGTGTGTGATGGAATAGAAATGTCCCATTTTAGTATGCAACAGGTTTACACTCCCTTCATGAGTTGGTTTCTTATAACTTCAGTTTGCCTTAAGGTGTAGATATGATATTAATGGGGTGACTTGTGGTGGGCACAAAGGGGATTTTCCTGGTTCAGTTCCTATTCATGTAGACTGGCCTAGCTGCGATGATTATAAAAAAATGAAAAAAATAGTTTTGCGAAAGGTGGGGTGAACGCGAAACCACCATTGATTTCGCGGTTACAGAGGATTTCGCAATAAATTTAAAAAGAAATAAATCGCCCGACTGTGCCAGTTTACTATTTATGGTATGTTTACGGTTGGTCTATTTCAGTTTTGAAAAATGTAAATTAAGACTTGATGGGTCATGGGTCATACCTGGACGAATTCAGTATAGCTCGTTTTAGTCATTGAGAATACAGAATCGACAAGGGCAGATAAGAGAAGGAGAACGACCTTGTATAGGCATTGATGGATGGAATCGTATTCTGGGGACATATTTGGTATTTTGATACTCTATATATTATACACGTATATTAAAAATACATGCAATATTGTGGCTGGAAGTATATTGAATATATTGTATTGTATTCAAGAGAAACCCAATGTTCTAGATATATGAATCTCTGCATTATACAACACAATCTGGTCACAAAGAAACGCTATCCACAATTTCACCATTTAATATAATTATTATTAGTTACCAGCATCAAAACAAAGTGTATTTTTCTTTCAACTATCTACGCTGACCAGAACTTTACTTTTGTGAAAGTTTACGTAAAACAAATGCGAAAAAGTCTCCAAAAGTAGAGTGTGCGACATTTACAGACAGTGTTAAGATTTCCAGAAATAAATAACAGTGTGATAGACAAGTTGAAAAACCTTACACTTCCTATGAACATAAACAAATGGTTGTCATTACCTGTTATTTTGCACAATGATTTTCTCTTGTTTGAACATCTGGCGAACGTCCACTTAAAGCCTGCTCCCACAGATCTGTAACACAATAATTCTGACTGTTACAAACTAAGACATTACGACACTATATATTCTATTTTGTGAATATTCTAAAATCTACGAGAACAGAGATAAATATAATCCGACGATTTGACAAGCATTATTATTATTATTATTATTATTATTATTTGAACTGCACTTACAACCATTTTGGAGAGTTTTTTTGTGATTTGTCTATCAATGCATAGCGATTTTAATGCAAACCGTAATTGTGCGTGGTGTTTCTTATTAATCTTAAAATGGTCCGGATAAAGATCTCGTGAGTTACCACAAGGTCAAATGCATTTTCCTCATTAACATTGAGGGCACAGTAATATGATAGATAATATATATAATATGCATGCGGCGTTAAACTGTGTTTCTTTTTACTGCAATAACGTAGCCATTTTTAGTTCTTGAAAATCTATATTATATACAATTACGATGCACGTTACATGGTATATTATACACAATTACGATGCACGTTACATGGTATATTATACATAATTACGATGCACGTTACATGATATATTACACATAATTACGATGCACGTTACATGGTATATTATACACAATTACGATGCACGTTATAATGTATATTACACATAATTACGATGCACGTTACATGGTATATTATACACAATTACGATGCACGTTACATGGTATATTATACACAATTACGATGCACGTTCATGGTATATTACACATAATTACGATGCACGTTACATGGTATATTGCACATAATTACGATGCACGTTACATGGTATATTATACATAATTACGATGCACGTTACATGGTATATTATGCACAATTACAATGCACGTTACGTATTATATTATACATAATTACGATGCAAGTTACATGATATATTAGACATAATTACGATGCACGTTACATGGTATATTATACACAATTACGATGCACGTTATAATGTATATTACACATAATTAAGATGCACGTACGTTACATGGTATATTATACATAATTACGATGCACGTTACATGGTATATTATACATAATTACGATGCACGTTACATGGTATATTATACACAATTACGATGCACGTTACATGGTATATTACACACAATTACGATGCACGTTACATGGTATATTACACATAATTACGATGCACGTTACATGGTATATTATACATAATTACGATGCACGTTACATGGTATATTACACACAATTACGATGCACGTTACATGGTATATTACACATAATTACGATGCACGTTACATGGTATATTATACATAATTACGATGCACGTTACATGGTATATTATACATAATTACGATGCACGTTACATGGTATATTATACACAATTACGATGCACGTTCATGGTATATTACACATAATTACGATGCACGTTACATGGTATATTATACACAATTACGATGCACGTTACATGATATATTATACACAATTACGATGCACGTTACATGATATATTATACACAATTACGATGCACGTTACATGGTGTATTATACACAATTACGATGCACGTTACATGGTATATTATACATAATTACGATGCACGATATGTGTTATATTATACATAATCACGATGCACGAGGATATAGTTTTAACAAAATATCGAGAATTTGATCATATTATCTCTATGTGATTATATTTAAACAAAAATAATGTACAATATCACACGTTTTAAGTGCTAGTTTTTTTAACAAACTATGACAAAACACCAATAATTGCCTGCACTTCGCAGCAATATCCCACTCTCTCCCACTCCTATCTCTAAGAGGCTGTCTTCTGTCGTCCAAACTATTAAACCATGGTTTTATGCAGGGAACGACTGACCTTTACATTATATGCGTGTTTTGGTGAACACGATCGTAGTTAAAGGGCGGCAGTCGTTGTGCCGCGTCTTGTTCGATATGGGACTCATAGCGACATATACAACGCATGTAAAATACATTGTTTATTTACATGAAATTCGAACACGCGCTGCGCGACGACCACCGCGCATTAAATATAATAATATCATAGTATAAAACATTTTCTTGCATAAAAATTTGCTTTTGACTCGTACTGTTGTGTGTGGAGCATGACAGTCTCACTCGAAACAACTGACATTACTTCTCGGTTGTATAGCTCGGGATTCTTGTATCGTTCCTTGGCAGATTTGATATTGCTTTCTATTTACTTTTTTGTTTGTTTTGTGTATTTTATGCATCTAAGCTGGCGTACGTTATTTCCACTTCAGATGCGACAGATGTTGCATAACTTAATTGTTTTTGTTTTTACTAATGATAACACAACTAACTACAAAGAAGTACAACAAATAAGTTATTTGATTACGTACTGGTACAGAAATACCACATGACAATGAGATGCATTGCCATGTGAGAAGTGACGACTTACTTGATCATGACGCAATCATTCGCCCGACTGTTGGCGAACCATTTCCCGCACCATCTATCGTGATACCTAATTCTCACGCTTGAGGTCGCTCAAGCCAATACAATAAGTGCTTCTCTCTCCTGCTTCTCTTAGCATCGTTTCGAGGTTGAGGTTTTTTTCGTGACTATCTGGTTGGTTTACCGCCTTTAGCCGAGCAATGATTTTTCGCCGCTCTCCACGATTTCTTTTGTGATATTATCATGATGCCATAAGAACCAAATATATGTAACTTGATATCTATATTTATATTTATATTTAGGTGCACGAATTAAATTACATATATGGAAATTGTCTCGTATCGCTGTCACACGCAACGTAATATTACCGTAATTGGTATAGTACAGGTGTGATGGTTCAAATACCAAAATGGCAACAGTAACAGAAAGACTTCCCTGGCGGCAATGATAAAATACGAACACGGAGCCAACAGATGAGGTTTCAACTGGTACTGGTATTATTATACTCTGCAAACATCAAGTACAATAACGCGGCAAAACTCCACTACTCCAATAACTAGATACTTAAACTCCAATACAATTCAACGAGATCTCCGATCTGATCTCAGTGCTGAACAACTCCCCTATATATACCCACACTGTCTATAAATAGACCATTACATAAGCATACATAATGAGTCTGGAACTTACTACAAATTTCTAGAATGTTCCATTACCTTCTATTGCTTCCTACAGTGTCCTATTAACTATTCAACAAACTTCTAAAAATTCCACCCAGACACAGTACGGTTCTAGAACATTCCCAGTCACACGGAAGTGGTAAACAAGTCGTATGCGACAATCGCATTGATTAAGATTATACAAGTGCATGGGAATTATAATATATCCTATAAAATAAACTTTGAATTATTATAAATATATTCAAATTAAATTTTATTCTATAAATATGTGGAATTAATTATATTATAATTATTTATATAAATGTAAAATGAATTGAATTTCATGAATGTGTGGTAATTTAATATATTCAAACATATTCATTGTTCATGAAATATGAATATATTCCATCAAAATAAGAGAATTTATACTCTTTAGATTGCTATAGGTGGTAAACTATTTCTGTGAAAATAAAGAAGCCTAATTATATTCTGTATGATACCAACATAAGTGAGATGCTTTTTTATAGTATAATGGTACTGTGCCCTCAACGGCCAGTTTGGGTCAGCTTTCACTTTGAATTATGTAGTTTGGTAAAGGATGTCTTTTGGGCTAAACGAAAGTCCTACGATTTGCTAAAAAATGTTGTTTTATTAATTATGAAGTTCTGATGTGTTATTTGTGATTTACGATGGTTATTTCATAAAAGTGTTGCCCCATTTTATGATGTATTTTTATTAGTTAAGTTAGGGAGGCGAGCGATCGCTCGCGCTCTCTCTCTCTACAAATGTCGGCAGAGCACATGTGAGGATTGAGCTGCTTCGCAAAACGAAGTATTTGCGCTGGATAGCTTTGAATCCGAACTGATCGATTTTGTCCAGTCAACAAAGGACACTTGGTGCTCTTATTGAAGGCGTTTTGATTTGATTTATAATTTAGTAACCACTGTAAAATAGCGTTTTTCCGATCTCTACTCGGACGGAGCTGAATTGAACTCCCGCAAAACGCGAGACTCGGTTTCCATGGGAAACAAGATGGCGGCGCCCATGAAGTAAACACGGAAGTGTGAAATCTCTCAATCGCAAGCCAGATAAGTGCGTTACGAATATAATCGATTGCTACCATTGCCTTATGTACAACTTAAGTGCATATTGGTGCATATGAATTGTTTCCAGCCTCAACATTATTCATTCTCTTCTGCATAATTATACTGTTGATGTTCGCCATTGCTGAGCATTGTACGTGCATACGTGCCACTTGTTATAGTAATACGCCTATGATCGATGCTAGATGTAACGTTACTGCCAATATAGACATTTGTTTATTTTACGTCTTCGTGGTTGAAGACAGTGCCCTCAACTTCAAGAAGTACACCTGTGCAGCGGAAGCTATGCCCGTTTTCTGCTAGGATTCGTGATATCTACGACACCTTTACGTGCCGCAGAGTTTGTATTCAACGTCTCTGTATGACTAATGCCAGACATCCTACATCCGTCGAGCAGTTCAACGTACACCTGAGTGAACTCTTGTATTGCTGATGCGAACTCTTTTATTTTATATCTGTATTGGGGTAGTATTTTATATTGAAAAGGAATATTGTACCATCACTGTTGAATGTTAATACATTGTTTATGCATACTTTGATTATTTCCCTGCTTTTGAGTCTCTTGCATGTGTGTGTCCTGCGCTACCATTTCGGACCATATAATTTGATTATTTTGTCTACCCTTAGTCTGCTCTATCGCTAGCCCTGGGGCATTGTTTTTGGAAAGAAGGGTAACATATACAAGAATTGAATTGACCTCAAAAAGGTGTGGGATGATGATGTAAATGAATTGAAGTATATTATACTTTATAAAGGTGTGTGAATTAATTACAATTGATGATAACATGTAAATTTATATAGTCTATGAACGTATGTATTCTATAAATGTGTTATATTATGTATGAGAAATGTATTCTTTATTATATAAATATGAGTGAGTGAATATGCAAATTAATTATTAGTCCCCGTTCGGACGAAGTCCGAAAACGGGGACTTATAATTCGGTCTGTGCGTCCGTCCGGAGTCATATCTCAGAATCCCTTGGACCGATTCCGTTCATTCTTTGCATGTGCCTAGTACTTTATGTGGGACATATGCACATGCAGTGGTTTAGCGATTTGATTCAAAATGGCCGACTGGCAGCCATCTTGTTTTTTGAAAATGTTGTATTTTGGACATGCTTTGTCAGTTGTCATTCAAACTTGGTACATAGATTATACATGTTAGGATACATGTCCATGACGATTTATTTCACAATTGGATCAAAGATGGTCGACTGGCAGGCATCTTGTTTTTGTTTTTTTATGCGGTATCTTGGACGTGCTCTGTCAGTTTTCATTCAAATTTGGCACATACATGTACTTTATACATGTTAGGATGCATGTCCATGACAATTTGTTTCAAAATCTTGTCAAGGATGGCCGATTGACAGCCATCTGACTTTTTGGCCTTACTACGATATTTCCACAATTTATGTACCATTTTCATTCGTATTTGGCACATCATACATATCAGTGTGTTTCATAATCAGATCAAAGATGGCCGAATAACTGCTGCTTTTATTTTGGCCATATTACTATGACACGAAACACGTGTTTTGATGTAAATAAACAATCTGTTGTATACGCCACTTGGAACTCAATTTTCAAGGACACACTCGCAACAACCCCTCCGCTTTAATATGATGAGCACAAAGAGAACTTAACGGGGACTGTGTCATTTTCAATGACTTGTTAGGTACAGAGGGCTTCTTAGGTGTAGACAGTTGTACAGAGGACTTCTTAGGTGTAGACAGTTGTACAGATGGCGTCTTAGGTGTAGACAGTTGTACAAAGGGCTTCTTAGGTGTAGACAGTTGTACAAGGGGCTTCTTAGATGCAGACAGTTGTACAAGAGCTTCTTAGGTGTAGCCAGTTGTACAGAGGGCTTCTTAGGTGTAGACAGTTGTACAAGGGGCTTCTTAGGTACAGAGAGTTGTACAGAGAGCATCTTAGGTGTAGACAGTTGTACAGAGGGCTGCTTAGGTGTAGACAGTTGTACAAGGGGCTTCTTAGGTGTAGACAGTTGTACAAGAGGCTTCTTAGGTGCAGACAGTTGTACAAGAGCTTCTTAGGTGCAGACAGTTGTACAAGAGCTTCTTAGGTGCAGACAGTTGTACAAGAGCTTCTTAGGTGTAGACAGTTATACAAGGGCTTCTTACGTACAGAGAGTTGTACATAGGGCTTCTTAGATGTAGACAGTTGTACAGAGGGCTGCTTAGGTGTAGACAGTTGTACAAGGGGCTTCTTAGGTGTAGGCAGTTGTACATAAGGCTCCTTAGGTGTAGACAGTTGAACAGAGGGCTTCTTAGGTGTTGATAGTTGTACAAGGGGCTTCTTAGGTGTAGACAGTTGTACAAGAGGCTTCTTAGGTGTAGACAGTTGTACAAGTGGCTTCTTAGGTGTAGACAGTTGTACAAAGGGCTTCTTAGGTGTAGACAGTTGTACAAAGGGCTTCTTAGGTGTAGACAGTTGTACAAGGGGCTTCTTAGATGTAGACAATTGTACAGAGGGCTGCTTAGGTGTAGACAGTTGTACAATGGGCTTCTTAGGTGCAGACAGTTGTACAAGGGGCTTCTTAGATGTAGACAATTGTACAAGGGGCTTCTTAGATGTAGACAGTTGTACAAGGGGCTTCTTAGATGTAGACAATTGTACAGAGGGTTGCTTAGGTGTAGACAGTTGTACAATGGGCTTCTTAGGTGCAGACAGTTGTACAAGGGGCTTAGATGCAGACAGTTGTACAGAGGGCTTCTTAGGTGTAGACAGTTGTACAGAGGGCTTCTTAGGTGTAGACAGTTGTACAGAGGGCTTCTTAGATGTAGACAGTTGTACAGAGGGCTTCTTAGGTGTAGACAGTTGTACAGAGGGCTTCTTAGGTGTAGACAGTTGTACAGAGGGCTTCTTAGGTGTAGACAGTTGTACAAGGGCTTCTTAGGTACAGAGAGTTGTACAGAGGGCTTCTTAGGTGTAGACAGTTGTACAAGGGGCTTCTTAGGTGTAGACAGTTGTACATAAGGCTCCTTAGGTGTAGACAGTTGTACGGAGGGCTTCTTAGGTGTAAACAGTTGTACAGAAGGCTTCTTAGTTGTAGACAGTTGTACAAGGGGCTTCTTAGGTACAGAGAGTTGTACAGAGGGCTTCTTAGATGTAGACAGTTGTACAAGGGGCTTCTTAGATGTGGACAGTTGTACAGAGGGCTTCTTAGGTGTAGACAGTTGTACAGAGGGCTTCTTAGGTGTAAACAGTTGTACAGAGGGCTTCTTAGATGTAGTACAGAGGGCTTCTTAGATGTAGACAGTTGTACAGAGGGCTTCTTAGGTGTAGACAGTTGTACAAGGGGCTTCTTAGGTGTAGACAGTTGTACAAGGAGCTTCTTAGATGTGTACAGTTGTACAAGGGGCTTCTTAGGTGTAGACAGTTGTACAAGGGGCTTCTTAGGTGTAGACAGTTGTACAGAGGGCTGCTTAGGTGTAGACAGTTGTACAGAGGGCTTCTTAGGTATAAGACAGTTGTACAGAGGGCTTCTTAGGTGTAGACAGTTGTACAAGGGGCTTCTTAGGTGTAGACAGTTGTACAGAGGGCTGCTTAGGTGTAGACAGTTGTACAGAGGGCTTCTTAGGTATAGACAGTTGTACAGAGGGCTTCTTAGGTGTAGACAGTTGTACAAGGGGCTTCTTAGGTGTAGACAGTTGTACAAGTGGCTTCTTAGATGTAGACAGTTGTACAAGGGGCTTCTTAGGTGTAGACAGTTGTACAGAGGGCTTCTTAGGTGTAGACAGTTGTACAAGGGGCTTCTTAGGTGTAGACAGTTGTACAGAGGGCTTCTTAGGTGTAGACAGTTGTACAAGAGTCCGACCGTCTGTGTGTCCGTCTGTCCGTGCGTCAGCCTGTCCGTCATATTTTAGAATCCTGTGGACCAATTCCGTTCATTCTTTGCATGTGCCTAGTACCTTATGTGGGACATATGCACATGCAGTAGTTTAGCGATTCGATTCAAAATGGCCGACTGGCAGCCATCTTGTTTTTTGAAAATGTTGTATTTTGGACATGCTTTGTCAGTTGTCATTCAAACTTGGTACATAGATTATACATGTTAGAATACATGTTCATTACGATTTATTTCACAATTGGATCAAAGATGGTCGACTGGCAGGCATCTTGTTTTTGTTTTTTTATGCGATATCTTGGACGTGCTCTGTCAGTTTTCATTCAAATTTGGCACATACATGTACTTTATACATGTTAGGATGCATGTCCATGACAATTTGTTTCAAAATCTTGTCAAGGATGGCCGATTGACAGCCATCTGACTTTTTGGCCTTACTACGATATTTCCACAATTTATGTACCATTTTCATTCGTATTTGGCACATCATATATATCAGTGTGTTTCATAATCAGATCAAAGATGGCCGAATAACGGCTGTTTTTATTTTGGTCATATTACTATGACATGAAACACGTGTTTTGATGTAAATAAACAATATGTTGTATACGCCACTTGGAACTCAAGTTTCAAGGACACACTCGCGACAACCCTTCCGCTTTAATATGATGAGCACAAAGAGAACTTAACGGGGACTGTGTCATTTTCAATGACTTGTATTCTATAAATATATGTGAGCTGAATAATAATTTGTAAATTTTGTGAATTGAAGTGAATTTAATTTCGTTCTATAAATATATGTACATTGTATTATATTCTATGAAATATAGAATCTCTAATTCGACTCGTTGTCCACTTCAAGTAAAATAAGTTAATATTCATAAATTTACCTTGGTCTTGTTCCAAAATCACCTACAGAATAATAATATTCGTCTTCTGGTCAAATTACAAATATTTACGATCACGTGGCCTTAAATGAAATTTGACGGTCACTATTTGACGGTGTGAGGTGGTGATGAAATGAGAATGGTCACTGTCTCGCTCTTACCGTCTCTTCCGTCCGCCATTCCTGTAGTGAACTAATACATACAGCAAACAAGACGAAAAACACCACTTTTACGATCATGGTTCTGTCAGCTGATCTTAACTAGCGACGTGAAAAGAACAGCCCATGTCCTTCGTTTGATACAGTGCACTGACCATGAATAAATCGCCGTTGGTGTGCGTTGATACGGCTATTTTGATTGGATACCAGTCACGTCATTATAAGAGAATGTACACCAGGTGTTTATTTCCAGGCCTTGAAGAGATGTTAACTGACACGAGGTCAGCATATGTCACTGCGCCCTCATCGACCTCTACACAAACTACTGGATGCACTCCGGCAAGCGAGAATCCTGGCGAGGAAGCAGTAATTCACGGAAATGCTGAAGTCACCCTTTAAAAAAATGTTCTATAATCTGAAACTGCCCAGGACATCCACTTCCTTAATACAATGGGGTAGTTTAAGGGTAGTGGTAGCCGCGTCCTCTTCAACATTGGACTCTTGGCAAAGACCACGCCTCTTTATTAAATAGTGAGCACATTTTAACAGATTTCCGTGATTTGTCTTGTTGCCCGTTCTACTATTAGTTATGATTCAGTGCAACATTTTTTTTCTTATCTGTTAACTTTGTGTCGATTTTATCAGAAAATTGTATATATACTATAATGTAGCTACGGTTGACATGGCTGTCAACTGATGTTTGCATATTAAATCTTTTCTTTGGGTAAGTTTAGTTATTGACGTGTCACTATCCATTTTGCCTCACACTGGCACACTAACAGTAATGCCTCTATAAACATTTTACTATTTTACTAATTTTTATTGATCTTAATCGTCATGATCGCAGAGTGGGCGTAACCAACGATTTAATTGCATAAAACAAAAACACCTTATAGCATTAATAATATTGTATAGATGTATTCCTTAATTCCTGGACAGATGAATGTTAATTTTATGCGACGAGTGCCGGGCGTGTATTTTTAGTTGCAGTGCCCTCAACGTTAACATTTTTATTCGTTTTATTCTATTTATCATTCACTCGACAATCACTCCTCCACCCAGCTTCTCTCTCAGAAAAAAACTACTTCAGCCATTGGTGAGTTTTCTGAATATATTAACGTACATCATTAAAAAAATCATCAAAAATCTAATTCATGCTGTCTTTCAGAATAGTTTATGCCTGTTGAACGTATTAAATGAGTGTGATTCAGGTCGTATTAAATGAGTGTGATTCAGGTCGTATGAAATGAGTGCGATTCAGGTCGTATTAAATGAGTGCGATTCAGGTCATATTAAATGAGTGTGATTCAGGTCGTATTAAATGAGTGTGATTCAGGTCGTATTTAATGAGTGTGATTCAGGTCGTATGAAATGAGTGCGATTCAGGTCGTATTAAATGAGTGTGATTCAGGTCGTATTAAATGAGTGTGATTCAGGTCGTATGAAATGAGTGCGATTCAGGTCGTATTAAATGAGTGCGATTCAGGTCATATTAAATGAGTGTGATTCAGGTCGTATTAAATGAGTGTGATTCAGGTCGTATTAAATGAGTGGGATTCAGGTCGTATTAAATGAGTGTGATTCAGGCCGTATTAAATGAGTGTGATTCAGGCCGTAATAAATGAGTGCGATTCAGGCCGTATGAAATGAGTGCGATTCAGGTCGTATTAAATGAGTGCGATTCAGGTCATATTAAATGAGTGTGATTCAGGTCGTATTAAAGGAGTGTGATTCAGGTCGTATTAAATGAGTGTGATTCAGGTCGTATTAAATGAGTGTGATTCAGGCCGTATTAAATGAGTGTGATTCAGGCCGTAATAAATGAGTGCGATTCAGGCCGTATTAAATGAGTGTGATTCACGTCGTATTAAAGGAGTGTGATTCAGGTCATATTAAATGAGTGCGATTCAGGCCGTATTAAATGAGTGTGATTCACGTCGTATTAAAGGAGTGTGATTCAGGTCGTATTAAATGAGTGTGATTCAGGTCGTATTTAATGAGTGTGATTCAGGTCGTATTTAATGAGTGTGATTCAGGCCGTATTAAATGAGTGTGATTCACGTCGTATTAAAGGAGTGTGATTCAGGTCGTATTAAATGAGTGTGATTCAGGTCGTATTAAATGAGTGTGATTCAGTTCGTATTAAATGAGTGTGATTCAGGTCGTATTAAATGAGTGTGATTCAGGCCGTAATAAATGAGTGTGATTCAGACCGTATAAAATGAGTGTGATTCAGGTCGTATTAAATGAGTGTGATTCAGGTCGTATTAAATGAGTGGGATTCAGGTCGTATTAAATGAGTGTGATTCAGGTCGTATTTAATGAGTGGGATTCAGGTCGTATTTAATGAGTGTGATTCAGGTCGTATTTAATGAGTGTGATTCAGGTCGTATTTAATGAGTGTGATTCAGGTCGTATTTAATGAGTGTGATTCAGGTCGTATTAAATGAGTGTGATTCAAGTCTGATTAAATGAGCCAAATAGTCAACTGATCAAGACTGTATCTGGATTACACGGTGATCACTCTGCACCGCAAAAAAAAAAAAAACGATTCTACTCTGAATGATACTATATCAATATGTACCAATAAGATAATTAGTACATTACATTGAAACCTCCATCGCCTGCTTCGTGTTACATCATACATACTTCAGTTTGTGAGTATACCTCTAATGCAGACAAACTGAAAATAATCTGTCACCATCTTCAACTTGACAGACGTCACAATGATGACAATTCAAGATAACAACATACGGTTAAACCACGGCTGTACACTTGCAATCACTGAACGATATTGAATAACCTTGATTCGCCGAGTTAACACTGTGCTCGGCAAATGTGCAGATATACATAGTCTCAACCTATACTGACCCCCTGCCTGACTATCGTATTAAACAGGCCAATCTCTTCTTGGTATAAGCAATCGATTATATCGGTGGGTTATTGGTGAAGCACACTCATAACAAGTCCACTTAAAAGGCCTATGTGTGTTTATTCACACGTATGATCACACACGCAATACATTTGGAACTTGTTAATGACCTGACTACTGCTTCATTTCTATTAGCCCTCCGCCGGTTGATGCCCCTCACTCCATTACACTTCGTTAGTCAACCACTAGGAACCCTACTTCATTCAACTCTATCTTTACTGAATTCTGCCTTAAGCCACCCAATAGCCCTCAATTGCCAATAACACGTCACCGCACTTCAACACTGGATTTTTTGGAAACCAGAATACCTGACAATTCTCTCGTGAACGATCGATCTTTGCGATCGATAAAAGTATTAAAAATTTTCACATCGGAGACATTATTTTGGCTCACAATAACATTCATAAGCAAGTACATTGGCATGTCACTGAGTTATTACCAGCAGCAGATGGCATTGTTAGAACCGTAGAAATACCGACACAAAATTGTAAACCAATAGACCTATTTTGACGTATGTATCCATCCAACAAACCAAGAAGAGCAACTCTTTGAAGATAATACAGATCAAAATTATTCAAAACAATCGAGTTTCTGTATCAGACTTTCTACCAGTTAAACAACCACACCGATTTAAAGGTTCACAGATACATTAAAATTCTGATAAATAAAGATTAGGTGTGGTCAAACATTTATTGACAATTGTTATACAATTGATCGAACATTAAGCTTTAAATTGCATTCTTAAGTTAATTTTTAAGTTGTGATTTCACTGTACTATGTTGGCAATATTGTCTGATATAGATAGATATCTAATATTCGTTGCCATAATTACCTTTTCACTCAGTGTCCATTGTAGTCTTCATCCATGCATATCCCGCAGTGATGCGGAAAAACACTGTTGGATACGACGGATCGGCACATCCCCCTGGCAACCAAGATGCAATACCAGCCAGATACCATCTCCCATCCCTTTTCTGACAAACCAATGGTGTTCCACTATCTCCCTATGTCCGATATGGTTCAAATACAAACAAAAAATAGGAGTTAAAATGAACTATTTATACGATTGGTTCACAGTGAGTGAATCATATATTGAACAGGAACTCGGCATTTGATTGACACAATGGGACCTTATACCAAGTAAGAACGAATAAATAATAACACACTAATTAATCTTTTGAAATGCAGTAAGAATTGCAAAGACATTTACCCGCACATCTAAATTATTAATTTAAATCTAGAAAAATGTGAAACAAATGTAAAGCTGTTTCAAGTATGATGGTTAGTAAGAATCCCGATTAAGGGTTCCAAGAAGCAGAATTTTGAGTTTCATTAAATATATTTCACATTAGGAACTCTTACCACGCATACACCTATAGCTTCGGAAGTGTACGTCCCACAGAGCATGGCTTCAGTCAGAGTCTCTCCAAACGAGGTGGCACATTTCATGTCATTGGAAATAACAACTGGTGCTTGCTTCAAAGCATCCGGGTATGTTGCTGACAAAGATGAAAAACCCCAGAATGAACAGAATTAAAACAGCGAAAGGAGAACATGGCACCTTCTAGCGATGACATGTTTATGTAGCGTCAAAATGATGAATGGACAACAATACTTACGATAATTTTCCATCTTCCCCCACCCAGTCACCATACATTTTTCACCAACACGAAAGAATTGTTCAAATTGTGTTGTAGGCAAACAAGCTGGATGCACGAAGTCGTTGCATGGCAGCTCAGTACTAGTGCGCAATAACGCAAAGTCATACTTGAAAAACATTTCGTTATCATTGTGAATATGAACAGAATCCACTTCTGTTTTGAATTCTTGAAGTGAAGTCGAGGACAAGGATAATGCTCCAACTCGTATCTTGATCAGTCGAGATTTGAATATCGTCACACTCGTGTCTTTAAAGTTAAAACTGCAAAAATGAACATAAAATATAGCCGTCAACAACAATAACCTGATTTCATGAACTCAATTGATCAGCAATTGAACTTATAGTTCAATGTCATTTTGAACTGGTTCCTCTGTGTTGGCAGGTGCTCAGTATAATGGTAATTATTGTTTAAGTTAACGAAAAACACCGTTTATTTGCTGTGATGAATGTTGATTATATCAATCCGGTAGCATACCTGTATCCATTCTGTGTCTGGTAGCATACCTGTATCAATTCTTCGTGTGGTAGCATACCTGTATCCATTCTGTGCCTGGTACCATCCTTATATCCATTCTGTGTCTGGTAGCATACCTGTATCAATTCTGTGTCTGGTAGCATACCTGCATCAATTCTGTGTCTGGTAGCATACCTGCAATCATTCTGTGTCTGGTAGCATACCTGTATCAATTCTGTGTGTGGTAGCATACCTGTATCAATACTGTGTCTGGTAGCATACCTGTATCAATTCTGTGCCTGGTAGCATACCTGTATCCATTCTGTGTCTGGTAGCATAACTGTATGAATTCTGTGCCTGGTAGCATACCTGGATCCATTCTGTGTCTGGCAGCATACCTGTATCAATTCTGTGCCTGGTAGCATACCTGTATAAATTCTGTCGCTGGTAGCATACTTGTATCCATTCTATGCCTGGTAACATATCTGTATCCATTCAGTGCCTGGTAGTATACCTGTATCAAGTCTGTCTCTGGTAGCATATCTGTATCAATTCTGTCTCTGGTAGCATACCTGTATCCATTATGTGTCTGGTAGCCGACGTGTATCCATTATGTGACTGGTAGCATACCTGTATCCATTCTGTGCCTGATAGCATACCTGTATCAATTCTGTGTCTGGTAGCATACCTGTAACAATTTAGTACCTGGTAGCATATCTGTATCAATTCTGTCTCTGGTAGCATACCTGTATCCATTATGTGTCTGGTAGCCGACGTGTATCCATTATGTGACTGGTAGCATACCTGTATCCATTCTGTGCCTGATAGCATACCTGTACCAATTATGTGCCTGGTGGTATACCTGTAACAATTCTGTGTGTGGTAGCATACCTGTACCGATTGTGTGCTTGGTAGCATACCTGTATCAATTCTGTGCCTGGTAGCATACCTGTACCAATTCTGTGCTTAGTCGCATACCTTACCAATTCTGTGCCCGGTAACATACCTGTACCAATTCTGTGTGTGGTAATATACGTATATCAATTCTGTGCCTGGTAACATATCTATATCGATTCTTTACCTGGTAACATACCTGTACCAATTCTGTGCCTGGTAGCATACCTGTACCAATTCTGTGCTTGGTCGCATACCTGTGTCCATTCTGTGCCTGATAGCATACCTGTGTCCATTCTGTGTCTGGTAGCATACCTGTATCCATTCTGTGCCTGGTAACATACCTGTATCAATGCTGTGCCTGGTGGCATACCTGTATCCATTCTGTGTCCGGTAGCATACCTGTATAAATTCTGTCGCTGGTAGCATACTTGTATCCATTCTATGCCTGGTAGCATGCCTGTATCCATTCTATGCCTGGTAACATATCTGTATCCATTCAGTGCCTGATCGCATGCCTGTATCAATTCTGTCTCTGGTAGCAAATCTGTATCAATTCTGTCCCTGGTAGCATACCTGTATCAATTCTGTCTCTGGTAGCATACCTGTACCAATTCTGTGCTTGGTCGCATACCTGTATCCATTCTGTGCCTGATAGCATACCTGTATCAATTCTGTGTCTGGTAGCATACCTGTATCCATTCTGTCCCTGGTAACATACATGTACCTGCATCAATGCTGTGTCTGGTAGCATACCTGTATCCATTCTGTGCCTGGTAACATACCTGTATCAATTCTGTGTCCGGTAGCATACCTGTATAAATTCTGTCGCTGGTAGCATACTTGTATCCATTCTATGCCTGGTAGCATGCCTGTATCCATTCTATGCCTGGTAACATATCTGTATCCATTCAGTGCCTGATCTCATGCCTGTATCAATTCTGTCTCTGGTAGCAAATCTGTATCAATTCTGTCCCTGGTAGCATAACTGTATGAATTCTGTGCCTGGTAGCATACCTGGATCCATTCTGTGTCTGGCAGCATACCTGTATCAATTCTGTGCCTGGTAGCATACCTGTATAAATTCTGTCGCTGGTAGCATACTTGTATCCATTCTATGCCTGGTAGCATGCCTGTATCCATTCTATGCCTGGTAACATATCTGTATCCATTCAGTGCCTGATCGGATGCCTGTATCAATTCTGTCTCTGGTAGCAAATCTGTATCAATTCTGTCCCTGGTAGCATAACTGTATGAATTCTGTGCCTGGTAGCATACCTGGATCCATTCTGTGTCTGGTAGCCGACGTGTATCCATTATGTGACTGGTAGCATACCTGTATCCATTCTGTGCCTGATAGCATACCTGTATCAATTCTGTGTCTGGTAGCATACCTGTAACAATTCAGTACCTGGTAGCATACCTGTATCAATACTGTGTCTGGTAGCATACCTGTATCAATTCTGTGTGTGGTAGCATACCTGTATCAATTCTGTGCCTTGTAACATACCTGTACCAATTCTGTGCCTGGTAGCATACCTGTACCAATTCTGTGCCTGGTAACATACCTGTATCAATTCTGTGCCTTGTAACATACCTGTATCAATTCTGTGCCTGGTAACGTACCTGTATCAATTCTTTTCCTGGTAGCATACCTGTATCCATTCTGTGCCTGATAGCATACCTGTATCAATTCTGTCCCTGGTAACATACCTGTATCAATGCTGTGTCTGGTAGCATACCTGTATCCATTCTGTGCCTGGTAACATACCTGTATCAATGCTGTGCCTGGTAGCATACCTGTATCAATGCTGTGCCTGGTAGCATACCTGTATCCATTCTGTGTCCGGTAGCATACCTGTATAAATTCTGTCGCTGGTAGCATACTTGTATCCATTCTATGCCTGGTAGCATGCCTGTATCCATTCTATGCCTGGTAACATATCTGTATCCATTCAGTGCCTGATCGCATGCCTGTATCAATTCTGTCTCTGGTAGCAAATCTGTATCAATTCTGTCCCTGGTAGCATACCTGTATCCATTATGTGTCTGGTAGCATACCTGTATCCATTATGTGACTGGTAGCATGCCTGTATCCATTCTGTGTCTGATAGTATACCTGTATCAATTCTGTGTGTGGTAATATACCTATATCAATTCTGTGCCTGGTAACATATCTATATCAATTCTTTACCTGGTAACATACCTGTACCAACTCTGTTTCTTGTAGCATACCTGTGACAATTCAGTACCTGGTAGCATACCTGTATCAATACTGTGTCTGGTAGCATACCTGTACCAATTATGTGCCTGGTGGCATACCTGTACCAATTGTGTGCCTGGTAGCATACCTGTATCAATGCTGTGCCTGGTAGCATACCTGTACCAATTCTGTGTGTGGTAATATACGTATATCAATTCGTTACCTGGTAACATACCTGTACCAATTCTGTGCCTGGTAGCATACCTGTACTAATTATTTGCCTGGTAGCATATCTCTATCAATTCTGTGCCTGGCAGCATACCTGTACCAATTCTGTGCTTGGTCGCATACCTGTATCCATTCTGTGCCTGATAGCATACCTGTATCCATTCTGTGTCCGGTAGCATACCTGTATCCATTCTGTGCCTGGTAACATACCTGTATCAATGCTGTGCCTGGTGGCATACCTGTATCCATTCTGTGTCCGGTAGCATACCTGTATAAATTCTGTCGCTGGTAGCATACTTGTATCCATTCTATGCCTGGTAGCATGCCTGTATCCATTCTATGCCTGGTAACATATCTGTATCCATTCAGTGCCTGATCGCATGCCTGTATCAATTCTGTCTCTGGTAGCAAATCTGTATCAATTCTGTCCCTGGTAGCATACCTGTATCAATTCTGTCTCTGGTAGCATACCTGTACCAATTCTGTGCTTGGTCGCATACCTGTATCCATTCTGTGCCTGATAGCATACCTGTATCAATTCTGTGTCTGGTAGCATACCTGTATCCATTCTGTCCCTGGTAACATACATGTACCTGCATCAATGCTGTGTCTGGTAGCATACCTGTATCCATTCTGTGCCTGGTAACATACCTGTATCAATTCTGTGTCCGGTAGCATACCTGTATAAATTCTGTCGCTGGTAGCATACTTGTATCCATTCTATGCCTGGTAGCATGCCTGTATCCATTCTATGCCTGGTAACATATCTGTATCCATTCAGTGCCTGATCTCATGCCTGTATCAATTCTGTCTCTGGTAGCAAATCTGTATCAATTCTGTCCCTGGTAGCATAACTGTATGAATTCTGTGCCTGGTAGCATACCTGGATCCATTCTGTGTCTGGCAGCATACCTGTATCAATTCTGTGCCTGGTAGCATACCTGTATAAATTCTGTCGCTGGTAGCATACTTGTATCCATTCTATGCCTGGTAGCATGCCTGTATCCATTCTATGCCTGGTAACATATCTGTATCCATTCAGTGCCTGATCGGATGCCTGTATCAATTCTGTCTCTGGTAGCAAATCTGTATCAATTCTGTCCCTGGTAGCATAACTGTATGAATTCTGTGCCTGGTAGCATACCTGGATCCATTCTGTGTCTGGTAGCCGACGTGTATCCATTATGTGACTGGTAGCATACCTGTATCCATTCTGTGCCTGATAGCATACCTGTATCAATTCTGTGTCTGGTAGCATACCTGTAACAATTCAGTACCTGGTAGCATACCTGTATCAATACTGTGTCTGGTAGCATACCTGTATCAATTCTGTGTGTGGTAGCATACCTGTATCAATTCTGTGCCTTGTAACATACCTGTACCAATTCTGTGCCTGGTAGCATACCTGTACCAATTCTGTGCCTGGTAACATACCTGTATCAATTCTGTGCCTTGTAACATACCTGTATCAATTCTGTGCCTGGTAACGTACCTGTATCAATTCTTTTCCTGGTAGCATACCTGTATCCATTCTGTGCCTGATAGCATACCTGTATCAATTCTGTCCCTGGTAACATACCTGTATCAATGCTGTGTCTGGTAGCATACCTGTATCCATTCTGTGCCTGGTAACATACCTGTATCAATGCTGTGCCTGGTAGCATACCTGTATCAATGCTGTGCCTGGTAGCATACCTGTATCCATTCTGTGTCCGGTAGCATACCTGTATAAATTCTGTCGCTGGTAGCATACTTGTATCCATTCTATGCCTGGTAGCATGCCTGTATCCATTCTATGCCTGGTAACATATCTGTATCCATTCAGTGCCTGATCGCATGCCTGTATCAATTCTGTCTCTGGTAGCAAATCTGTATCAATTCTGTCCCTGGTAGCATACCTGTATCCATTATGTGTCTGGTAGCATACCTGTATCCATTATGTGACTGGTAGCATGCCTGTATCCATTCTGTGTCTGATAGTATACCTGTATCAATTCTGTGTGTGGTAATATACCTATATCAATTCTGTGCCTGGTAACATATCTATATCAATTCTTTACCTGGTAACATACCTGTACCAACTCTGTTTCTTGTAGCATACCTGTGACAATTCAGTACCTGGTAGCATACCTGTATCAATACTGTGTCTGGTAGCATACCTGTACCAATTATGTGCCTGGTGGCATACCTGTACCAATTGTGTGCCTGGTAGCATACCTGTATCAATGCTGTGCCTGGTAGCATACCTGTACCAATTCTGTGTGTGGTAATATACGTATATCAATTCGTTACCTGGTAACATACCTGTACCAATTCTGTGCCTGGTAGCATACCTGTACTAATTATTTGCCTGGTAGCATATCTCTATCAATTCTGTGCCTGGCAGCATACCTGTACCAATTCTGTGCTTGGTCGCATACCTGTATCCATTCTGTGCCTGATAGCATACCTGTATCCATTCTGTGTCCGGTAGCATACCTGTATCCATTCTGTCGCTGGTAGCATACTTGTATCCATTTTATGCCTGGTAGCATGCCTGTATCCATTCAGTGCCTGGTAGGATACCTATATCAATTCTGTGCCTGCTGGCATACCTGTATCAATTCTGTCTCTGGTAGCATAACTGTATCAATACTGTGTCTGGCAGCATACCTGTACCAATTATGTGTGCCTGGTGGCATACCTGTATCAATTCTGTGTGTGGTAATATACCTATATCAATTCTGTGCCTGGTAACATATCTATATCAGTTCATTACCTGGTAACATACCTGTACCTATTCAGTTCCTGGTAACATATCTATATCAATTCTTTACCTGGTAACATACCTGTACCAATTCTGTTCCTTGTGGCATACCTGTAACAATTCAGTACCTGGTAGCATACCTGTATCAATACTGTGTCTGGTAGCATAACTGTACCAATTATGTGCCTAGTGGCATACCTGTATCAATTCTGTGCCTGGTAGCATACTGTCGCATACGACTTGTTACCACTTCCGTGTGACTGAGAATGTTCTAGAACCGTACTGTGTCTGGGAGGAATTTTTTGAAACTGGTTGAATAGGTAAGAGAACACGGTAGGAGGCAATATAAGGTAATGGAATATTCTATAAATTTGTAGTAAGTCTCAGACTCATTATGTATGCTGATGTGATGGTCTATTTATAGACAGTGTGGGTTTATATAGGGGAGTTGTTCAGCACTGAGATCAGATCGGAGATCTTGTTGAATTGTATTGGAGTTTAAGTATCTAGTTATTGGAGTTTTACCGCGTTATTGTACTTGATGTTTGCAGAGTATAATAATACCAGTACCAGTTGAAACCTCATCTGTTGGCTCCGTGTTCGTATTTTATCATTGCCGCCAGGGAAGTCTTTTTGTTACTGTTGCCATTTGGGTATTTGAACCATCACACCTGTACTATACCAATTACGGTAATATTACGTTGCGTGTGACACATACCTGTATCCATCTTGTACCTGGTAGCATACCTATATCAATTCTGTGCCTGTTAACATATCTATATTAATTCTTTACCTGGTAGCATACCTGTACCAATTCTGTCTCTGGTAGCATACCTGTATCAATTCTGTATCTGGTAGCATACATATATCAATTCTGTCTCTGGTAGCATACATGTATCCATTCTGTGTCTTGTAGCATACCTGTATCCATTCTGTGCCTGGTAGCATACCTGTATCCATTCTGTGCCTGATAGCATACCTGTATCAATTCTGTTTCTGGTAGCATACCTGTATCCATTCTGTGCCTGGTAGCATACCTGTATCAATTCTGTCTCTGGTAGCATACCTGTATCCATTATGTGTCTGGTAGCATACCTATATCCATTCTGTGCCTGGTAGGATGCCTGTATCAATTCTGTGTCTTGTAGCATACCTGTATCAATTCTGTGCCTGGTAACATATCTATATCAATTCTTTACCTGGTAATATACCTGTACCAATTCTGTTCTTTGTAGCATACCTGTAACAATTCAGTACCTGGTAGCATACCTGTATCAAAACTGTGTCTGGTAGCATACCTGTACCAATTATGTGCCTATTGGTATACCTGTACCAATTCTGTGTTTGGTCGCATACCTTACCCATTCTGTGCCCGGTAGCATACCTGTACCAATTGTGTGTGGTAATATACGTATATCAGTTCTGTGCCTGGTAACATATCTATATCGATTCTTTACCTGGTAACATACCTGTACCAATTCTGTGCCTAGTAGCATACCTGTACCAATTATGTGCCTGGTAACATACCTGTACCAATTCTGTGCAAGGTAGCAAACATGTATCAATTCTGTGTCTGGTAACATACCTGTATCAATTCTGTCTCTGGTTGCATACCTGTACCAATTCTGTCTCTGGTAGCATACCTGTATCCATTCTGTGTCTGGTAACATACCTGTATCAACTCTGTGCAAGGTAACATACATGTACCAATTCTTTGCAAGGTAACATACCTGTATCAATTCTGTGCAAGGTAGCACACCTGTACCAATTCTGTGTCTGGTAAAATACCTGTATCAATTCTGTCTCTGGTAGCATATCTGTATCTATTCTGTGTCTGGTAACATACCTGTATCAAATCTGTGCCTGGTATCATACCTGTACCAATTCTGTGCAAGGTAGCATACTTGTATCAATTCTGTCTCTGGTAGCACACCTGTATCCATTCTGTGCTTGGTAGCATACCTGTACCAATTCTGTGCAAGGTAGCATACCTGTATCAATTCTGTGCCTGGAAACATACCTGTATCAATTCTGTGACTGGTAGCATTCCTGTATCAATTCTGTGCCTGGACACATGCCTGTATCAATTCTGTGACTGGTAGCATACCTGTATCAATTCTGTCTGTGGTAGCATACGTGTATCAATTCTGTGACTGTTAACATACCTGTACCAATTCTGTACAAGGTAGGATACCTGTATCAGTTCTGTCTCTGGTAGCATACCTGTATCTATTCTGTGCCTGGTAACATACCTGTACCAATTCTGTGCAAAGTAGCATACCTGTACCAATTCTGTGTCTGGTAGCATACCTGTACCAATTCTGTACAAGGTAGCACACCTGTAGCAATTCTGTGCAAGGTAACATACCTGTATCAATTCTGTGCAAGGTAGCACACCTGTATCAATTCTGTGCCTGGTAACATACCTGTACCAATTCTGTTCAAGGTAGCACACCTGTATCAATTATGTGTCTGGTAACATACCTGTACCAATTCTGTGCAAAGTAGCATACATGTACCAATTCTGTGTCTGGTAGCATACCTGTACCAATTCTGTACAAGGTAGCACACCTGTAGCAATTCTGTGCAAGGTAACATACCTGTATCAATTCTGTGCAAGGTAGCACACCTGTATCAATTCTGTGCCTGGTAACATACCTGTACCAATTCTGTTCAAGGTAGCACACCTGTATCAATTATGTGTATGGTAACATACCTGTATCAATTCTGTGCAAGGTAACATACATGTACCAATTCTGTGCAAGGTAACATACCTGTACCAATTCTGTGCAAGGTAGCACACCTGTACCAAATCTGTGTCTGGTAACATACCTGTATCAATTCTATCTCTGGTAACATACCTGTACCAATTCTGTGCCTGGTAGCACACCTGTATCCATTCTGTGCTTGGTAGCACACCTGTATCAATTCTGTGCCTGGTAACATACCTGTACCAATTCTGTGCCTGGTAATATGCCTGTATCAATTATGTGCAAGGTAACATACCTGTACCAATTCTGTGCAAGGTAGGATACCTGTATCAATTCTGTCTCTGGTAGCACACCTGTATGCTTTCTGTGTCTGGTAACATACCTGAATCAATTCTGTGCCTGGTAACATACCTGTACCAATTCTGTGCCTGGTAACATACCTGCATCAACTCTGTGCAAGGTAACATACATGTACCAATTCTTTGCAAGGTAACATACCTGTATCAATTCTGTGCAAGGTAGCACACCTGTACCAATTCTGTGTCTGGTAAAATACCTGTATCAATTCTGTCTCTGGTAGCATATCTGTATCTATTCTGTGTCTGGTAACATACCTGTATCAAATGTGTGCCTGGTAACATACCTGTACCAATTCTGTGCAAGGTAGCGTACTTGTATCAATTCTGTCTCTGGTAGCACACCTGTATCCATTCTGTGCTTGGTAGCATACCTGTACCAATTCTGTGCAAGGTAGCATACCTGTATCAATTCTGTGCCTGGAAACATACCTGTATCAATTCTGTGACTGGTAGCATACCTGTATCAATTCTGTCTCTGGTAGCATACCTGTATCGATTCTGTGACTGGTAACATACCTGTACCAATTCTGTGCAAGGTAGGATACCAGTATCAATTATGTGTCTGGTAACATACCTGTACCAATTCTGTGCAAAGTAGCATACCTGTACCAATTCTGTGTCAGGTAGCACACCTGAAGCAATTCTGTGCAAGGTAACATACCTGTATCAATTCTGTGCAAGGTAGCACACCTGTATCAATTCTGTGCCTGGTAACATACCTGTACCAATTCTGTTCAAGGTAGCACACCTGTATCAATTATGTGTATGGTAACATACCTGTATCAATTCTGTGCAAAGTAACATACCTGTACCAATTCTGTTCAAGGTAGCACACCTGTACCAATTCTGTGTCTGGTAACATACCTGTATCAATTCTATCTCTGGTAACATACCTGTACCAATTCTGTGCTTGGTAGCATACCTGTATCAATTCTGTGCCTGGAAATATCCTGTATCAATTCTGTGCCTGGTAACATACCTGTACCAATTCTGTGCCTGGTAACATGCCTGTATCAATTATGTGCAAGGTAGCATACCTGTACCAATTCTGTGCAAGGTAGGATACCTGTATCAATTCTGTCTCTGGTAGCACACCTGTATGCTTTCTGTGTCTGGTAACATACCTGAATCAATTCTGTGCCTGGTAACATACCTGTACCAATTCTGTGCCTGGTAACATACCTGTATCAATTCTGTGCAAGGTAACATACCTGTACCAATTCTGTGCAAGGTAACATACCTGTACCAATTCTGTGCAAGTTAGCATACTTGTATCAATTCTGTCTCTGGTAGCACACCTGAATCCATTCTGTGCTTGGTAGTATACCTGTATCAATTCTGTCTCTGGTAGCATACGTGTATCAATTCTGTGACTGGTAACATACCTGTACCAATTCTGTGCAAGGTAGGATACCTGTATCAATTCTGTGTGTGGTAGCATACCTGTATCAGTTCTGTCTCTGGTAGCATACCTGTATCTATTATGTGCCTGGTAACATACCTGTACCAATTCCGTGCAAGGTAGCACACCTGTAGCAATTATGTGTCTGGTAACATACCTGTACCAATCCTGTGTCTGGTAGCATACCTGTACCAATCCTGTGTCTGGTAGCATATCTGTACCAATTCTGTACAAGGTAGCACACCTGTAGCAATTCTGTGCAAGGTAACATACCTGTACCAATTCTGTGCCTGGTAACATACCTGTATCAATTCTGTGCAAGGTAACATATCTGTACCAATTCTGTGCCTGGTAGCACACCTGTATCCATTCTGTGCTTGGTAGCATACCTGTATCAATTCTGTGCAAGGTAGCATGTCTGTATCAATTCTGTGCCTGGAAACATCCTGTATAAATTCTGTGCCTGGTAACATACCTGTACCAATTCTGTGACTGGTAACATACATGTATCAATTCTGTGACTGGTAACATACCTGTATCAATTCGGTGCTTGGTAACATACATGTATCAATTCTGGGCTTGGTAGCATACCTGTATCAATTATGTGCTTGGTAGCATACCTGTATCAATTCTGTGCTTGGCAGCATACCTGTATCAATGCTGGGCTTGGTAGCACACCTGTATCAATTCTGTGCTTGGTAGCATACCTCTATCAATTCTGTGAGTGGAAGTATACCTGTATCAATCCTGTGCTTGGTAGCGTACCTTTACCGATTCTGTGACTGGTAACATACCTGTATCAATTATGTGACTGGTAACATACCTGTATCAATTGTGTGCTTGGTAGCATACCTGTATCAATTCTGTTTGTGGTAGCATACCTGTAACAATTCTGTGTGTGGTAGCATACCTGTATCAATTCTGTGTGTGGTAGCACACCTGTATCAATTCTGTGTGTGGTAGCATACCTGTATCAATTCTGTGTGTGGAAGCATACCTCTATCAATTGTGTGCTTGGTAGAATACCTGTATCTATTCTGTGCCTGGTACCATACCTTACCAATTATGTGTGTGGTAGCACACCTGCATCAATTGTGTGCTTGGTAGCATACCTTTATCAATTCTGTGTGTGGTAGGATACCTTTATCAATTCTGTGCCTGGTAACATATGTGTATCAATTCTGTGACTGGTAAAATACCTGTATCAATTCGGGGCTTGGGAGCATACCGTATCAATTATGTGCTTGGTAGAATACGTGTATCAATTCTGTGCTTGGTAGCATACCTGTATCAATTCTGTGACTGGTAGTATGCCTGTATAAATTCTGTGCTTGGTAGCATACCTGTATCAATTGTGTGTGTGGTAGCATATCTGTATCAATTCTGGGCTTGGTAGCATACCTGTATCAATTCTGTGCTTGGTAGCATACCTGTATCAATTCTGTGCTTGGTAGCATACCTGTAATAATAATAACAACCTTTATTGATATCGTATCCCTTCTGGGATCTAGATTAGAATACAATAAGGATATAAGGAACAATAAAATACATAAGTAATAATAATAATAAAAAAGAAATAAATAGTAATACTGTGAAAATATTATTATATAAATATTTTTATGGTGTTATTTTGAGGCAGCTGGTAAATTGCTTTTCATGAAATTCTCTCTTTTATTGAAACAGTCGCTGATAAACTTGGCAATTGCTTGGACGGTTTCAGAATTTTTGTTATTGAGAAGTGCTTTCAGATTACCGGATAAGTTTACGTTTTCAAACAAAGCATCTCTTTCAAATTTGTACTGGTTACAATTGAAGAGGAAGTGTTCTTCATCTTCAATTTCATTGGAGTCACAGACAGGGCATGTTCTATTTAAGACATCTATGTTGTGATATCGCCCAACTTCAATCTGAAGTATGTGGGCACTTATCCTCAGTTTAGTCATAGATGATCTGTGGATGGGGTTTTTAATAATTTCAAGGTATTTTTCCAGTACAAAATCAGTTTTCAGCTGTCTGTAGGTACGAAGTTTATTTTTGTGATTAGTGCCTTTATTGTCATTATGCATTGTTTCTGTGCAGTGTTTCTCAAACATATTTTTTAGTTTTTTTGTAGCTAATGGGATAATACTGGTTTTTTCGCAAACATCACTAATTTCCAAAAGGTTCAGTAATTTTTTTATGCCTGTGGTCCAATTACTGACGTTTTCTTTGTCCAAATTGGTGCCAAGTTTGTAGGCCTCAGAGATCAGAGTGGTTTCATCCATATGTTTTATTTTCAGACAGTAGTTAATCATACGTTTGATGCTTGAGATGATAAGTGGATATCTTCCCAGTTCAAGTAAACATGCCAAGTTTGTGGCTTTACAGTTTACTTGTAGTAGGTACTTGCACATTTTGTGATGTAATTTTTCCATAGGCAAGGATTGTTTAAACAAGTCTGTTGAGTGCATATTAATAATATCGCTTGTCCAGATTTCACTACAGTAGAGTAAAATTGGTTTAACCATAGCATCAAACAATTTCAGATGTGTTTTGATTGGAATATTTGGGTCTGCATAGAGTAATTGTTTTAGTTTAAAAAGTGCCTTCATTGCTCTGTGACTAAGGTCTTCTTGAGCTCTGTTCAGTTTACCAGTAGCATTGATTTTAACACCAAGGTAGGAGTATGATGAGACGTTTTCCAATTTTTGGCTATTGATTTGAAATCTGAACTTACTTAATATTTTACCTTGCTTGTTGAAAATGATAATCTTTGATTTTGACACATTGATATCTAGTTTCCATTGTTTGCAGTATGTTTCCACTGTGCGTATTGCATTTTGCAGACCATTTTTAGATTGTGATAGGAGGAGGAGGTCATCCGCATACATCAAACATGACAAATGATTGTTTACAAGTACCTGTTTACCTGTATCAATTCTGTGACTGGCAGTATACCTGTATCAATTCTGTGACTGGTAGTATGCCTGTATCAATTCTGTGCTTTCTAGCATACCTGTATCTATTATGTGTGTGGTAGCATACCTGTATCAAGTCTGGGCTTGGTAGCATACCTGTACCAATTCTGTGTCTGGTAACATACCTGTATCAATTGTGTGCTTGGTAGGATACATGTATCAATTCTGTGTGTGGTAGCATACGTGTAACAATTCTGTGTGTGGTAGCATACCTGTATCAATTCTGTGACTGGTAACATACCTGTATCAATTCTGTGCTTGGTAGCATACCTGTATCAATTCTGTGTGTGGTAGCATACTTGTATCAATTGTGTGCTTGGTAGCATACATGTATCATTTGTGTGCTTGGTAGCATACCTGTATCAATTCTGTGCTTGGTAGCATACCTGTATTAATTCTGTGTGTGGTAGCATACCTGTATCAATTATGTGACTGGTAACATACTGTATCAATTGTGTGCTTGGTAGCACACCTGTATCAATTATGTGACTGGTAACATACCTGTATCAATTCTGTGTGTGGTAGCATACTTGTATCAATTCTGTATCTGGTAGCATGCCTGTATCAATTCTGTGTGTGGGAGCATACCAGTATCAATTCTGTGCCTGGCAACATATCTGTATGAATTCTGTGCTTGGTAACATATCTGTATCAATTCTGCGCCTGGTAGCATACCTTACCAATTATGTGTGTGGTAGCACACCTGCATCAATTGTGTGCTTGGTAGCATACATGTATCATTTGTGTGCTTGGTAGCATACCTGTATCAATTCTGTGCTTGGTAGCATACCTGTATTAATTCTGTGTGTGGTAGCATACCTGTATCAATTATGTGACTGGTAACATACCTGTATCAATTGTGTGCTTGGTAGCACACCTGTATCAATTATGTGACTGGTAACATACCTGTATCAATTCTGTGTGTGGTAGCATACTTGTATCAATTCTGTGTCTGGTAGCATGCCTGTATCAATTCTGTGTGTGGGAGCATACCAGTATCAATTCTGTGCCTGGCAACATATCTGTATGAATTCTGTGCTTGGTAACATATCTGTATCAATTCTGTGCCTGGTAGCATACCTTACCAATTATGTGTGTGGTAGCACACCTGCATCAATTGTGTGCTTGGTAGCATACCTTTATCAATTCTGTGTGTGGTAGCATACCTTTATCAATTCTGTGCCTGGTAACATATCTGTATCAATTCTGTGACTGGTAACATACCTGTATCAATTCGGGGCTTGGTAGCATACCTGTATCAATTGTGTGCTTGGTAGCACCCCTGTATCAATTCTGTGCTTGGTAGCATACCTGTATTAATTCTGTGCTTGGTAGCATACCTGTATTAATTCTGTGCTTGGTAGCATACCTGTATCAATTCTGTGTGTGGTAGCATACCTGTATCAATTCTGTGACTGGTAGCATACCTCTATCAATTCTGTGAGTGGCAGTATACCTGTATCAATCCTATGCTTGGTAGCGTACCTGTACCAATTCTGTGACTGGTAACATACCTGTATCAATTGTGTGCTTGGTAGCATACCTGTATCAATTCTGTTTGTGGTAGCATACCTGTAACAATTCTGTGTGTGGTAGCATACCTGTATCAATTCTGTGCTTGGCAGCATACCTGTATCAATGCTGTGCTTGGTAGCATACCTGTATCAATTCTGTGACTGGTAGTATACATGTATCAATTGTGTGCTTGGTAGCATACCTGTATCAATTCTGTGCTTGGTTGCATACCTGTATCAATTCTGGGCTTGGTAGCACACCTGTATCAATTCTGTGCTTGGTAGCATACCTCTATCAATTATGTGAGTGGCAGTATACCTGTATCAATCCTGTGCTTGGTAGCATACCTGTACCAATTCTGTGACTGGAAACATACCTGTATCAATTCTGTGCTTGGTAGCATACATGTATTAATTCTGTGCTTGGTAGCATACCTGTATCAATTCTGTGTGTGGTAGCATACCTGTATCAATTCTGTGACTGGTAGTATGCCTGTATCAATTCTGTGCTTGGTAGCATACCTGTGTCAATTCTGGGCTTAGTAGCATACCTGTATCAATTCTGTGTGTGGTACCATACCTGTATCAAGACTGGGCTTGGTAGCATACCTGTATCAATTCTGTGCTTGGTAACATACCTGTACCAATTCTGTGTCTGGTAACATACCTGTATCAATTGTGTGCTTGGTAGCATACCTGTATCAATTCTGTGACTGGTAGTTAGCCTTATCAATTCTGTGCTTGGTAGCATACCTGTATCAATTGTGTGTGTGGTAGCATACCTGTATCAATTCTGGGCTTGGTAGCATACCTGTATCAATTGTGTGTGTGGTAGCATACCTGTATCAATTCTGTGCTTGGTAGCATACCTGTACCAATTCTGTGTCTGGTAACATACCTGTATCAATTCTGTGCTTGGTAGCATACCTGTACCAATTCTGTGTCTGGTAACATACCTGTATCAATTGTGTGCTTGGTAGCATACCTGTATCAATTCTGTGACTGGTGGTAAGCCTTATCAATTCTGTGCTTGGTAGCATACCTGTATCAATTGTGTGTGTGGTAGCATACCTGTATCAATTCTGGGCTTGGTAGCATACCTGTATCAATTCTGTGTGTTGTAGCATGCCTGTATCAATTCTGTATCTGGTAGCCAACCTGTATCAATTCTGTGACTGGTAACATACCTGTATCAATTCGGGGCTTGGTAACATACCTGTATCAATTCTGTGCTTGGTAACATACCTGTACCAATTCTGTGTCTGGTAACATACCTGTATCAATTGTGTGCTTGGTAGCATACCTGTATCAATTCTGTGACTGGTAGTTAGCCTTATCAATTCTGTGCTTGGTAGCATACCTGTATCATTTGTGTGTGTGGTAGCATACCTGAATCAATTCTGGGCTTGGTAGCATCCCTGTATCAATTGTGTGTGTGGTAGCATACCTGTATCAATTCTGTGCTTGGTAGCATACCTGTACCAATTCTGTGTCTGGTAACATACCTGTATCAATTCTGTGCTTGGTAGCATACCTGTACCAATTCTGTGTCTGGTGGTAAGCCTTATCAATTCTGTGCTTGGTAGCATACCTGTATCAATTGTGTGTGTGGTAGCATACCTGTATCAATTCTGGGCTTGGTAGCATACCTGTATCAATTCTGTGTGTGGTAGCATGCCTGTATCAATTCTGTATCTGGTAGCCAACCTGTATCAATTCTGCGACTGGTAACATACCTGTATCAATTCGGGGCTTGGTAACATACCTGTATCATTTCTGTGCTTGGTAGCATACCTGTATCAATTCTGTGCTTGGTAGCATACCTGCATCAATTCTGTGTGTGGTAGCATGCCTGTATCAATTCTGTGTCTGGTAGCCAACCTGTATCAATTCTGTGACTGGTAACATACGTGTATCAATTCTGTGTGTGGTAGCATACCTGTATCAATTCTATGTGTGGTAGCATACCTGTATCAATTCTGTGCTTGGCAGCATACCTGTATCAATGCTGTGCTAGGTAGCATACCTGTATCAATTCTGTGCTTGGTTGCATACCTGTATCAATTCTGTGTGTGGTAGCATACGTGTAACAATTCTGTGTCTGGTAGCCAACCTGTATCAATTCTGTGACTGGTAACATACCTGTATCAATTCGGGGCTTGGCTGCATACCTGTATCAATTCTGTGCTTGGTAGCATACCTGTATCAATTCTGTGCATGGTAGCATACCTGTATCAATTCTGTGCTTGGTAGCATACCTGTATCAATTCTGTGACTGGTAGTATGCCTGTATCAATTCTGTGCTTGGTAGCATACCTGTGTCAATTCTGGGCTTGGTAGCATACCTCTATCAATTATGTGAGTGGCAGTATACCTGTATCAATCCTGTGCTTGGTAGCATACCTGTACCAATTCTGTGACTGGAAACATACCTGTATCAATTCTGTGCTTGGTAGCATACATGTATTAATTCTGTGCTTGGTAGCATACCTGTATCAATTCTGTGTGTGGTAGCATACCTGTATCAATTCTGTGACTGGTAGTATGCCTGTATCAATTCTGTGCTTGGTAGCATACCTGTGTCAATTCTGGGCTTAGTAGCATACCTGTATCAATTCTGTGTGTGGTACCATACCTGTATCAAGACTGGGCTTGGTAGCATACCTGTATCAATTCTGTGCTTGGTAACATACCTGTACCAATTCTGTGTCTGGTAACATACCTGTATCAATTGTGTGCTTGGTAGCATACCTGTATCAATTCTGTGACTGGTAGTTAGCCTTATCAATTCTGTGCTTGGTAGCATACCTGTATCAATTGTGTGTGTGGTAGCATACCTGTATCAATTCTGGGCTTGGTAGCATACCTGTATCAATTGTGTGTGTGGTAGCATACCTGTATCAATTCTGTGCTTGGTAGCATACCTGTACCAATTCTGTGTCTGGTAACATACCTGTATCAATTCTGTGCTTGGTAGCATACCTGTACCAATTCTGTGTCTGGTAACATACCTGTATCAATTGTGTGCTTGGTAGCATACCTGTATCAATTCTGTGACTGGTGGTAAGCCTTATCAATTCTGTGCTTGGTAGCATACCTGTATCAATTGTGTGTGTGGTAGCATACCTGAATCAATTCTGGGCTTGGTAGCATACCTGTATCAATTGTGTGTGTGGTAGCATACCTGTATCAATTCTGTGCTTGGTAGCATACCTGTACCAATTCTGTGTCTGGTAACATACCTGTATCAATTCTGTGCTTGGTAGCATACCTGTACCAATTCTGTGTCTGGTGGTAAGCCTAATCAATTCTGTGCTTGGTAGCATACCTGTATCAATTGTGTGTGTGGTAGCATACCTGTATCAATTCTGGGCTTGGTAGCATACCTGTATCAATTCTGTGTGTGGTAGCATGCCTGTATCAATTCTGTATCTGGTAGCCAACCTGTATCAATTCTGTGACTGGTAACATACCTGTATCAATTCGGGGCTTGGTAACATACCTGTATCATTTCTGTGCTTGGTAGCATACCTGTATCAATTCTGTGTGTGGTAGCATACGTGTAACAATTCTGTGTGTGGTAGCATGCCTGTATCAATTCTGTGTCTGGTAGCCAACCTGTATCAATTCTGTGACTGGTAACATACCTGTATCAATTCGGGGCTTGGTAGCATACCTGTATCAATTCTGTGCTTGGTAGCATACCTGTATCAATTTTGTGCTTGGTAGCATACCTGTATCAATTCTGTGCTTGGTAGCATACCTGTATCAATTCTGTGACTGGTAGTATGCCTGTATCAATTCTGTGCTTGGTAGCATACCTGTGTCAATTCTGGGCTTGGTAGCATACCTCTATCAATTATGTGAGTGGCAGTATACCTGTATCAATCCTGTGCTTGGTAGCATACCTGTACCAATTCTGTGACTGGAAACATACCTGTATCAATTCTGTGCTTGGTAGCATACATGTATTAATTCTGTGCTTGGTAGCATACCTGTATCAATTCTGTGTGTGGTAGCATACCTGTATCAATTCTGTGACTGGTAGTATGCCTGTATCAATTCTGTGCTTGGTAGCATACCTGTATCAATTCTGTGCTTGGTAGCATACCTGTATCAATTCTGTGCTTGGTAGCATACCTGTATCAATTCTGTGACTGGTAGTATGCCTGTATCAATTCTGTGCTTGGTAGCATACCTGTGTCAATTCTGGGCTTGGTAGCATACCTGTATCAATTCTGTGTGTGGTACCATACCTGTATCAAGTCTGGGCTTGGTAGCATACCTGTATCAATTCTGTGCTTGGTAGCATTCCTGTACCAATTCTGTGTCTGGTAACATACCTGTATCAATTGTGTGCTTGGTAGCATACCTGTATCAATTCTGTGTGAGGTAGCATAAATGTATCAATTCTGGGCTTGGTAGCACACCTGTATCAATTCTGTGCTTGGTAGCATACGTGTAACAATTCTGTGTGTGGTAGCATACCTGTATAAATTCTGTGACTGGTAACATACCTGTATCAGTTCTGTGCTTGGTAGCATACCTGTATCAATTCGGTGCTTGGTAGCATACCAGTATCAATTATGTGACTGGTAACATACCAGTATCAATTATGTGACTGGTAACATACCTGTATCAATTCGGGGCTTGGTAGCATACCTGTATCAATTCTGTGCTTGGTAGCATACCTGTATCAATTCTGCGCTTGGTAGCATACCTGTATCAATTCTGTGACTGGTAGTATGCCTGTATCAATTCTGTGCTTGGTAGCATACCTGTGTCAATTCTGGGCTTGGTAGCATACCTGTATCAATTCTGTGTGTGGTACCATACCTGTATCAAGTCTGGGCTTGGTAGCATACCTGTATCAATTCTGTGCTTGGTAGCATACCTGTACCAATTCTGTGTCTGGTAACATACCTGTATCAATTGTGTGCTTGGTAGCATACCTGTATCAATTCTGTGTGAGGTAGCATAAATGTATCAATTCTGGGCTTGGTAGCACACCTGTATCAATTCTGTGCTTGGTAGCATACGTGTAACAATTCTGTGTGTGGTAGCATACCTGTATAAATTCTGTGACTGGTAACATACCTGTATCAGTTCTGTGCTTGGTAGCATTCCTGTATCAATTCGGTGCTTGGTAGCATAACTGTATCAATTCTGTGTGTGGTAGCATACCAGTATCAATTATGTGACTGGTAACATACCTGTATCAATTGTGTGCTTGGTAGCATACCTGTATCAATTGTGTGCTTGGTAGCATACCTGTATCAATTCTGGGCTTGGTAGCACACCTGTATCAATTCTGTGCTTGGTAGCACACCTGTATCAATTCTGTGCTTGGTAGCATACCTGTATCAATTCTGTGTGTGGTAGCATACCTGTATCAATTCTGTGACTGGTAACATACCTGTATCAATTCTGTGCTTGGCAGCATACCTGTATCAATGCTGTGCTTGGTAGCATACCTGTATGAATTCTGTGACTGGTAGTAAGCCTGTATCAATTCTGTGCTTGGTAGCATACCTATATCAATGCTTTGCTTGGTAGCATACCTGTATCAATTCTGTGCTTGATGGCATACCTGTATCAATTCTGTGCTTGGTAGCATACCTGTATCAATTCTGTGCTTGGTTGCATACCTGTATCAATTCTGTGTGTGGTAGCATACGTGTAACAATTCTGTGTGTGGTAGCATATCTGTATCAATTCTGTGACTGGTAAGATACCTGTATCAATTCTGTGCTTGGTAGCATACCTGTATCAATTCTGTGCTTGGTAGCATACCTGTATTATTTCTGTGCTTGGTAGCATACCTGTATCAATTCTATGTGTGGTAGCATACCTGTATCAATTCTGTGACTGTTAACATACCTGTATCAATTCTGTGCTTGGCAGCATACCTGTATCAATGCTGTGCTTGGTAGCATACCTGTATCAATTCTGTGACTGTTAGTAAGCCTGTATCAATTCTGTGCTTGGTAGCATACCTGCATCAATGCTGTGCTTGGTAGCATACCTGTATCAATTCTGTGCTTGGTAGCATACCTGTATCAATTCTGTGCTTGGTAGCATACCTGTATCAATTCTGTGCTTGGTTGCATACCTGTATCAATTCTGTGTGTGGTAGCATACGTGTAACAATTCTGTGTGTGGTAGCATACCTATATCAATTCTGTGCTTGGTAGCATACCTGTATCAATTCTGTGCTTGGTAGCATACCTGTATTAATTCTGTGCTTGGTAGCATACTTGTATCAATTCTGAGTGTGGTAGCATACCTGTATCAATTCTGTGCCTGGTAACATACCTGTATCAATTCTGTGCTTGGCAACATACCTGTAACAATGCTGTGCTTGGTAGCATACCTGTATCAATTCTGTGACTGGTAGTAAGCCTGTATCAATTCTGTGCTTGGTAGCATACCTGAATCAATTATGTGTGTGGTAGCATACCTGTGTCAATTCTGGGCTTGTTGGCATACCTGTATCAATTCTGTGTGTGGTACCATACCTGTATCATGTCTGGGCTTGGTAGCATACCTGTACCAATTCTGTGTCTGGTAACATACCTGTATCAATTGTGTGCTTGGTAGCATACCTGTATCAATTCTGGGCTTGGTAGCACACCTGTATCAATTCTGTGACTGGTAACATACGTGTAACAATTCTGTGTGTGGTAGCATATCTGTATCAATTCTGTGACTGGTAAGATACCTGTATCAATTCTGTGCTTGGTAGCATACCTGTATCAATTCTGTTTGTGGTAGCATACCTGTAACAATTCTGTGTGTGGTAGCATACCTGTATCAATTCTGTGCTTGGCAGCATACCTGTATCAATGCTGTGCTTGGTAGCATACCTGTATCAATTCTGTGACTGGTAGTATACATGTATCAATTGTGTGCTTGGTAGCATACCTGTATCAATTCTGTGCTTGGTTGCATACCTGTATCAATTCTGGGCTTGGTAGCACACCTGTATCAATTCTGTGCTTGGTAGCATACCTCTATCAATTCTGTGAGTGGCAGTATACCTGTATCAATCCTGTGCTTGGTAGCGTACCTGTACCAATTCTGTGACTGGAAACATACCTGTATCAATTCTGTGCTTGGTAGCATACATGTATTAATTCTGTGCTTGGTAGCATACCTGTATCAATTCAGTGTGTGGTAGCATACCTGTATCAATTCTGTGACTGGTAGTATGCCTGTATCAATTCTGTGCTTGGTAGCATACCTGTGTCAATTCTGGGCTTAGTAGCATACCTGTATCAATTCTGTGTGTGGTACCATACCTGTATCAAGACTGGGCTTGGTAGCATACCTGTATCAATTCTGTGCTTGGTAACATACCTGTACCAATTCTGTGTCTGGTAACATACCTGTATCAATTGTGTGCTTGGTAGCATACCTGTATCAATTCTGTGACTGGTAGTTAGCCTTATCAATTCTGTGCTTGGTAGCATACCTGTATCAATTGTGTGTGTGGTAGCATCCCTGTATCAATTCTGTGCTTGGTAGCATACCTGTACCAATTCTGTGTCTGGTAACATACCTGTATCAATTCTGTGCTTGGTAGCATACCTGCACCAATTCTGTGTCTGGTAACATACCTGTATCAATTGTGTGCTTGGTAGCATACCTGTATCAATTCTGTGACTGGTGGTAAGCCTTATCAATTCTGTGCTTGGTAGCATACCTGTATCAATTGTGTGTGTGGTAGCATACCTGTATCAATTCTGGGCTTGGTAGCATACCTGTATCAATTCTGTGCTTGGTAGCATACCTGTATCAATTCTGTGTCTGGTAACATACCTGTATCAATTCTGTGCTTGGTAGCATACCTGTACCAATTCTGTGTCTGGTAACATACCTGTATCAATTGTGTGCTTGGTAGCATACCTGTATCAATTCTGTGACTGGTGGTAAGCCTTATCAATTCTGTGCTTGGTAGCATACCTGTATCAATTGTGTGTGTGGTAGCATACCTGAATCAATTCTGGGCTTGGTAGCATACCTGTATCAATTGTGTGTGTTGTAGCATACCTGTATCAATTCTGTGCTTGGTAGCATACCTGTACCAATTCTGTGTCTGGTAACATACCTGTATCAATTCTGTGCTTGGTAGCATACCTGTACCAATTCTGTGTCTGGTGGTAAGCCTAATCAATTCTGTGCTTGGTAGCATACCTGTATCAATTGTGTGTGTTGTAGCATACCTGTATCAATTCTGGGCTTGGTAGCATACCTGTATCAATTCTGTGTGTGGTAGCATGCCTGTATCAATTCTGTATCTGGTAGCCAACCTGTATCAATTCTGTGACTGGTAACATACCTGTATCAATTCGGGGCTTGGTAACATACCTGTATCATTTCTGTGCTTGGTAGCATACCTGTATCAATTCTGTGTGTGGTAGCATACGTGTAACAATTCTGTGTGTGGTAGCATGCCTGTATCAATTCTGTGTCTGGTAGCCAACCTGTATCAATTCTGTGACTGGTAACATACCTGTATCAATTCGGGGCTTGGTAGCATACCTGTATCAATTCTGTGCTTGGTAGCATACCTGTATCAATTCTGTGCTTGGTAGCATACCTGTATCAATTCTGTGCTTGGTAGCATACCTGTATCAATTCTGTGACTGGTAGTATGCCTGTATCAATTCTGTGCTTGGTAGCATACCTGTGTCAATTCTGGGCTTAGTAGCATACCTGTATCAATTCTGTGTGTGGTACCATACCTGTATCAAGACTGGGCTTGGTAGCATACCTGTATCAATTCTGTGCTTGGTAACATACCTGTACCAATTCTGTGTCTGGTAACATACCTGTATCAATTGTGTGCTTGGTAGCATACCTGTATCAATTCTGTGACTGGTAGTTAGCCTTATCAATTCTGTGCTTGGTAGCATACCTGTATCAATTGTGTGTGTGGTAGCATACCTGTATCAATTCTGGGCTTGGTAGCATACCTGTATCAATTGTGTGTGTGGTAGCATACCTGTATCAATTCTGTGCTTGGTAGCATACCTGTACCAATTCTGTGTCTGGTAACATACCTGTATCAATTCTGTGCTTGGTAGCATACCTGTACCAATTCTGTGTCTGGTAACATACCTGTATCAATTGTGTGCTTGGTAGCATACCTGTATCAATTCTGTGACTGGTGGTAAGCCTTATCAATTCTGTGCTTGGTAGCATACCTGTATCAATTGTGTGTGTGGTAGCATACCTGAATCAATTCTGGGCTTGGTAGCATACCTGTATCAATTGTGTGTGTGGTAGCATACCTGTATCAATTCTGTGCTTGGTAGCATACCTGTACCAAGTCTGTTTCTGGTAACATACCTGTATCAATTCTGTGCTTGGTAGCATACCTGTACCAATTCTGTGTCTGGTGGTAAGCCTAATCAATTCTGTGCTTGGTAGCATACCTGTATCAATTGTGTGTGTGGTAGCATACCTGTATCAATTCTGGGCTTGGTAGCATACCTGTATCAATTCTGTGTGTGGTAGCATGCCTGTATCAATTCTGTATCTGGTAGCCAACCTGTATCAATTCTGTGACTGGTAACATACCTGTATCAATTCGGGGCTTGGTAACATACCTGTATCATTTCTGTGCTTGGTAGCATACCTGTATCAATTCTGTGTGTGGTAGCATACGTGTAACAATTCTGTGTGTGGTAGCATGCCTGTATCAATTCTGTGTCTGGTAGCCAACCTGTATCAATTCTGTGACTGGTAACATACCTGTATCAATTCGGGGCTTGGTAGCATACCTGTATCAATTCTGTGCTTGGTAGCATACCTGTATCAATTCTGTGCTTGGTAGCATACCTGTATCAATTCTGTGCTTGGTAGCATACCTGTATCAATTCTGTGACTGGTAGTATGCCTGTATCAATTCTGTGCTTGGTAGCATACCTGTGTCAATTCTGGGCTTGGTAGCATACCTGTATCAATTCTGTGTGTGGTACCATACCTGTATCAAGTCTGGGCTTGGTAGCATACCTGTATCAATTCTGTGCTTGGTAGCATTCCTGTACCAATTCTGTGTCTGGTAACATACCTGTATCAATTGTGTGCTTGGTAGCATACCTGTATCAATTCTGTGTGAGGTAGCATAAATGTATCAATTCTGGGCTTGGTAGCACACCTGTATCAATTCTGTGCTTGGTAGCATACGTGTAACAATTCTGTGTGTGGTAGCATACCTGTATAAATTCTGTGACTGGTAACATACCTGTATCAGTTCTGTGCTTGGTAGCATACCTGTATCAATTCGGTGCTTGGTAGCATAACTGTATCAATTCTGTGTGTGGTAGCATACCAGTATCAATTATGTGACTGGTAACATACCTGTATCAATTCGGGGCTTGGTAGCATACCTGTATCAATTCTGTGCTTGGTAGCATACCTGTATCAATTCTGTGCTTGGTAGCATACCTGTATCAATTCTGCGCTTGGTAGCATACCTGTATCAATTCTGTGACTGGTAGTATGCCTGTATCAATTCTGTGCTTGGTAGCATACCTGTGTCAATTCTGGGATTGGTAGCATACCTGTATCAATTCTGTGTGTGGTACCATACCTGTATCAAGTCTGGGCTTGGTAGCATACCTGTATCAATTCTGTGCTTGGTAGCATACCTGTACCAATTCTGTGTCTGGTAACATACCTGTATCAATTGTGTGCTTGGTAGCATACCTGTATCAATTCTGTGTGAGGTAGCATAAATGTATCAATTCTGGGCTTGGTAGCACACCTGTATCAATTCTGTGCTTGGTAGCATACGTGTAACAATTCTGTGTGTGGTAGCATACCTGTATAAATTCTGTGACTGGTAACATACCTGTATCAGTTCTGTGCTTGGTAGCATTCCTGTATCAATTCGGTGCTTGGTAGCATAACTGTATCAATTCTGTGTGTGGTAGCATACCAGTATCAATTATGTGACTGGTAACATACCTGTATCAATTGTGTGCTTGGTAGCATACCTGTATCAATTGTGTGCTTGGTAGCATACCTGTATCAATTCTGGGCTTGGTAGCACACCTGTATCAATTCTGTGCTTGGTAGCACACCTGTATCAATTCTGTGCTTGGTAGCATACCTGTATTAATTCTGTGCTTGGTAGCATACCTGTATCAATTCTGTGTGTGGTAGCATACCTGTATCAATTCTGTGACTGGTAACATACCTGTATCAATTCTGTGCTTGGCAGCATACCTGTATCAATGCTGTGCTTGGTAGCATACCTGTATGAATTCTGTGACTGGTAGTAAGCCTGTATCAATTCTGTGCTTGGTAGCATACCTATATCAATGCTTTGCTTGGTAGCATACCTGTATCAATTCTGTGCTTGATGGCATACCTGTATCAATTCTGTGCTTGGTAGCATACCTGTATCAATTCTGTGCTTGGTTGCATACCTGTATCAATTCTGTGTGTGGTAGCATACGTGTAACAATTCTGTGTGTGGTAGCATATCTGTATCAATTCTGTGACTGGTAAGATACCTGTATCAATTCTGTGCTTGGTAGCATACCTGTATCAATTCTGTGCTTGGTAGCATACCTGTATTATTTCTGTGCTTGGTAGCATACCTGTATCAATTCTATGTGTGGTAGCATACCTGTATCAATTCTGTGACTGTTAACATACCTGTATCAATTCTGTGCTTGGCAGCATACCTGTATCAATGCTGTGCTTGGTAGCATACCTGTATCAATTCTGTGACTGTTAGTAAGCCTGTATCAATTCTGTGCTTGGTAGCATACCTGCATCAATGCTGTGCTTGGTAGCATACCTGTATCAATTCTGTGCTTGGTAGCATACCTGTATCAATTCTGTGCTTGGTAGCATACCTGTATCAATTCTGTGCTTGGTTGCATACCTGTATCAATTCTGTGTGTGGTAGCATACGTGTAACAATTCTGTGTGTGGTAGCATACCTATATCAATTCTGTGCTTGGTAGCATAACTGTATCAATTCTGTGCTTGGTAGCATACCTGTATTAATTCTGTGCTTGGTAGCATACTTGTATCAATTCTGAGTGTGGTAGCATACCTGTATCAATTCTGTGCCTGGTAACATACCTGTATCAATTCTGTGCTTGGCAACATACCTGTAACAATGCTGTGCTTGGTAGCATACCTGTATCAATTCTGTGACTGGTAGTAAGCCTGTATCAATTCTGTGCTTGGTAGCATACCTGAATCAATTATGTGTGTGGTAGCATACCTGTGTCAATTCTGGGCTTGTTGGCATACCTGTATCAATTCTGTGTGTGGTACCATACCTGTATCATGTCTGGGCTTGGTAGCATACCTGTACCAATTCTGTGTCTGGTAACATACCTGTATCAATTGTGTGCTTGGTAGCATACCTGTATCAATTCTGGGCTTGGTAGCACACCTGTATCAATTCTGTGACTGGTAACATATGTGTAACAATTCTGTGTGTGGTAGCATATCTGGATCAATTCTGTGACTGGTAAGATACCTGTATCAATTCTGTGCTTGGTAGCATACCTGTATCAATTCTGTTTGTGGTAGCATACCTGTAACAATTCTGTGTGTGGTAGCATACCTGTATCAATTCTGTGCTTGGCAGCATACCTGTATCAATGCTGTGCTTGGTAGCATACCTGTATCAATTCTGTGACTGGTAGTATACATGTATCAATTGTGTGCTTGGTAGCATACCTGTATCAATTCTGTGCTTGGTTGCATACCTGTATCAATTCTGGGCTTGGTAGCACACCTGTATCAATTCTGTGCTTGGTAGCATACCTCTATCAATTCTGTGAGTGGCAGTATACCTGTATCAATCCTGTGCTTGGTAGCGTACCTGTACCAATTCTGTGACTGGAAACATACCTGTATCAATTCTGTGCTTGGTAGCATACATGTATTAATTCTGTGCTTGGTAGCATACCTGTATCAATTCAGTGTGTGGTAGCATACCTGTATCAATTCTGTGACTGGTAGTATGCCTGTATCAATTCTGTGCTTGGTAGCATACCTGTGTCAATTCTGGGCTTAGTAGCATACCTGTATCAATTCTGTGTGTGGTACCATACCTGTATCAAGACTGGGCTTGGTAGCATACCTGTATCAATTCTGTGCTTGGTAACATACCTGTACCAATTCTGTGTCTGGTAACATACCTGTATCAATTGTGTGCTTGGTAGCATACCTGTATCAATTCTGTGACTGGTAGTTAGCCTTATCAATTCTGTGCTTGGTAGCATACCTGTATCAATTGTGTGTGTGGTAGCATCCCTGTATCAATTCTGTGCTTGGTAGCATACCTGTACCAATTCTGTGTCTGGTAACATACCTGTATCAATTCTGTGCTTGGTAGCATACCTGTACCAATTCTGTGTCTGGTAACATACCTGTATCAATTGTGTGCTTGGTAGCATACCTGTATCAATTCTGTGACTGGTGGTAAGCCTTATCAATTCTGTGCTTGGTAGCATACCTGTATCAATTGTGTGTGTGGTAGCATACCTGTATCAATTCTGGGCTTGGTAGCATACCTGTATCAATTCTGTGTGTTGTAGCATGCCTGTATCAATTCTGTATCTGGTAGCCAACCTGTATCAATTCTGTGACTGGTAACATACCTGTATCAATTCGGGGCTTGGTAACATACCTGTATCAATTCTGTGCTTGGTAACATACCTGTACCAATTCTGTGTCTGGTAACATACCTGTATCAATTGTGTGCTTGGTAGCATACCTGTATCAATTCTGTGACTGGTAGTTAGCCTTATCAATTCTGTGCTTGGTAGCATACCTGTATCATTTGTGTGTGTGGTAGCATACCTGAATCAATTCTGGGCTTGGTAGCATACCTGTATCAATTGTGTGTGTGGTAGCATACCTGTATCAATTCTGTGCTTGGTAGCATACCTGTACCAATTCTGTGTCTGGTAACATACCTGTATCAATTCTGTGCTTGGTAGCATACCTGTACCAATTCTGTGTCTGGTAACATACCTGTATCAATTGTGTGCTTGGTAGCACACCTGTATCAATTCTGTGACTGGTGGTAAGCCTTATCAATTCTGTGCTTGGTAGCATACCTGTATCAATTGTGTGTGTGGTAGCATACCTGTATCAATTCTGGGCTTGGTAGCATACCTGTATCAATTCTGTGTGTGGTAGCATGCCTGTATCAATTCTGTATCTGGTAGCCAACCTGTATCAATTCTGTGACTGGTAACATACCTGTATCAATTCGGGGCTTGGTAACATACCTGTATCAATTCTGTGCTTGGTAGCATACCTGTATCAATTCTGTGCTTGGTAGCATACCTGCATCAATTCTGTGTGTGGCAGCATGCCTGTATCAATTCTGTGTCTGGTAGCCAACCTGTATCAATTCTGTGACTGGTAACATACCTGTATCAATTCTGTGTGTGGTAGCATACCTGTATCAATTCTGTGCTTGGCAGCATACCTGTATCAATGCTGTGCTAGGTAGCATACCTGTATCAATTCTGTGCTTGGTTGCATACCTGTATCAATTCTGTGTGTGGTAGCATACGTGTAACAATTCTGTGTGTGGTAGCATGCCTGTATCAATTCTGTGTCTGGTAGCCAACCTGTATCAATTCTGTGACTGGTAACATACCTGTATCAATTCGGGGCTTGGTAGCATACCTGTGTCAATTCTGGGCTTAGTAGCATACCTGTATCAATTCTGTGTGTGGTACCATACCTGTATCAAGACTGGGCTTGGTAGCATACCTGTATCAATTCTGTGCTTGGTAGTATACCTGTATCAATTCTGTGACTGGTAGTATGCCTGTATCAATTCTGTGCTTGGTAGCATACCTGTGTCAATTCTGGGCTTGGTAGCATACCTGTATCAATTCTGTGTGTGGTACCATACCTGTATCAAGTCTGGGCTTGGTAGCATACCTGTATCAATTCTGTGCTTGGTAGCATACCTGTACCAATTCTGTGTCTGGTAACATACCTGTATCAATTGTGTGCTTGGTAGCATACCTGTATCAATTCTGTGTGAGGTAGCATAAATGTATCAATTCTGGGCTTGGTAGCACACCTGTATCAATTCTGTGCTTGGTAGCATACATGTAACAATTCTGTGTGTGGTAGCATACCTGTATAAATTCTGTGACTGGTAACATACCTGTATCAGTTCTGTGCTTGGTAGCATACCTGTATCAATTCGGTGCTTGGTAGCATAACTGTATCAATTCTGAGAGTGGTAGCATACCAGTATCAATTATGTGACTGGTAACATACCTGTATCAATTGTGTGCTTGGTAGCATACCTGTATCAATTGTGTGCTTGGTAGCATACCTGTATCAATTCTGGGCTTGGTAGCACACCTGAATCAATTCTGTGCTTGGTAGCATACCTGTATCAATTCTGTGCTTGGTAGCATACCTGTATTAATTCTGTGCTTGGTAGCATACCTGTATCAATTCTGTGTGTGGTAGCATACCTGTATCAATTCTGTGACTGGTAACATACCTGTATCAATTCTGTGCTTGGCAGCATACCTGTATCAATGCTGTGCTTGGTAGCATACCTGTATGAATTCTGTGACTGGTAGTAAGCCTGTATCAATTCTGTGCTTGGTAGCATACCTGTATCAATGCTGTGCTTGGTAGAATACCTGTATCAATTCTGTGCTTGATGGCATACCTGTATCAATTCTGTGACTGGTAACATACCTGTATCAATTCGGGGCTTGGTAACATACCTGTATCAATTCTGTGCTTGGTAGCATACCTGTATCAATTCTGTGCTTGGTAGCATACCTGCATCAATTCTGTGTGTGGCAGCATGCCTGTATCAATTCTGTGTCTGGTAGCCAACCTGTATCAATTCTGTGACTGGTAACATACCTGTATCAATTCTGTGTGTGGTAGCATACCTGTATCAATTCTGTGCTTGGCAGCATACCTGTATCAATGCTGTGCTAGGTAGCATACCTGTATCAATTCTGTGCTTGGTTGCATACCTGTATCAATTCTGTGTGTGGTAGCATACGTGTAACAATTCTGTGTGTGGTAGCATGCCTGTATCAATTCTGTGTCTGGTAGCCAACCTGTATCAATTCTGTGACTGGTAACATACCTGTATCAATTCGGGGCTTGGTAGCATACCTGTATCAATTCTGTGCTTGGTAGCATACCTGTATCAATTCTGTGCTTGGTAGCATACCTGTATCAATTCTGTGCTTGGTAGTATACCTGTATCAATTCTGTGACTGGTAGTATGCCTGTATCAATTCTGTGCTTGGTAGCATACCTGTGTCAATTCTGGGCTTGGTAGCATACCTGTATCAATTCTGTGTGTGGTACCATACCTGTATCAAGTCTGGGCTTGGTAGCATACCTGTATCAATTCTGTGCTTGGTAGCATACCTGTACCAATTCTGTGTCTGGTAACATACCTGTATCAATTGTGTGCTTGGTAGCATACCTGTATCAATTCTGTGTGAGGTAGCATAAATGTATCAATTCTGGGCTTGGTAGCACACCTGTATCAATTCTGTGCTTGGTAGCATACGTGTAACAATTCTGTGTGTGGTAGCATACCTGTATAAATTCTGTGACTGGTAACATACCTGTATCAGTTCTGTGCTTGGTAGCATACCTGTATCAATTCGGTGCTTGGTAGCATAACTGTATCAATTCTGAGAGTGGTAGCATACCAGTATCAATTATGTGACTGGTAACATACCTGTATCAATTGTGTGCTTGGTAGCATACCTGTATCAATTGTGTGCTTGGTAGCATACCTGTATCAATTCTGGGCTTGGTAGCACACCTGAATCAATTCTGTGCTTGGTAGCATACCTGTATCAATTCTGTGCTTGGTAGCATACCTGTATTAATTCTGTGCTTGGTAGCATACCTGTATCAATTCTGTGTGTGGTAGCATACCTGTATCAATTCTGTGACTGGTAACATACCTGTATCAATTCTGTGCTTGGCAGCATACCTGTATCAATGCTGTGCTTGGTAGCATACCTGTATGAATTCTGTGACTGGTAGTAAGCCTGTATCAATTCTGTGCTTGGTAGCATACCTGTATCAATGCTGTGCTTGGTAGAATACCTGTATCAATTCTGTGCTTGATGGCATACCTGTATCAATTCTGTGCTTGGTTGCATACCTGTATCAATTCTGTGTGTGGTAGCATACGTGTAACAATTCTGTGTGTGGTAGCATATATGTATCAATTCTGTGACTGGTAAGATACCTGTATCAATTCTGTGCTTGGTAGCATACCTCTATCAATTCTGTGCTTGGTAGCATACCTGTATTATTTCTGTGCTTGGTAGCATACCTGTATCAATTCTGTGTGTGGTAGCATACCTGTATCAATTCTGTGACTGTTAACATACCTGTATCAATTCTGTGCTTGGCAGCATACCTTTATCAATGCTGTGCTTGGTAGCATACCTGTATCAATTCTGTGACTGTTAGTAAGCCTGTATCAATTCTGTGCTTGGTAGCATACCTGCATCAATGCTGTGCTTGGTAGCATACCTGTATCAATTATGTGCTTGGTAGCATACCTGTATCAATTCTGTGCTTGGTAGCATACCTGTATCAATTCTGTGCTTGGTTGCATACCTGTATCAATTCTGTGTGTGGTAGCATATGTGTAACAATTCTGTGTGTGGTAGCATACCTGTATCAATTCTGTGACTGGTAAGATACCTATATCAATTCTGTGCTTGGTAGCATACCTGTATCAATTCTGTGCTTGGTAGCATACCTGTATCAATTCTGTGTGTGGTAGCATACCTGTATCAATTCTGTGACTGGTAAGATACCTATATCAATTGTGTGCTTGGTAGCATACCTGGATCAATTGTGTGCTTGGTAGGATACCTGTATCAATTCCGGGCTTGGTAGCACACCTGTATCAATTATGTACTTGGTAGCATACCTGTATCAATTCTGTGCTTGGTAGCATACCTGTATTAATTCTGTGCTTGGTAGCATACTTGTATCAATTCTGTGTGTGGTAGCATACCTGTATCAATTCTGTACCTGGTAACATACCTGTATCAATTCTGTGCTAGGCAACATACCTGTAACAATGCTGTGCTTGGTAGCATACCTGTATCAATTCTGTGACTGGTAGTAAGCCTGTATCAATTCTGTGCTTGGTAGCATACCTGTATCAATTATGTGTGTGGTAGCATACCTGTATCAATTATGTGTTTGGTAGCATACCTGTATCAATTCTGTGACTGGTAGTATACCTGTATCAATTCTGTGACTAATAGTATGCCTGTATCAATTCTGTGCTTGGTAGCATACCTGTATCTATTATGTGTGTGGTAACATACCTGTGTCAATTCTGGGCTTGTTGGCATACCTGTATCAATTCTGTGTGTGGTACCATACCTGTATCATGTCTGGGCTTGGTAGCATACCTGTACCAATTCTGTGTCTGGTAACATACCTGTATTAATTGTGTGCTTGGTAGCATACCTGTATCAATTCTGTGTGTGGTAGCATAAATGTATCAATTCTGGGCTTGGTAGCACACCTGTATCAATTCTGTGACTGGTAACATACCTGTATCAATTCTGTGTGTGGTAGCATACCTGTATCAATTCTGTGCTTGGTAGCATACCTGTATCAATTCTGTGCTTGGTAGCATACCTGTATCAATTATGTGCTTGGTAGCATACCTGTATCAATTCTGTGACTGGTAGTATACCTGTATCAATTCTGTGCTTGGTAGCATACCTGTATCAATTCTGTGCTTGGTTGCATACCTGTATCAATTCTGTGTTTGCTAGCATACCTGCATCAATTCTGGGCTTGGTAGCACACCTGTATCAATTCTGTGCTTGGTAGCATACCTCTATCAATTTTGTGAGTGGCAGTATACCTGTATCAATCCTGTGCTTGGTAGCATACCTGTACCAATTCTGTGACTGGTAACATACCTGTATCAATTCTGTGCTTGGTAGCATACCTGTATCAATTCTGTGACTGGTAGTATGCCTGTATCAATTCTGTGCTTGGTAGCATACCTGTGTCAATTCAAGGCTTAGTAGCATACCTGTATCAATTCTGTGTGTGGTACCATACCTGTATCAAGACTGGGCTTTGTAGCATACCTGTATCAATTCTGTGCTTGGTAACATACCTGTACCAATTCTGTGTCTGGTAACATACCTGTATCAATTGTGTGCTTGGTAGCATACCTGTATCAATTCTGTTTGTGGTAGCATACCTGTAACAATTCTGTGTGTGGTACCATACCTGTATCAATTCTGTGACTGGTAACATACCTGTATCAATTCTGTGTTTGGTAGCATACCTGTATCAATTCTGTGCTTGGTAGCATACCTGTATCAATTCTGTGACTGGTAGTATACATGTATCAATTGTGTGCTTGGTAGCATACCTGTATCAATTCTGTGCTTGGTTGCATACCTGTATCAATTCTGGGCTTGGTAGCACACCTGTATCAATTCTGTGCTTTGTAGCATACCTCTATCAATTTTGTGAGTGGCAGTATACCTGTATCAATCCTGTGCTTGGTAGCATACCTGTACCAATTCTGTGACTGGTAACATACCTGTATCAATTCTGTGCTTGGTAGCATACCTGTATCAATTCTGTGACTGGTAGTATGCCTGTATCAATTCTGTGCTTGGTAGCATACCTGTGTCAATTCAAGGCTTAGTAGCATACCTGTATCAATTCTGTGTGTGGTACCATACCTGTATCAAGACTGGGCTTTGTAGCATACCTGTATCAATTCTGTGCTTGGTAACATACCTGTACCAATTCTGTGTCTGGTAACATACCTGTATCAATTGTGTGCTTGGTAGCATACCTGTATCAATTCTGTGACTGGTAGTAAGCCTTATCAATTCTGTGCTTGGTAGCATACCTGTATCAATTGTGTGTGTGGTAGCATACCTGTATCAATTCTGGGCTTGGTAGCATACCTGTATCAAGTCTGTGTGTGGTAGCATGCCTGTATCAATTCTGTATCTGGTAGCCAACCTGTATCAATTCTGTGACTGGTAACATACCTGTATCAAGTCTGGGCTTGGTAGCATACCTGTATCAATTCTGTGCTTGGTAGCTTACCTGTACCAATTCTGTGTCTGGTAACATACCTGTATCAATTGTGTGTGTGGTAGCATAAATGTATCAATTCTGGGCTTGGTAGCACACCTGTATCAATTCTGTGTGTGGTAGCATACCTGTATAAATTCTGTGACTGGTAACATACCTGTATCAGTTCTGTGCTTGGTAGCATACCTGTATCAATTCGGTGCTTGGTAGCATAACTGTATCAATTCTGTGTGTGGTAGCATACCAGTATCAATTATGTGACTGGTAACATACCTGTATCAATTGTGTGCTTGGTAGCATACGTGTATCAATTGTGTGCTTGGTAGCATACCTGTATCAATTCTGGGATTGGTAGCACACCTGTATCAATTCTGTGCTTGGTAGCATACCTATATCAATTCTGTGCTTGGTAGTATACCTGTATCAATTCTGTGTGTGGTAGCATACCTGTATTAATTCTGTGACTGGTAACATACCTGTATCAATTCTGTGCTTGGCAGCATACCTGTATCAATGCTGTGCTTGGTAGCATACCTGTATCAATTCTGTGACTGGTAGTAAGCCTGTATCAATTCTGTGCTTGGTTGCATACCTGTATCAATTCTGTGTGTGGTAGCATACCTGTATCAATTATGTGTGTGGTAGCATAAATGTATCAATTCTGGGCTTTGGTAGCACACCTGTATCAATTCTGTGCTTGGTAGCACACCTGTATCAATTCTGTGTGTGGTAGCATACATGTACCTGTATCAATTGTGTTTGTGGTAGCATACCTGTATCAATTCTGTGCTTGGTAGAATACCTGTATCAATTCTGTGACTGGTAGTATGCCTGTAACAATTCCGTGCTTGGTAGCATACCTGTATCTATTATGTGTGTGGTAGCATACCTGTATCAATTCTGTGCTTGGTAGCATACCTGAATCAATTCTGTGCTTGGTAGCATACCTGTATCAATTCTGTGCTTGGTTGCATACCTGTATCAATTCTGTGCTTGGTTGCATACCTGTATCAATTCTGTGTGTGGTAGCATACGTGTAACAATTCTGTGTGTGGTAGCATACCTGTATCAATTCTGTGACTGGTAAGATACCTGTATCAATTCTGTGCTTGGTAGCATACCTGTATCAATTCTGTGCTTGGTAACATACCTGTACCAATTCTGTGTCTGGTAACATACCTGTATCAATTGTGTGCTTGGTAGCATACCTGTATCAATTCTGTGACTGGTAGTTAGCCTTATCAATTCTGTGCTTGGTAGCATACCTGTATCAATTGTGTGTGTGGTAGCATACCTGTATCAATTCTGGGCTTGGTAGCATACCTGTATCAATTGTGTGTGTGGTAGCATACCTGTATCAATTCTGTGTCTGGTAACATACCTGTATCAATTCTGTACTTGGTAGCATACCTGTACCAATTCTGCGTCTGGTAACATACCTGTATCAATTGTGTGCTTGGTAGCATACCTGTATCAATTCTATGACTGGTGGTAAGCCTTATCAATTCTGTGCTTGGTAGCATACCTGTATCAATTGTGTGTGTGGTAGCATACCTGTATCAATTCTGGGCTTGGTAGCATACCTGTATCAATTCTGTGTGTTGTAGCATGCCTGTATCAATTCTGTATCTGGTAGCCAACCTGTATCAATTCTGTGACTGGTAACATACCTGTATCAATTCGGGGCTTGGTAACATACCTGTATTAATTCTGGGCTTGGTAGCATACCTGTATCAATTCTGTGTGTGGTACCATACCTGTATCAAGTCTGGGCTTGGTAGCATACCTGTATCAATTCTGTGCTTGGTAGCATACCTGTACCAATTCTGTGTCTGGTAACATACCTGTATCAATTGTGTGCTTGGTAGCATACCTGTATCAATTCTGTGTGAGGTAGCATAAATGTATCAATTCTGGGCTTGGTAGCACACCTGTATCAATTCTGTGCTTGGTAGCATACGTGTAACAATTCTGTGTGTGGTAGCATACCTGTATAAATTCTGTGACTGGTAACATACCTGTATCAGTTCTGTGCTTGGTAGCATTCCTGTATCAATTCGGTGCTTGGTAGCATAACTGTATCAATTCTGTGTGTGGTAGCATACCAGTATCAATTATGTGACTGGTAACATACCTGTATCAATTGTGTGCTTGGTAGCATACCTGTATCAATTGTGTGCTTGGTAGCATACCTGTATCAATTCTGGGCTTGGTAGCACACCTGTATCAATTCTGTGCTTGGTAGCACACCTGTATCAATTCTGTGCTTGGTAGCATACCTGTATCAATTCTGTGTGTGGTAGCATACCTGTATCAATTCTGTGACTGGTAACATACCTGTATCAATTCTGTGCTTGGCAGCATACCTGTATCAATGCTGTGCTTGGTAGCATACCTGTATGAATTCTGTGACTGGTAGTAAGCCTGTATCAATTCTGTGCTTGGTAGCATACCTATATCAATGCTTTGCTTGGTAGCATACCTGTATCAATTCTGTGCTTGATGGCATACCTGTATCAATTCTGTGCTTGGTAGCATACCTGTATCAATTCTGTGCTTGGTTGCATACCTGTATCAATTCTGTGTGTGGTAGCATACGTGTAACAATTCTGTGTGTGGTAGCATATCTGTATCAATTCTGTGACTGGTAAGATACCTGTATCAATTCTGTGCTTGGTAGCATACCTGTATCAATTCTGTGCTTGGTAGCATACCTGTATTATTTCTGTGCTTGGTAGCATACCTGTATCAATTCTATGTGTGGTAGCATACCTGTATCAATTCTGTGACTGTTAACATACCTGTATCAATTCTGTGCTTGGCAGCATACCTGTATCAATGCTGTGCTTGGTAGCATACCTGTATCAATTCTGTGACTGTTAGTAAGCCTGTATCAATTCTGTGCTTGGTAGCATACCTGGCATCAATGCTGTGCTTGGTAGCATACCTGTATCAATTCTGTGCTTGGTAGCATACCTGTATCAATTCTGTGCTTGGTAGCATACCTGTATCATTCTGTGCTTGGTTGCATACCTGTATCAATTCTGTGTGTGGTAGCATACGTGTAACAATTCTGTGTGTGGTAGCATACCTATATCAATTCTGTGCTTGGTAGCATACCTGTATCAATTCTGTGCTTGGTAGCATACCTGTATTAATTCTGTGCTTGGTAGCATACTTGTATCAATTCTGAGTGTGGTAGCATACCTGTATCAAATCTGTGCCTGGTAACATACCTGTATCAATTCTGTGCTTGGCAACATACCTGTAACAATGCTGTGCTTGGTAGCATACCTGTATCAATTCTGTGACTGGTAGTAAGCCTGTATCAATTCTGTGCTTGGTAGCATACCTGAATCAATTATGTGTGTGGTAGCATACCTGTGTCAATTCTGGGCTTGTTGGCATACCTGTATCAATTCTGTGTGTGGTACCATACCTGTATCATGTCTGGGCTTGGTAGCATACCTGTACCAATTCTGTGTCTGGTAACATACCTGTATCAATTGTGTGCTTGGTAGCATACCTGTATCAATTCTGGGCTTGGTAGCACACCTGTATCAATTCTGTGACTGGTAACATACGTGTAACAATTCTGTGTGTGGTAGCATATCTGTATCAATTCTGTGACTGGTAAAGATACCTGTATCAATTCTGTGCTGGTAGCATACCTGTATCAATTCTGTTTGTGGTAGCATACCTGTAACAATTCTGTGTGTGGTAGCATACCTGTATCAATTCTGTGCTTGGCAGCATACCTGTATCAATGCTGTGCTTGGTAGCATACCTGTATCAATTCTGTGACTGGTAGTATACATGTATCAATTGTGTGCTTGGTAGCATACCTGTATCAATTCTGTGCTTGGTTGCATACCTATATCAATTCTGGGCTTGGTAGCACACCTGTATCAATTCTGTGCTTGGTAGCATACCTCTATCAATTCTGTGAGTGGCAGTATACCTGTATCAATCCTGTGCTTGGTAGCGTACCTGTACCAATTCTGTGACTGGAAACATACCTGTATCAATTCTGTGCTTGGTAGCATACATGTATTAATTCTGTGCTTGGTAGCATACCTGTATCAATTCAGTGTGTGGTAGCATACCTGTATCAATTCTGTGACTGGTAGTATGCCTGTATCAATTCTGTGCTTGGTAGCATACCTGTGTCAATTCTGGGCTTAGTAGCATACCTGTATCAATTCTGTGTGTGGTACCATACCTGTATCAAGACTGGGCTTGGTAGCATACCTGTATCAATTCTGTGCTTGGTAACATACCTGTACCAATTCTGTGTCTGGTAACATACCTGTATCAATTGTGTGCTTGGTAGCATACCTGTATCAATTCTGTGACTGGTAGTTAGCCTTATCAATTCTGTGCTTGGTAGCATACCTGTATCAATTGTGTGTGTGGTAGCATCCCTGTATCAATTCTGTGCTTGGTAGCATACCTGTACCAATTCTGTGTCTGGTAACATACCTGTATCAATTCTGTGCTTGGTAGCATACCTGCACCAATTCTGTGTCTGGTAACATACCTGTATCAATTGTGTGCTTGGTAGCATACCTGTATCAATTCTGTGACTGGTGGTAAGCCTTATCAATTCTGTGCTTGGTAGCATACCTGTATCAATTGTGTGTGTGGTAGCATACCTGTATCAATTCTGGGCTTGGTAGCATACCTGTATCAATTCTGTGCTTGGTAGCATACCTGTATCAATTCTGTGTCTGGTAACATACCTGTATCAATTCTGTGCTTGGTAGCATACCTGTACCAATTCTGTGTCTGGTAACATACCTGTATCAATTGTGTGCTTGGTAGCATACCTGTATCAATTCTGTGACTGGTGGTAAGCCTTATCAATTCTGTGCTTGGTAGCATACCTGTATCAATTGTGTGTGTGGTAGCATACCTGAATCAATTCTGGGCTTGGTAGCATACCTGTATCAATTGTGTGTGTGGTAGCATACCTGTATCAATTCTGTGCTTGGTAGCATACCTGTACCAATTCTGTGTCTGGTAACATACCTGTATCAATTCTGTGCTTGGTAGCATACCTGTACCAATTCTGTGTCTGGTGGTAAGCCTAATCAATTCTGTGCTTGGTAGCATACCTGTATCAATTGTGTGTGTGGTAGCATACCTGTATCAATTCTGGGCTTGGTAGCATACCTGTATCAATTCTGTGTGTGGTAGCATGCCTGTATCAATTCTGTATCTGGTAGCCAACCTGTATCAATTCTGTGACTGGTAACATACCTGTATCAATTCGGGGCTTGGTAACATACCTGTATCATTTCTGTGCTTGGTAGCATACCTGTATCAATTCTGTGTGTGGTAGCATACGTGTAACAATTCTGTGTGTGGTAGCATGCCTGTATCAATTCTGTGTCTGGTAGCCAACCTGTATCAATTCTGTGACTGGTAACATACCTGTATCAATTCGGGGCTTGGTAGCATACCTGTATCAATTCTGTGCTTGGTAGCATACCTGTATCAATTCTGTGCTTGGTAGCATACCTGTATCAATTCTGTGCTTGGTAGCATACCTGTATCAATTCTGTGACTGGTAGTATGCCTGTATCAATTCTGTGCTTGGTAGCATACCTGTGTCAATTCTGGGCTTGGTAGCATACCTCTATCAATTATGTGAGTGGCAGTATACCTGTATCAATCCTGTGCTTGGTAGCATACCTGTACCAATTCTGTGACTGGAAACATACCTGTATCAATTCTGTGCTTGGTAGCATACATGTATTAATTATGTGCTTGGTAGCATACCTGTATCAATTCTGTGTGTGGTAGCATACCTGTATCAATTCTGTGACTGGTAGTATGCCTGTATCAATTCTGTGCTTGGTAGCATACCTGTGTCAATTCTGGGCTTAGTAGCATACCTGTATCAATTCTGTGTGTGGTACCATACCTGTATCAAGACTGGGCTTGGTAGCATACCTGTATCAATTCTGTGCTTGGTAACATACCTGTACCAATTCTGTGTCTGGTAACATACCTGTATCAATTGTGTGCTTGGTAGCATACCTGTATCAATTCTGTGACTGGTAGTTAGCCTTATCAATTCTGTGCTTGGTAGCATACCTGTATCAATTGTGTGTGTGGTAGCATACCTGTATCAATTCTGGGCTTGGTAGCATACCTGTATCAATTGTGTGTGTGGTAGCATACCTGTATCAATTCTGTGCTTGGTAGCATACCTGTACCAATTCTGTGTCTGGTAACATACCTGTATCAATTCTGTGCTTGGTAGCATACCTGTACCAATTCTGTGTCTGGTAACATACCTGTATCAATTGTGTGCTTGGTAGCATACCTGTATCAATTCTGTGACTGGTGGTAAGCCTTATCAATTCTGTGCTTGGTAGCATACCTGTATCAATTGTGTGTGTGGTAGCATACCTGAATCAATTCTGGGCTTGGTAGCATACCTGTATCAATTGTGTGTGTGGTAGCATACCTGTATCAATTCTGTGCTTGGTAGCATACCTGTACCAAGTCTGTTTCTGGTAACATACCTGTATCAATTCTGTGCTTGGTAGCATACCTGTACCAATTCTGTGTCTGGTGGTAAGCCTAATCAATTCTGTGCTTGGTAGCATACCTGTATCAATTGTGTGTGTGGTAGCATACCTGTATCAATTCTGGGCTTGGTAGCATACCTGTATCAATTCTGTGTGTGGTAGCATGCCTGTATCAATTCTGTATCTGGTAGCCAACCTGTATCAATTCTGTGACTGGTAACATACCTGTATCAATTCGGGGCTTGGTAACATACCTGTATCATTTCTGTGCTTGGTAGCATACCTGTATCAATTCTGTGTGTGGTAGCATACGTGTAACAATTCTGTGTGTGGTAGCATGCCTGTATCAATTCTGTGTCTGGTAGCCAACCTGTATCAATTCTGTGACTGGTAACATACCTGTATCAATTCGGGGCTTGGTAGCATACCTGTATCAATTCTGTGCTTGGTAGCATACCTGTATCAATTCTGTGCTTGGTAGCATACCTGTATCAATTCTGTGCTTGGTAGCATACCTGTATCAATTCTGTGACTGGTAGTATGCCTGTATCAATTCTGTGCTTGGTAGCATACCTGTGTCAATTCTGGGCTTGGTAGCATACCTGTATCAATTCTGTGTGTGGTACCATACCTGTATCAAGTCTGGGCTTGGTAGCATACCTGTATCAATTCTGTGCTTGGTAGCATTCCTGTACCAATTCTGTGTCTGGTAACATACCTGTATCAATTGTGTGCTTGGTAGCATACCTGTATCAATTCTGTGTGAGGTAGCATAAATGTATCAATTCTGGGCTTGGTAGCACACCTGTATCAATTCTGTGCTTGGTAGCATACGTGTAACAATTCTGTGTGTGGTAGCATACCTGTATAAATTCTGTGACTGGTAACATACCTGTATCAGTTCTGTGCTTGGTAGCATACCTGTATCAATTCGGTGCTTGGTAGCATAACTGTATCAATTCTGTGTGTGGTAGCATACCAGTATCAATTATGTGACTGGTAACATACCTGTATCAATTCGGGGCTTGGTAGCATACCTGTATCAATTCTGTGCTTGGTAGCATACCTGTATCAATTCTGTGCTTGGTAGCATACCTGTATCAATTCTGCGCTTGGTAGCATACCTGTATCAATTCTGTGACTGGTAGTATGCCTGTATCAATTCTGTGCTTGGTAGCATACCTGTGTCAATTCTGGGATTGGTAGCATACCTGTATCAATTCTGTGTGTGGTACCATACCTGTATCAAGTCTGGGCTTGGTAGCATACCTGTATCAATTCTGTGCTTGGTAGCATACCTGTACCAATTCTGTGTCTGGTAACATACCTGTATCAATTGTGTGCTTGGTAGCATACCTGTATCAATTCTGTGTGAGGTAGCATAAATGTATCAATTCTGGGCTTGGTAGCACACCTGTATCAATTCTGTGCTTGGTAGCATACGTGTAACAATTCTGTGTGTGGTAGCATACCTGTATAAATTCTGTGACTGGTAACATACCTGTATCAGTTCTGTGCTTGGTAGCATTCCTGTATCAATTCGGTGCTTGGTAGCATAACTGTATCAATTCTGTGTGTGGTAGCATACCAGTATCAATTATGTGACTGGTAACATACCTGTATCAATTGTGTGCTTGGTAGCATACCTGTATCAATTGTGTGCTTGGTAGCATACCTGTATCAATTCTGGGCTTGGTAGCACACCTGTATCAATTCTGTGCTTGGTAGCACACCTGTATCAATTCTGTGCTTGGTAGCATACCTGTATTAATTCTGTGCTTGGTAGCATACCTGTATCAATTCTGTGTGTGGTAGCATACCTGTATCAATTCTGTGACTGGTAACATACCTGTATCAATTCTGTGCTTGGCAGCATACCTGTATCAATGCTGTGCTTGGTAGCATACCTGTATGAATTCTGTGACTGGTAGTAAGCCTGTATCAATTCTGTGCTTGGTAGCATACCTATATCAATGCTTTGCTTGGTAGCATACCTGTATCAATTCTGTGCTTGATGGCATACCTGTATCAATTCTGTGCTTGGTAGCATACCTGTATCAATTCTGTGCTTGGTTGCATACCTGTATCAATTCTGTGTGTGGTAGCATACGTGTAACAATTCTGTGTGTGGTAGCATATCTGTATCAATTCTGTGACTGGTAAGATACCTGTATCAATTCTGTGCTTGGTAGCATACCTGTATCAATTCTGTGCTTGGTAGCATACCTGTATTATTTCTGTGCTTGGTAGCATACCTGTATCAATTCTATGTGTGGTAGCATACCTGTATCAATTCTGTGACTGTTAACATACCTGTATCAATTCTGTGCTTGGCAGCATACCTGTATCAATGCTGTGCTTGGTAGCATACCTGTATCAATTCTGTGACTGTTAGTAAGCCTGTATCAATTCTGTGCTTGGTAGCATACCTGCATCAATGCTGTGCTTGGTAGCATACCTGTATCAATTCTGTGCTTGGTAGCATACCTGTATCAATTCTGTGCTTGGTAGCATACCTGTATCAATTCTGTGCTTGGTTGCATACCTGTATCAATTCTGTGTGTGGTAGCATACGTGTAACAATTCTGTGTGTGGTAGCATACCTATATCAATTCTGTGCTTGGTAGCATAACTGTATCAATTCTGTGCTTGGTAGCATACCTGTATTAATTCTGTGCTTGGTAGCATACTTGTATCAATTCTGAGTGTGGTAGCATACCTGTATCAATTCTGTGCCTGGTAACATACCTGTATCAATTCTGTGCTTGGCAACATACCTGTAACAATGCTGTGCTTGGTAGCATACCTGTATCAATTCTGTGACTGGTAGTAAGCCTGTATCAATTCTGTGCTTGGTAGCATACCTGAATCAATTATGTGTGTGGTAGCATACCTGTGTCAATTCTGGGCTTGTTGGCATACCTGTATCAATTCTGTGTGTGGTACCATACCTGTATCATGTCTGGGCTTGGTAGCATACCTGTACCAATTCTGTGTCTGGTAACATACCTGTATCAATTGTGTGCTTGGTAGCATACCTGTATCAATTCTGGGCTTGGTAGCACACCTGTATCAATTCTGTGACTGGTAACATATGTGTAACAATTCTGTGTGTGGTAGCATATCTGGATCAATTCTGTGACTGGTAAGATACCTGTATCAATTCTGTGCTTGGTAGCATACCTGTATCAATTCTGTTTGTGGTAGCATACCTGTAACAATTCTGTGTGTGGTAGCATACCTGTATCAATTCTGTGCTTGGCAGCATACCTGTATCAATGCTGTGCTTGGTAGCATACCTGTATCAATTCTGTGACTGGTAGTATACATGTATCAATTGTGTGCTTGGTAGCATACCTGTATCAATTCTGTGCTTGGTTGCATACCTGTATCAATTCTGGGCTTGGTAGCACACCTGTATCAATTCTGTGCTTGGTAGCATACCTCTATCAATTCTGTGAGTGGCAGTATACCTGTATCAATCCTGTGCTTGGTAGCGTACCTGTACCAATTCTGTGACTGGAAACATACCTGTATCAATTCTGTGCTTGGTAGCATACATGTATTAATTCTGTGCTTGGTAGCATACCTGTATCAATTCAGTGTGTGGTAGCATACCTGTATCAATTCTGTGACTGGTAGTATGCCTGTATCAATTCTGTGCTTGGTAGCATACCTGTGTCAATTCTGGGCTTAGTAGCATACCTGTATCAATTCTGTGTGTGGTACCATACCTGTATCAAGACTGGGCTTGGTAGCATACCTGTATCAATTCTGTGCTTGGTAACATACCTGTACCAATTCTGTGTCTGGTAACATACCTGTATCAATTGTGTGCTTGGTAGCATACCTGTATCAATTCTGTGACTGGTAGTTAGCCTTATCAATTCTGTGCTTGGTAGCATACCTGTATCAATTGTGTGTGTGGTAGCATCCCTGTATCAATTCTGTGCTTGGTAGCATACCTGTACCAATTCTGTGTCTGGTAACATACCTGTATCAATTCTGTGCTTGGTAGCATACCTGTACCAATTCTGTGTCTGGTAACATACCTGTATCAATTGTGTGCTTGGTAGCATACCTGTATCAATTCTGTGACTGGTGGTAAGCCTTATCAATTCTGTGCTTGGTAGCATACCTGTATCAATTGTGTGTGTGGTAGCATACCTGTATCAATTCTGGGCTTGGTAGCATACCTGTATCAATTCTGTGTGTTGTAGCATGCCTGTATCAATTCTGTATCTGGTAGCCAACCTGTATCAATTCTGTGACTGGTAACATACCTGTATCAATTCGGGGCTTGGTAACATACCTGTATCAATTCTGTGCTTGGTAACATACCTGTACCAATTCTGTGTCTGGTAACATACCTGTATCAATTGTGTGCTTGGTAGCATACCTGTATCAATTCTGTGACTGGTAGTTAGCCTTATCAATTCTGTGCTTGGTAGCATACCTGTATCATTTGTGTGTGTGGTAGCATACCTGAATCAATTCTGGGCTTGGTAGCATACCTGTATCAATTGTGTGTGTGGTAGCATACCTGTATCAATTCTGTGCTTGGTAGCATACCTGTACCAATTCTGTGTCTGGTAACATACCTGTATCAATTCTGTGCTTGGTAGCATACCTGTACCAATTCTGTGTCTGGTAACATACCTGTATCAATTGTGTGCTTGGTAGCACACCTGTATCAATTCTGTGACTGGTGGTAAGCCTTATCAATTCTGTGCTTGGTAGCATACCTGTATCAATTGTGTGTGTGGTAGCATACCTGTATCAATTCTGGGCTTGGTAGCATACCTGTATCAATTCTGTGTGTGGTAGCATGCCTGTATCAATTCTGTATCTGGTAGCCAACCTGTATCAATTCTGTGACTGGTAACATACCTGTATCAATTCGGGGCTTGGTAACATACCTGTATCAATTCTGTGCTTGGTAGCATACCTGTATCAATTCTGTGCTTGGTAGCATACCTGCATCAATTCTGTGTGTGGCAGCATGCCTGTATCAATTCTGTGTCTGGTAGCCAACCTGTATCAATTCTGTGACTGGTAACATACCTGTATCAATTCTGTGTGTGGTAGCATACCTGTATCAATTCTGTGCTTGGCAGCATACCTGTATCAATGCTGTGCTAGGTAGCATACCTGTATCAATTCTGTGCTTGGTTGCATACCTGTATCAATTCTGTGTGTGGTAGCATACGTGTAACAATTCTGTGTGTGGTAGCATGCCTGTATCAATTCTGTGTCTGGTAGCCAACCTGTATCAATTCTGTGACTGGTAACATACCTGTATCAATTCGGGGCTTGGTAGCATACCTGTGTCAATTCTGGGCTTAGTAGCATACCTGTATCAATTCTGTGTGTGGTACCATACCTGTATCAAGACTGGGCTTGGTAGCATACCTGTATCAATTCTGTGCTTGGTAGTATACCTGTATCAATTCTGTGACTGGTAGTATGCCTGTATCAATTCTGTGCTTGGTAGCATACCTGTGTCAATTCTGGGCTTGGTAGCATACCTGTATCAATTCTGTGTGTGGTACCATACCTGTATCAAGTCTGGGCTTGGTAGCATACCTGTATCAATTCTGTGCTTGGTAGCATACCTGTACCAATTCTGTGTCTGGTAACATACCTGTATCAATTGTGTGCTTGGTAGCATACCTGTATCAATTCTGTGTGAGGTAGCATAAATGTATCAATTCTGGGCTTGGTAGCACACCTGTATCAATTCTGTGCTTGGTAGCATACATGTAACAATTCTGTGTGTGGTAGCATACCTGTATAAATTCTGTGACTGGTAACATACCTGTATCAGTTCTGTGCTTGGTAGCATACCTGTATCAATTCGGTGCTTGGTAGCATAACTGTATCAATTCTGAGAGTGGTAGCATACCAGTATCAATTATGTGACTGGTAACATACCTGTATCAATTGTGTGCTTGGTAGCATACCTGTATCAATTGTGTGCTTGGTAGCATACCTGTATCAATTCTGGGCTTGGTAGCACACCTGAATCAATTCTGTGCTTGGTAGCATACCTGTATCAATTCTGTGCTTGGTAGCATACCTGTATTAATTCTGTGCTTGGTAGCATACCTGTATCAATTCTGTGTGTGGTAGCATACCTGTATCAATTCTGTGACTGGTAACATACCTGTATCAATTCTGTGCTTGGCAGCATACCTGTATCAATGCTGTGCTTGGTAGCATACCTGTATGAATTCTGTGACTGGTAGTAAGCCTGTATCAATTCTGTGCTTGGTAGCATACCTGTATCAATGCTGTGCTTGGTAGAATACCTGTATCAATTCTGTGCTTGATGGCATACCTGTATCAATTCTGTGACTGGTAACATACCTGTATCAATTCGGGGCTTGGTAACATACCTGTATCAATTCTGTGCTTGGTAGCATACCTGTATCAATTCTGTGCTTGGTAGCATACCTGCATCAATTCTGTGTGTGGCAGCATGCCTGTATCAATTCTGTGTCTGGTAGCCAACCTGTATCAATTCTGTGACTGGTAACATACCTGTATCAATTCTGTGTGTGGTAGCATACCTGTATCAATTCTGTGCTTGGCAGCATACCTGTATCAATGCTGTGCTAGGTAGCATACCTGTATCAATTCTGTGCTTGGTTGCATACCTGTATCAATTCTGTGTGTGGTAGCATACGTGTAACAATTCTGTGTGTGGTAGCATGCCTGTATCAATTCTGTGTCTGGTAGCCAACCTGTATCAATTCTGTGACTGGTAACATACCTGTATCAATTCGGGGCTTGGTAGCATACCTGTATCAATTCTGTGCTTGGTAGCATACCTGTATCAATTCTGTGCTTGGTAGCATACCTGTATCAATTCTGTGCTTGGTAGTATACCTGTATCAATTCTGTGACTGGTAGTATGCCTGTATCAATTCTGTGCTTGGTAGCATACCTGTGTCAATTCTGGGCTTGGTAGCATACCTGTATCAATTCTGTGTGTGGTACCATACCTGTATCAAGTCTGGGCTTGGTAGCATACCTGTATCAATTCTGTGCTTGGTAGCATACCTGTACCAATTCTGTGTCTGGTAACATACCTGTATCAATTGTGTGCTTGGTAGCATACCTGTATCAATTCTGTGTGAGGTAGCATAAATGTATCAATTCTGGGCTTGGTAGCACACCTGTATCAATTCTGTGCTTGGTAGCATACGTGTAACAATTCTGTGTGTGGTAGCATACCTGTATAAATTCTGTGACTGGTAACATACCTGTATCAGTTCTGTGCTTGGTAGCATACCTGTATCAATTCGGTGCTTGGTAGCATAACTGTATCAATTCTGAGAGTGGTAGCATACCAGTATCAATTATGTGACTGGTAACATACCTGTATCAATTGTGTGCTTGGTAGCATACCTGTATCAATTGTGTGCTTGGTAGCATACCTGTATCAATTCTGGGCTTGGTAGCACACCTGAATCAATTCTGTGCTTGGTAGCATACCTGTATCAATTCTGTGCTTGGTAGCATACCTGTATTAATTCTGTGCTTGGTAGCATACCTGTATCAATTCTGTGTGTGGTAGCATACCTGTATCAATTCTGTGACTGGTAACATACCTGTATCAATTCTGTGCTTGGCAGCATACCTGTATCAATGCTGTGCTTGGTAGCATACCTGTATGAATTCTGTGACTGGTAGTAAGCCTGTATCAATTCTGTGCTTGGTAGCATACCTGTATCAATGCTGTGCTTGGTAGAATACCTGTATCAATTCTGTGCTTGATGGCATACCTGTATCAATTCTGTGCTTGGTTGCATACCTGTATCAATTCTGTGTGTGGTAGCATACGTGTAACAATTCTGTGTGTGGTAGCATATATGTATCAATTCTGTGACTGGTAAGATACCTGTATCAATTCTGTGCTTGGTAGCATACCTCTATCAATTCTGTGCTTGGTAGCATACCTGTATTATTTCTGTGCTTGGTAGCATACCTGTATCAATTCTGTGTGTGGTAGCATACCTGTATCAATTCTGTGACTGTTAACATACCTGTATCAATTCTGTGCTTGGCAGCATACCTTTATCAATGCTGTGCTTGGTAGCATACCTGTATCAATTCTGTGACTGTTAGTAAGCCTGTATCAATTCTGTGCTTGGTAGCATACCTGCATCAATGCTGTGCTTGGTAGCATACCTGTATCAATTATGTGCTTGGTAGCATACCTGTATCAATTCTGTGCTTGGTAGCATACCTGTATCAATTCTGTGCTTGGTTGCATACCTGTATCAATTCTGTGTGTGGTAGCATATGTGTAACAATTCTGTGTGTGGTAGCATACCTGTATCAATTCTGTGACTGGTAAGATACCTATATCAATTCTGTGCTTGGTAGCATACCTGTATCAATTCTGTGCTTGGTAGCATACCTGTATCAATTCTGTGTGTGGTAGCATACCTGTATCAATTCTGTGACTGGTAAGATACCTATATCAATTGTGTGCTTGGTAGCATACCTGGATCAATTGTGTGCTTGGTAGGATACCTGTATCAATTCCGGGCTTGGTAGCACACCTGTATCAATTATGTACTTGGTAGCATACCTGTATCAATTCTGTGCTTGGTAGCATACCTGTATTAATTCTGTGCTTGGTAGCATACTTGTATCAATTCTGTGTGTGGTAGCATACCTGTATCAATTCTGTACCTGGTAACATACCTGTATCAATTCTGTGCTAGGCAACATACCTGTAACAATGCTGTGCTTGGTAGCATACCTGTATCAATTCTGTGACTGGTAGTAAGCCTGTATCAATTCTGTGCTTGGTAGCATACCTGTATCAATTATGTGTGTGGTAGCATACCTGTATCAATTATGTGTTTGGTAGCATACCTGTATCAATTCTGTGACTGGTAGTATACCTGTATCAATTCTGTGACTAATAGTATGCCTGTATCAATTCTGTGCTTGGTAGCATACCTGTATCTATTATGTGTGTGGTAACATACCTGTGTCAATTCTGGGCTTGTTGGCATACCTGTATCAATTCTGTGTGTGGTACCATACCTGTATCATGTCTGGGCTTGGTAGCATACCTGTACCAATTCTGTGTCTGGTAACATACCTGTATTAATTGTGTGCTTGGTAGCATACCTGTATCAATTCTGTGTGTGGTAGCATAAATGTATCAATTCTGGGCTTGGTAGCACACCTGTATCAATTCTGTGACTGGTAACATACCTGTATCAATTCTGTGTGTGGTAGCATACCTGTATCAATTCTGTGCTTGGTAGCATACCTGTATCAATTCTGTGCTTGGTAGCATACCTGTATCAATTATGTGCTTGGTAGCATACCTGTATCAATTCTGTGACTGGTAGTATACCTGTATCAATTCTGTGCTTGGTAGCATACCTGTATCAATTCTGTGCTTGGTTGCATACCTGTATCAATTCTTTGTTTGCTAGCATACCTGCATCAATTCTGGGCTTGGTAGCACACCTGTATCAATTCTGTGCTTGGTAGCATACCTCTATCAATTTTGTGAGTGGCAGTATACCTGTATCAATCCTGTGCTTGGTAGCATACCTGTACCAATTCTGTGACTGGTAACATACCTGTATCAATTCTGTGCTTGGTAGCATACCTGTATCAATTCTGTGACTGGTAGTATGCCTGTATCAATTCTGTGCTTGGTAGCATACCTGTGTCAATTCAAGGCTTAGTAGCATACCTGTATCAATTCTGTGTGTGGTACCATACCTGTATCAAGACTGGGCTTTGTAGCATACCTGTATCAATTCTGTGCTTGGTAACATACCTGTACCAATTCTGTGTCTGGTAACATACCTGTATCAATTGTGTGCTTGGTAGCATACCTGTATCAATTCTGTTTGTGGTAGCATACCTGTAACAATTCTGTGTGTGGTACCATACCTGTATCAATTCTGTGACTGGTAACATACCTGTATCAATTCTGTGTTTGGTAGCATACCTGTATCAATTCTGTGCTTGGTAGCATACCTGTATCAATTCTGTGACTGGTAGTATACATGTATCAATTGTGTGCTTGGTAGCATACCTGTATCAATTCTGTGCTTGGTTGCATACCTGTATCAATTCTGGGCTTGGTAGCACACCTGTATCAATTCTGTGCTTTGTAGCATACCTCTATCAATTTTGTGAGTGGCAGTATACCTGTATCAATCCTGTGCTTGGTAGCATACCTGTACCAATTCTGTGACTGGTAACATACCTGTATCAATTCTGTGCTTGGTAGCATACCTGTATCAATTCTGTGACTGGTAGTATGCCTGTATCAATTCTGTGCTTGGTAGCATACCTGTGTCAATTCAAGGCTTAGTAGCATACCTGTATCAATTCTGTGTGTGGTACCATACCTGTATCAAGACTGGGCTTTGTAGCATACCTGTATCAATTCTGTGCTTGGTAACATACCTGTACCAATTCTGTGTCTGGTAACATACCTGTATCAATTGTGTGCTTGGTAGCATACCTGTATCAATTCTGTGACTGGTAGTAAGCCTTATCAATTCTGTGCTTGGTAGCATACCTGTATCAATTGTGTGTGTGGTAGCATACCTGTATCAATTCTGGGCTTGGTAGCATACCTGTATCAAGTCTGTGTGTGGTAGCATGCCTGTATCAATTCTGTATCTGGTAGCCAACCTGTATCAATTCTGTGACTGGTAACATACCTGTATCAAGTCTGGGCTTGGTAGCATACCTGTATCAATTCTGTGCTTGGTAGCTTACCTGTACCAATTCTGTGTCTGGTAACATACCTGTATCAATTGTGTGTGTGGTAGCATAAATGTATCAATTCTGGGCTTGGTAGCACACCTGTATCAATTCTGTGTGTGGTAGCATACCTGTATAAATTCTGTGACTGGTAACATACCTGTATCAGTTCTGTGCTTGGTAGCATACCTGTATCAATTCGGTGCTTGGTAGCATAACTGTATCAATTCTGTGTGTGGTAGCATACCAGTATCAATTATGTGACTGGTAACATACCTGTATCAATTGTGTGCTTGGTAGCATACGTGTATCAATTGTGTGCTTGGTAGCATACCTGTATCAATTCTGGGATTGGTAGCACACCTGTATCAATTCTGTGCTTGGTAGCATACCTATATCAATTCTGTGCTTGGTAGTATACCTGTATCAATTCTGTGTGTGGTAGCATACCTGTATTAATTCTGTGACTGGTAACATACCTGTATCAATTCTGTGCTTGGCAGCATACCTGTATCAATGCTGTGCTTGGTAGCATACCTGTATCAATTCTGTGACTGGTAGTAAGCCTGTATCAATTCTGTGCTTGGTTGCATACCTGTATCAATTCTGTGTGTGGTAGCATACCTGTATCAATTATGTGTGTGGTAGCATAAATGTATCAATTCTGGGCTTTGGTAGCACACCTGTATCAATTCTGTGCTTGGTAGCACACCTGTATCAATTCTGTGTGTGGTAGCATACATGTACCTGTATCAATTGTGTTTGTGGTAGCATACCTGTATCAATTCTGTGCTTGGTAGAATACCTGTATCAATTCTGTGACTGGTAGTATGCCTGTAACAATTCCGTGCTTGGTAGCATACCTGTATCTATTATGTGTGTGGTAGCATACCTGTATCAATTCTGTGCTTGGTAGCATACCTGAATCAATTCTGTGCTTGGTAGCATACCTGTATCAATTCTGTGCTTGGTTGCATACCTGTATCAATTCTGTGCTTGGTTGCATACCTGTATCAATTCTGTGTGTGGTAGCATACGTGTAACAATTCTGTGTGTGGTAGCATACCTGTATCAATTCTGTGACTGGTAAGATACCTGTATCAATTCTGTGCTTGGTAGCATACCTGTATCAATTCTGTGCTTGGTAACATACCTGTACCAATTCTGTGTCTGGTAACATACCTGTATCAATTGTGTGCTTGGTAGCATACCTGTATCAATTCTGTGACTGGTAGTTAGCCTTATCAATTCTGTGCTTGGTAGCATACCTGTATCAATTGTGTGTGTGGTAGCATACCTGTATCAATTCTGGGCTTGGTAGCATACCTGTATCAATTGTGTGTGTGGTAGCATACCTGTATCAATTCTGTGTCTGGTAACATACCTGTATCAATTCTGTACTTGGTAGCATACCTGTACCAATTCTGCGTCTGGTAACATACCTGTATCAATTGTGTGCTTGGTAGCATACCTGTATCAATTCTATGACTGGTGGTAAGCCTTATCAATTCTGTGCTTGGTAGCATACCTGTATCAATTGTGTGTGTGGTAGCATACCTGTATCAATTCTGGGCTTGGTAGCATACCTGTATCAATTCTGTGTGTTGTAGCATGCCTGTATCAATTCTGTATCTGGTAGCCAACCTGTATCAATTCTGTGACTGGTAACATACCTGTATCAATTCGGGGCTTGGTAACATACCTGTATCAATTCTGTGCTTGGTAACATACCTGTACCAATTCTGTGTCTGGTAACATACCTGTATCAATTGTGTGCTTGGTAGCATACCTGTATCAATTCTGTGACTGGTAGTTAGCCTTATCAATTCTGTGCTTGGTAGCATACCTGTATCATTTGTGTGTGTGGTAGCATACCTGAATCAATTCTGGGCTTGGTAGCATACCTGTATCAATTGTGTCTGTGGTAGCATACCTGTATCAATTCTGTGCTTGGTAGCATACCTGTACCAATTCTGTGTCTGGTAACATACCTGTATCAATTCTGTGCTTGGTAGCATACCTGTACCAATTCTGTGTCTGGTAACATACCTGTATCAATTGTGTGCTTGGTAGCACACCTGTATCAATTCTGTGACTGGTGGTAAGCCTTATCAATTCTGTGCTTGGTAGCATACCTGTATCAATTGTGTGTGTGGTAGCATACCTGTATCAATTCTGTGTGTGGTAGCATGCCTGTATCAATTCTTTATCTGGTAGCCAACCTGTATCAATTCTGTGACTGGTAACATACCTGTATCAATTCTGTGCTTGGTAACATACCTGTATCAATTCTGTGCTTGGTAGCATACCTGCATCAATTCTGTGTGTGGTAGCATGCCTGTATCAATTCTGTGTCTGGTAGCCAACCTGTATCAATTCTGTGACTGGTAACATACCTGTATCAATTCTGTGTGTGGTAGCATACATGTATCAATTCTGTGCTTGGCAGCATACCTGTATCAATGCTGTGCTAGGTAGCATACCTGTATCAATTCTGTGCTTGGTTGCATACCTGTATCAATTCTGTGTGTGGTAGCATACGTGTAACAATTCTGTGTGTGGTAGCATGCCTGTATCAATTCTGTGTCTGGTAGCCAACCTGTATCAATTCTGTGACTGGTAACATACCTGTATCAATTCGGGGCTTGGTAGCATACCTGTATCAATTCTGTGCTTGGTAGCATACCTGTATCAATTCTGTGCTTGGTAGCATACCTGTATCAATTCTGTGCTTGGTAGCATACCTGTATCAATTCTGTGACTGGTAGTATGCCTGTATCAATTCTGTGCTTGGTAGCATACCTGTGTCAATTCTGGGCTTGGTAGCATACCTGTATCAATTCTGTGTGTGGTACCATACCTGTATCAAGTCTGGGCTTGGTAGCATACCTGTATCAATTCTGTGCTTGGTAGCATACCTGTACCAATTCTGTGTCTGGTAACATACCTGTATCAATTGTGTGCTTGGTAGCATACCTGTATCAATTCTGTGTGAGGTAGCATAAATGTATCAATTCTGGGCTTGGTAGCACACCTGTATCAATTCTGTGCTTGGTAACATACGTGTAACAATTCTGTGTGTGGTAGCATACCTGTATAAATTCTGTGACTGGTAACATACCTGTATCAGTTCTGTGCTTGGTAGTATACCTGTATCAATTCGGTGCTTGGTAGCATAACTGTATCAATTCTGTGTGTGGTAGCATACCAGTATCAATTATGTGACTGGTAACATACCTGTATCAATTGTGTGCTTGGTAGCATACCTGTATCAATTCTGGGCTTGGTAGCACACCTGTATCAATTCTGTGCTTGGTAGCATACCTGTATCAATTCTGTGCTTGGTAGCATACCTGTATTAATTCTGTGCTTGGTAGCATACCTGTATCAATTCTGTGTGTGGTAGCATACCTGTATCAATTCTGTGACTGGTAACATACCTGTATCAATTCTGTGCTTGGCAGCATACCTGTATCAATGCTGTGCTTGGTAGCATACCTGTATGAATTCTGTGACTGGTAGTAAGCCTGTATCAATTCTGTGCTTGGTAGCATACCTGTATCAATGCTGTGCTTGGTAGCATACCTGTATCAATTCTGTGCTTGATGGCATACCTGTATCAATTCTGTGCTTGGTAGCATACCTGTATCAATTCTGTGCTTGGTTGCATACCTGTATCAATTCTGTGTGTGGTAGCATACGTGTAACAATTCTGTGTGTGGTAGCATATCTGTATCAATTCTGTGACTGGTAAGATACCTGTATCAATTCTGTGCTTGGTAGCATACCTGTATCAATTCTGTGCTTGGTAGCATACCTGTATTATTTCTGTGCTTGGTAGCATACCTGTATCAATTCTGTGTGTGGTAGCATACCTGTATCAATTCTGTGACTGTTAACATACCTGTATCAATTCTGTGCTTGGCAGCATACCTGTATCAATGCTGTGCTTGGTAGCATACCTGTATCAATTCTGTGACTGTTAGTAAGCCTGTATCAATTCTGTGCTTGGTAGCATACCTGCATCAATGCTGTGCTTGGTAGCATACCTGTATCAATTCTGTGCTTGGTAGCATACCTGTATCAATTCTGTGCTTGGTAGCATACCTGTATCAATTCTGTGCTTGGTTGCATACCTGTATCAATTCTGTGTGTGGAAGCATACGTGTAACAATTCTGTGTGTGGTAGCATACCTGTATCAATTCTGTGACTGGTAAGATACCTATATCAATTCTGTGCTTGGTAGCATACCTGTATCAATTCTGTGCTTGGTAGCATACCTGTATCAATTCTGTGTGTGGTAGCATACCTGTATCAATTATGTGACTGGTAACATACCTGTATCAATTGTGTGCTTGGTAGCATACCTGGATCAATTGTGTGCTTGGTAGCATACCTGTATCAATTCCGGGCTTGGTAGCACACCTGTATCAATTATGTACTTGGTAGCATACCTGTATCAATTCTGTGCTTGGTAACATACCTGTATTAATTCTGTGCTTGGTAGCATACTTGTATCAATTCTGTGTGTGGTAGCATACCTGTATCAATTCTGTGCCTGGTAACATACGTGTATCAATTCTGTGCTTGGCAACATACCTGTAACAATGCTGTGCTTGGTAGCATACCTGTATCAATTCTGTGACTGGTAGTAAGCCTGTATCAATTCTGTGCTTGGTAGCATACCTGTATCAATTATGTGTGTGGTAGCATACCTGTATCAATTATGTGCTTGGTAGCATACCTGTATCAATTCTGTGACTGGTAGTATACCTGTATCAATTCTGTGACTAATAGTATGCCTGTATCAATTCTGTGCTTGGTAGCATACCAGTATCTATTATGTGTGTGGTAGCATACCTGTGTCAATTCTGGGCTTGTTGGCATACCTGTATCAATTCTGTGTGTGGTACCATACCTGTATCATGTCTGGGCTTGGTAGCATACCTGTACCAATTCTGTGTCTGGTAACATACCTGTATCTATTCTGTGCTTGGTAGCATACCTGTACCAATTCTGTGTCTGGTAACATACCTGTATCAATTCTGTGACTGGTGGTAAGCCTTATCAATTCTGTGCTTGGTAGCATACCTGTATCAATTGTGTGTGTGGTAGCATACCTGTATCAATTCTGGGCTTGGTAGCATACCTGTATCAATTCTGTGTGTGGTAGCATGCCTGTATCAATTCTTTATCTGGTAGCCAACCTGTATCAATTCTGTGACTGGTAACATACCTGTATCAATTCGGGGCTTGGTAACATACCTGTATCAATTCTGTGCTTGGTAGCATACCTGTATCAATTCTGTGCTTGGTAGGATACCTGCATCAATTCTGTGTGTGGTAGCATGCCTGTATCAATTCTGTGACTGGTAACATACCTGTATCAATTCTGTGTGTGGTAGCATACCTGTATCAATTCTGTGCTTGGTAGCATACCTTTATCAATTCTGTGACTGGTAGTATGCCTCTATCAATTCTGTGCTTTTTAGCATACCTGTGTCAATTCTGGGCTTGGTAGCATACCTGTATCAATTCTGTGTGTGGTACCATACCTGTATCAAGTCTGGGCTTGGTAGCATACCTGTATCAATTCTGTGCTTGGTAGCATACCTGTACCAATTCTGTGTCTGGTAACATACCTGTATCAATTGTGTGCTTGGTAGCATACCTGTATCAATTCTGTGTGAGGTAGCATAAATGTATCAATTCTGGGCTTGGTAGCACACCTGTATCAATTCTGTGCTTGGTAGCATACGTGTAACAATTCTGTGTGTGGTAGCATACCTGTACAAATTCTGTGACTGGTAACATACCTGTATCAGTTCTGTGCTTGGTAGCATACCTGTATCAATTCGGTGCTTGGTAGCATAACTGTATCAATTCTGTGTGTGGTAGCATACCAGTATCAATTATGTGACTGGTAACATACCTGTATCAATTGTGTGCTTGGTAGCATACCTGTATCAATTGTGTGCTTGGTAGCATACCTGTATCAATTCTGGTCTTGGTAGCACACCTGTATCAATTCTGTGCTTGGTAGCATACCTGTATCAATTCTGTGCTTGGTAGCATACCTGTATTAATTCTGTGCTTGGTAGCATACCTGTATCAATTCTGTGTGTGGTAGCATACCTGTATCAATTCTGTGACTGGTAACATACCTGTATCAATTCTGTGCTTGGCAGCATACCTGTATCAATGCTGTGCTTGGTAGCATACCTGTATGAATTCTGTGACTGGTAGTAAGCCTGTATCAATTCTGTGCTTGGTAGCATACCTGTATCAATGCTGTGCTTGGTAGCATACCTGTATCAATTCTGTGCTTGATGGCATACCTGTATCAATTCTGTGCTTGGTAGCATACCTGTATCAATTCTGTGTGTGGTAGCATACGTGTAACAATTCTGTGTGTGGTAGCATATCTGTATCAATTCTGTGACTGGTAAGATACCTGTATCAATTCTGTGCTTGGTAGCATACCTGTATCAATTCTGTGCTTGGTAGCATACCTGTATTATTTCTGTGCTTGGTAGCATACCTGTATCAATTCTGTGTGTGGTAGCATACCTGTATCAATTCTGTGACTGTTAACATACCTGTATCAATTCTGTGCTTGGCAGCATACCTGTATCAATGCTGTGCTTGGTAGCATACCTGTATCAATTCTGTGACTGTTAGTAAGCCTGTATCAATTCTGTGCTTGGTAGCATACCTGTATCAATTCTGTGCTTGGTAGCATACCTGCATCAATGCTGTGCTTGGTAGCATACCTGTATCAATTCTGTGCTTGGTAGCATACCTGTATCAATTCTGTGCTTGGTTGCATACCTGTATCAATTCTGTGTGTGGTAGCATACGTGTAACAATTCTGTGTGTGGTAGCATACCTGTATCAATTCTGTGACTGGTAAGATACCTATATCAATTCTGTGCTTGGTAGCATACCTGTATCAATTCTGTGCTTGGTAGCATACCTGTATCAATTCTGTGTGTGGTAGCATACCTGTATCAATTATGTGACTGGTAACATACCTGTATCAATTGTGTGCTTGGTAGCATACCTGGATCAATTGTGTGCTTGGTAGCATACCTGTATCAATTCCGGGCTTGGTAGCACACCTGTATCAATTATGTACTTGGTAGCATACCTGTATCAATTCTGTGCTTGGTAGCATACCTGTATTAATTCTGTGCTTGGTAGCATACTTGTATCAATTCTGTGTGTGGTAGCATACCTGTATCAATTCTGTGCCTGGTAACATACCTGTATCAATTCTGTGCTTGGCAACATACCTGTAACAATGCTGTGCTTGGTAGCATACCTGTATCAATTCTGTGACTGGTAGTAAGCCTGTATCAATTCTGTGCTTGGTAGCATACCTGTATCAATTATGTGTGTGGTAGCATACCTGTATCAATTATGTGCTTGGTAGCATACCTGTATCAATTCTGTGACTGGTAGTATACCTGTATCAATTCTGTGACTAATAGTATGCCTGTATCAATTCTGTGCTTGGTAGCATACCTGTATCTATTATGTGTGTGGTAGCATACCTGTGTCAATTCTGGGCTTGTTGGCATACCTGTATCAATTCTGTGTGTGGTACCATACCTGTATCATGTCTGGGCTTGGTAGCATACCTGTACCAATTCTGTGTCTGGTAACATACCTGTATCAATTGTGTGCTTGGTAGCATACCTGTATCAATTCTGTGCTTGGTAGCATACCTGTATCAATTCTGTGCTTGGTAGCATACCTGTATCAATTCTGTGACTGGTAGCATACCTGTATCAATTCTGTGCTTGGTTGCATACCTGTATCAATTCTGTGTTTGCTAGCATACCTGTATTAATTCTGTGCTTGGTAGCATACCTGTATCAATTCTGTGTGTGGTAGCATACCTGTATCAATTCTGTGACTGGTAACATACCTGTATCAATTCTGTGCTTGGCAGCATACCTGTATCAATGCTGTGTTTGGTAGCATACCTGTATGAATTCTGTGACTGGTAGTAAGCCTGTATCAATTCTGTGCTTGGTAGCATACCTGTATCAATGCTGTGCTTGGTAGCATACCTGTATCAATTCTGTGCTTGGTAGCATACCTGTATCAATTCTGTGCTTGATGGCATACCTGTATCAATTCTGTGCTTGGTAGCATACCTGTATCAATTCTGTGTGTGGTAGCATACGTGTAACAATTCTGTGTGTGGTAGCATATCTGTATCAATTCTGTGACTGGTAAGATACCTGTATCAATTCTGTGCTTGGTAGCATACCTGTATCAATTCTGTGCTTGGTAGCATACCTGTATTATTTCTGTGCTTGGTAGCATACCTGTATCAATTCTGTGTGTGGTAGCATACCTGTATCAATTCTGTGACTGTTAACATACCTGTATCAATTCTGTGCTTGGCAGCATACCTGTATCAATGCTGTGCTTGGTAGCATACCTGTATCAATTCTGTGACTGTTAGTAAGCCTGTATCAATTCTGTGCTTGGTAGCATACCTGTATCAATTCTGTGCTTGGTAGCATACCTGCATCAATGCTGTGCTTGGTAGCATACCTGTATCAATTCTGTGCTTGGTAGCATACCTGTATCAATTCTGTGCTTGGTTGCATACCTGTATCAATTCTGTGTGTGGTAGCATACGTGTAACAATTCTGTGTGTGGTAGCATACCTGTATCAATTCTGTGACTGGTAAGATACCTATATCAATTCTGTGCTTGGTAGCATACCTGTATCAATTCTGTGCTTGGTAGCATACCTGTATCAATTCTGTGTGTGGTAGCATACCTGTATCAATTATGTGACTGGTAACATACCTGTATCAATTGTGTGCTTGGTAGCATACCTGGATCAATTGTGTGCTTGGTAGCATACCTGTATCAATTCAGGGCTTGGTAGCACACCTGTATCAATTATGTACTTGGTAGCATACCTGTATCAATTCTGTGCTTGGTAGCATACCTGTATTAATTCTCTGCTTGGTAGCATACTTGTATCAATTCTGTGTGTGGTAGCATACCTGTATCAATTCTGTGCCTGGTAACATACCTGTATCAATTCTGTGCTTGGCAACATACCTGTAACAATGCTGTGCTTGGTAGCATACCTGTATCAATTCTGTGACTGGTAGTAAGCCTGTATCAATTCTGTGCTTGGTAGCATACCTGTATCAATTATGTGTGTGGTAGCATACCTGTATCAATTATGTGCTTGGTAGCATACCTGTATCAATTCTGTGACTGGTAGTATACCTGTATCAATTCTGTGACTAATAGTATGCCTGTACCAATTCTGTGCTTGGTAGCATACCAGTATCTATTATGTGTGTGGTAGCATACCTGTGTCAATTCTGGGCTTGTTGGCATACCTGTATCAATTCTGTGTGTGGTACCATACCTGTATCATGTCTGGGCTTGGTAGCATACCTGTACCAATTCTGTGTCTGGTAACATACCTGTATCAATTCTGTGCTTGGTAGCATACCTGTACCAATTCTGTGTCTGGTAACATACCTGTATCAATTCTGTGACTGGTAGCATACCTGTATCAATTCTGTGACTGGTAGCATACCTGTATCAATTCTGTGCTTGGTTGCATACCTGTATCAATTCTGTGTTTGCTAGCATACCTGTATTAATTCTGTGCTTGGTAGCATACCTGTATCAATTCTGTGTGTGGTAGCATACCTGTATCAATTCTGTGACTGGTAACATACCTGTATCAATTCTGTGCTTGGCAGCATACCTGTATCAATGCTGTGTTTGGTAGCATACCTGTATGAATTCTGTGACTGGTAGTAAGCCTGTATCAATTCTGTGCTTGGTAGCATACCTGTATCAATGCTGTGCTTGGTAGCATACCTGTATCAATTCTGTGCTTGGTAGCATACCTGTATCAATTCTGTGCTTGATGGCATACCTGTATCAATTCTGTGCTTGGTAGCATACCTGTATCAATTCTGTGTGTGGTAGCATACGTGTAACAATTCTGTGTGTGGTAGCATATCTGTATCAATTCTGTGACTGGTAAGATACCTGTATCAATTCTGTGCTTGGTAGCATACCTGTATCAATTCTGTGCTTGGTAGCATACCTGTATTATTTCTGTGCTTGGTAGCATACCTGTATCAATTCTGTGTGTGGTAGCATACCTGTATCAATTCTGTGACTGTTAACATACCTGTATCAATTCTGTGCTTGGCAGCATACCTGTATCAATGCTGTGCTTGGTAGCATACCTGTATCAATTCTGTGACTGTTAGTAAGCCTGTATCAATTCTGTGCTTGGTAGCATACCTGTATCAATTCTGTGCTTGGTAGCATACCTGCATCAATGCTGTGCTTGGTAGCATACCTGTATCAATTCTGTGCTTGGTAGCATACCTGTATCAATTCTGTGCTTGGTTGCATACCTGTATCAATTCTGTGTGTGGTAGCATACGTGTAACAATTCTGTGTGTGGTAGCATACCTGTATCAATTCTGTGACTGGTAAGATACCTATATCAATTCTGTGCTTGGTAGCATACCTGTATCAATTCTGTGCTTGGTAGCATACCTGTATCAATTCTGTGTGTGGTAGCATACCTGTATCAATTATGTGACTGGTAACATACCTGTATCAATTGTGTGCTTGGTAGCATACCTGGATCAATTGTGTGCTTGGTAGCATACCTGTATCAATTCCGGGCTTGGTAGCACACCTGTATCAATTATGTACTTGGTAGCATACCTGTATCAATTCTGTGCTTGGTAGCATACCTGTATTAATTCTCTGCTTGGTAGCATACTTGTATCAATTCTGTGTGTGGTAGCATACCTGTATCAATTCTGTGCCTGGTAACATACCTGTATCAATTCTGTGCTTGGCAACATACCTGTAACAATGCTGTGCTTGGTAGCATACCTGTATCAATTCTGTGACTGGTAGTAAGCCTGTATCAATTCTGTGCTTGGTAGCATACCTGTATCAATTATGTGCTTGGTAGCATACCTGTATCAATTCTGTGACTGGTAGTATACCTGTATCAATTCTGTGACTAATAGTATGCCTGTACCAATTCTGTGCTTGGTAGCATACCAGTATCTATTATGTGTGTGGTAGCATACCTGTGTCAATTCTGGGCTTGTTGGCATACCTGTATCAATTCTGTGTGTGGTACCATACCTGTATCATGTCTGGGCTTGGTAGCATACCTGTACCAATTCTGTGTCTGGTAACATACCTGTATCAATTCTGTGCTTGGTAGCATACCTGTACCAATTCTGTGTCTGGTAACATACCTGTATCAATTCTGTGACTGGTGGTAAGCCTTATCAATTCTGTGCTTGGTAGCATACCTGTATCAATTGTGTGTGTGGTAGCATACCTGTATCAATTCTGGGCTTGGTAGCATACCTGTATCAATTCTGTGTGTGGTAGCATGCCTGTATCAATTCTTTATCTGGTAGCCAACCTGTATCAATTCTGTGACTGGTAACATACCTGTATCAATTCGGGGCTTGGTAACATACCTGTATCAATTCTGTGCTTGGTAGCATACCTGTATCAATTCTGTGCTTGGTAGGATACCTGCATAAATTCTGTGTGTGGTAGCATGCCTGTATCAATTCTGTGACTGGTAACATACCTGTATCAATTCTGTGTGTGGTAGCATACCTGTATCAATTCTGTGCTTGGTAGCATACCTATATCAATTCTGTGACTGGTAGTATGCCTCTATCAATTCTGTGCTTTTTAGCATACCTGTGTCAATTCTGGGCTTGGTAGCATACCTGTATCAATTCTGTGTGTGGTACCATACCTGTATCAAGTCTGGGCTTGGTAGCATACCTGTATCAATTCTGTGCTTGGTAGCATACCTGTACCAATTCTGTGTCTGGTAACATACCTGTATCAATTGTGTGCTTGGTAGCATACCTGTATCAATTCTGTGTGAGGTAGCATAAATGTATCAATTCTGGGCTTGGTAGCACACCTGTATCAATTCTGTGCTTGGTAGCATACGTGTAACAATTCTGTGTGTGGTAGCATACCTGTACAAATTCTGTGACTGGTAACATACCTGTATCAGTTCTGTGCTTGGTAGCATACCTGTATCAATTCGGTGCTTGGTAGCATAACTGTATCAATTCTGTGTGTGGTAGCATACCAGTATCAATTATGTGACTGGTAACATACCTGTATCAATTGTGTGCTTGGTAGCATACCTGTATCAATTGTGTGCTTGGTAGCATACCTGTATCAATTCTGGTCTTGGTAGCACACCTGTATCAATTCTGTGCTTGGTAGCATACCTGTATCAATTCTGTGCTTGGTAGCATACCTGTATTAATTCTGTGCTTGGTAGCATACCTGTATCAATTCTGTGTGTGGTAGCATACCTGTATCAATTCTGTGACTGGTAACATACCTGTATCAATTCTGTGCTTGGCAGCATACCTGTATCAATGCTGTGCTTGGTAGCATACCTGTATGAATTCTGTGACTGGTAGTAAGCCTGTATCAATTCTGTGCTTGGTAGCATACCTGTATCAATGCTGTGCTTGGTAGCATACCTGTATCAATTCTGTGCTTGATGGCATACCTGTATCAATTCTGTGCTTGGTAGCATACCTGTATCAATTCTGTGTGTGGTAGCATACGTGTAACAATTCTGTGTGTGGTAGCATATCTGTATCAATTCTGTGACTGGTAAGATACCTGTATCAATTCTGTGCTTGGTAGCATACCTGTATCAATTCTGTGCTTGGTAGCATACCTGTATTATTTCTGTGCTTGGTAGCATACCTGTATCAATTCTGTGTGTGGTAGCATACCTGTATCAATTCTGTGACTGTTAACATACCTGTATCAATTCTGTGCTTGGCAGCATACCTGTATCAATGCTGTGCTTGGTAGCATACCTGTATCAATTCTGTGACTGTTAGTAAGCCTGTATCAATTCTGTGCTTGGTAGCATACCTGTATCAATTCTGTGCTTGGTAGCATACCTGCATCAATGCTGTGCTTGGTAGCATACCTGTATCAATTCTGTGCTTGGTAGCATACCTGTATCAATTCTGTGCTTGGTTGCATACCTGTATCAATTCTGTGTGTGGTAGCATACGTGTAACAATTCTGTGTGTGGTAGCATACCTGTATCAATTCTGTGACTGGTAAGATACCTATATCAATTCTGTGCTTGGTAGCATACCTGTATCAATTCTGTGCTTGGTAGCATACCTGTATCAATTCTGTGTGTGGTAGCATACCTGTATCAATTATGTGACTGGTAACATACCTGTATCAATTGTGTGCTTGGTAGCATACCTGGATCAATTGTGTGCTTGGTAGCATACCTGTATCAATTCCGGGCTTGGTAGCACACCTGTATCAATTATGTACTTGGTAGCATACCTGTATCAATTCTGTGCTTGGTAGCATACCTGTATTAATTCTGTGCTTGGTAGCATACTTGTATCAATTCTGTGTGTGGTAGCATACCTGTATCAATTCTGTGCCTGGTAACATACCTGTATCAATTCTGTGCTTGGCAACATACCTGTAACAATGCTGTGCTTGGTAGCATACCTGTATCAATTCTGTGACTGGTAGTAAGCCTGTATCAATTCTGTGCTTGGTAGCATACCTGTATCAATTATGTGTGTGGTAGCATACCTGTATCAATTATGTGCTTGGTAGCATACCTGTATCAATTCTGTGACTGGTAGTATACCTGTATCAATTCTGTGACTAATAGTATGCCTGTATCAATTCTGTGCTTGGTAGCATACCTGTATCTATTATGTGTGTGGTAGCATACCTGTGTCAATTCTGGGCTTGTTGGCATACCTGTATCAATTCTGTGTGTGGTACCATACCTGTATCATGTCTGGGCTTGGTAGCATACCTGTACCAATTCTGTGTCTGGTAACATACCTGTATCAATTGTGTGCTTGGTAGCATACCTGTATCAATTCTGTGCTTGGTAGCATACCTGTATCAATTCTGTGCTTGGTAGCATACCTGTATCAATTCTGTGACTGGTAGCATACCTGTATCAATTCTGTGCTTGGTTGCATACCTGTATCAATTCTGTGTTTGCTAGCATACCTGTATTAATTCTGTGCTTGGTAGCATACCTGTATCAATTCTGTGTGTGGTAGCATACCTGTATCAATTCTGTGACTGGTAACATACCTGTATCAATTCTGTGCTTGGCAGCATACCTGTATCAATGCTGTGTTTGGTAGCATACCTGTATGAATTCTGTGACTGGTAGTAAGCCTGTATCAATTCTGTGCTTGGTAGCATACCTGTATCAATGCTGTGCTTGGTAGCATACCTGTATCAATTCTGTGCTTGGTAGCATACCTGTATCAATTCTGTGCTTGATGGCATACCTGTATCAATTCTGTGCTTGGTAGCATACCTGTATCAATTCTGTGTGTGGTAGCATACGTGTAACAATTCTGTGTGTGGTAGCATATCTGTATCAATTCTGTGACTGGTAAGATACCTGTATCAATTCTGTGCTTGGTAGCATACCTGTATCAATTCTGTGCTTGGTAGCATACCTGTATTATTTCTGTGCTTGGTAGCATACCTGTATCAATTCTGTGTGTGGTAGCATACCTGTATCAATTCTGTGACTGTTAACATACCTGTATCAATTCTGTGCTTGGCAGCATACCTGTATCAATGCTGTGCTTGGTAGCATACCTGTATCAATTCTGTGACTGTTAGTAAGCCTGTATCAATTCTGTGCTTGGTAGCATACCTGTATCAATTCTGTGCTTGGTAGCATACCTGCATCAATGCTGTGCTTGGTAGCATACCTGTATCAATTCTGTGCTTGGTAGCATACCTGTATCAATTCTGTGCTTGGTTGCATACCTGTATCAATTCTGTGTGTGGTAGCATACGTGTAACAATTCTGTGTGTGGTAGCATACCTGTATCAATTCTGTGACTGGTAAGATACCTATATCAATTCTGTGCTTGGTAGCATACCTGTATCAATTCTGTGCTTGGTAGCATACCTGTATCAATTCTGTGTGTGGTAGCATACCTGTATCAATTATGTGACTGGTAACATACCTGTATCAATTGTGTGCTTGGTAGCATACCTGGATCAATTGTGTGCTTGGTAGCATACCTGTATCAATTCAGGGCTTGGTAGCACACCTGTATCAATTATGTACTTGGTAGCATACCTGTATCAATTCTGTGCTTGGTAGCATACCTGTATTAATTCTCTGCTTGGTAGCATACTTGTATCAATTCTGTGTGTGGTAGCATACCTGTATCAATTCTGTGCCTGGTAACATACCTGTATCAATTCTGTGCTTGGCAACATACCTGTAACAATGCTGTGCTTGGTAGCATACCTGTATCAATTCTGTGACTGGTAGTAAGCCTGTATCAATTCTGTGCTTGGTAGCATACCTGTATCAATTATGTGTGTGGTAGCATACCTGTATCAATTATGTGCTTGGTAGCATACCTGTATCAATTCTGTGACTGGTAGTATACCTGTATCAATTCTGTGACTAATAGTATGCCTGTACCAATTCTGTGCTTGGTAGCATACCAGTATCTATTATGTGTGTGGTAGCATACCTGTGTCAATTCTGGGCTTGTTGGCATACCTGTATCAATTCTGTGTGTGGTACCATACCTGTATCATGTCTGGGCTTGGTAGCATACCTGTACCAATTCTGTGTCTGGTAACATACCTGTATCAATTCTGTGCTTGGTAGCATACCTGTACCAATTCTGTGTCTGGTAACATACCTGTATCAATTCTGTGACTGGTAGCATACCTGTATCAATTCTGTGACTGGTAGCATACCTGTATCAATTCTGTGCTTGGTTGCATACCTGTATCAATTCTGTGTTTGCTAGCATACCTGTATTAATTCTGTGCTTGGTAGCATACCTGTATCAATTCTGTGTGTGGTAGCATACCTGTATCAATTCTGTGACTGGTAACATACCTGTATCAATTCTGTGCTTGGCAGCATACCTGTATCAATGCTGTGTTTGGTAGCATACCTGTATGAATTCTGTGACTGGTAGTAAGCCTGTATCAATTCTGTGCTTGGTAGCATACCTGTATCAATGCTGTGCTTGGTAGCATACCTGTATCAATTCTGTGCTTGGTAGCATACCTGTATCAATTCTGTGCTTGATGGCATACCTGTATCAATTCTGTGCTTGGTAGCATACCTGTATCAATTCTGTGTGTGGTAGCATACGTGTAACAATTCTGTGTGTGGTAGCATATCTGTATCAATTCTGTGACTGGTAAGATACCTGTATCAATTCTGTGCTTGGTAGCATACCTGTATCAATTCTGTGCTTGGTAGCATACCTGTATTATTTCTGTGCTTGGTAGCATACCTGTATCAATTCTGTGTGTGGTAGCATACCTGTATCAATTCTGTGACTGTTAACATACCTGTATCAATTCTGTGCTTGGCAGCATACCTGTATCAATGCTGTGCTTGGTAGCATACCTGTATCAATTCTGTGACTGTTAGTAAGCCTGTATCAATTCTGTGCTTGGTAGCATACCTGTATCAATTCTGTGCTTGGTAGCATACCTGCATCAATGCTGTGCTTGGTAGCATACCTGTATCAATTCTGTGCTTGGTAGCATACCTGTATCAATTCTGTGCTTGGTTGCATACCTGTATCAATTCTGTGTGTGGTAGCATACGTGTAACAATTCTGTGTGTGGTAGCATACCTGTATCAATTCTGTGACTGGTAAGATACCTATATCAATTCTGTGCTTGGTAGCATACTTGTATCAATTCTGTGCTTGGTAGCATACCTGTATCAATTCTGTGTGTGGTAGCATACCTGTATCAATTATGTGACTGGTAACATACCTGTATCAATTGTGTGCTTGGTAGCATACCTGGATCAATTGTGTGCTTGGTAGCATACCTGTATCAATTCCGGGCTTGGTAGCACACCTGTATCAATTATGTACTTGGTAGCATACCTGTATCAATTCTGTGCTTGGTAGCATACCTGTATTAATTCTCTGCTTGGTAGCATACTTGTATCAATTCTGTGTGTGGTAGCATACCTGTATCAATTCTGTGCCTGGTAACATACCTGTATCAATTCTGTGCTTGGCAACATACCTGTAACAATGCTGTGCTTGGTAGCATACCTGTATCAATTCTGTGACTGGTAGTAAGCCTGTATCAATTCTGTGCTTGGTAGCATACCTGTATCAATTATGTGTGTGGTAGCATACCTGTATCAATTATGTGCTTGGTAGCATACCTGTATCAATTCTGTGACTGGTAGTATACCTGTATCAATTCTGTGACTAATAGTATGCCTGTACCAATTCTGTGCTTGGTAGCATACCAGTATCTATTATGTGTGTGGTAGCATACCTGTGTCAATTCTGGGCTTGTTGGCATACCTGTATCAATTCTGTGTGTGGTACCATACCTGTATCATGTCTGGGCTTGGTAGCATACCTGTACCAATTCTGTGTCTGGTAACATACCTGTATCAATTCTGTGCTTGGTAGCATACCTGTACCAATTCTGTGTCTGGTAACATACCTGTATCAATTCTGTGACTGGTGGTAAGCCTTATCAATTCTGTGCTTGGTAGCATACCTGTATCAATTGTGTGTGTGGTAGCATACCTGTATCAATTCTGGGCTTGGTAGCATACCTGTATCAATTCTGTGTGTGGTAGCATGCCTGTATCAATTCTTTATCTGGTAGCCAACCTGTATCAATTCTGTGACTGGTAACATACCTGTATCAATTCGGGGCTTGGTAACATACCTGTATCAATTCTGTGCTTGGTAGCATACCTGTATCAATTCTGTGCTTGGTAGGATACCTGCATAAATTCTGTGTGTGGTAGCATGCCTGTATCAATTCTGTGACTGGTAACATACCTGTATCAATTCTGTGTGTGGTAGCATACCTGTATCAATTCTGTGCTTGGTAGCATACCTTTATCAATTCTGTGACTGGTAGTATGCCTGTATCAATTCTGTGCTTTTTAGCATACCTGTGTCAATTCTGGGCTTGGTAGCATACCTGTATCAATTCTGTGTGTGGTACCATACCTGTATCAAGTCTGGGCTTGGTAGCATACCTGTATCAATTCTGTGCTTGGTAGCATACCTGTACCAATTCTGTGTCTGGTAACATACCTGTATCAATTGTGTGCTTGGTAGCATACCTGTATCAATTCTGTGTGAGGTAGCATAAATGTATCAATTCTGGGCTTGGTAGCACACCTGTATCAATTCTGTGCTTGGTAGCATACGTGTAACAATTCTGTGTGTGGTAGCATACCTGTATAAATTCTGTGACTGGTAACATACCTGTATCAGTTCTGTGCTTGGTAGCATACCTGTATCAATTCGGTGCTTGGTAGCATAACTGTATCAATTCTGTGTGTGGTAGCATACCAGTATCAATTATGTGACTGGTAACATACCTGTATCAATTGTGTGCTTGGTAGCATACCTGTATCAATTGTGTGCTTGGTAGCATACCTGTATCAATTCTGGTCTTGGTAGCACACCTGTATCAATTCTGTGCTTGGTAGCATACCTGTATCAATTCTGTGCTTGGTAGCATACCTGTATTAATTCTGTGCTTGGTAGCATACCTGTATCAATTCTGTGTGTGGTAGCATACCTGTATCAATTCTGTGACTGGTAACATACCTGTATCAATTCTGTGCTTGGCAGCATACCTGTATCAATGCTGTGCTTGGTAGCATACCTGTATGAATTCTGTGACTGGTAGTAAGCCTGTATCATTTCTGTGCTTGGTAGCATACCTGTATCAATGCTGTGCTTGGTAGCATACCTGTATCAATTCTGTGCTTGATGGCATACCTGTATCAATTCTGTGCTTGGTAGCATACCTGTATCAATTCTGTGTGTGGTAGCATACGTGTAACAATTCTGTGTGTGGTAGCATATCTGTATCAATTCTGTGACTGGTAAGATACCTGTATCAATTCTGTGCTTGGTAGCATACCTGTATCAATTCTGTGCTTGGTAGCATACCTGTATTATTTCTGTGCTTGGTAGCATACCTGTATCAATTCTGTGTGTGGTAGCATACCTGTATCAATTCTGTGACTGTTAACATACCTGTATCAATTCTGTGCTTGGCAGCATACCTGTATCAATGCTGTGCTTGGTAGCATACCTGTATCAATTCTGTGACTGTTAGTAAGCCTGTATCAATTCTGTGCTTGGTAGCATACCTGTATCAATTCTGTGCTTGGTAGCATACCTGCGTCAATGCTGTGCTTGGTAGCATACCCAAATAGAGTTGGCTCCGGCCATTCTATTAGAACGCGCTGTTCCACTACAGCGCGTTCTATTACAGAGCGATGCGCCCTCTACTGTGACTTCGATCTAACCCCGAGCGACTTACTCAACCGACGCTCGCCGGGATTTTGACGCTCGGTACGGTATGGTCCGGTTTACTTCTATATGAATGATCTCAAGCCGGTGCTGATTAGCACTTTAAATTGGGAAACTTTTAAGGGCTTCATTTTAGTATTGTTTCAATGCCCTAACATACCGACCTCAATAGTAGAGCAACTAGGGTGAAGCTAGCGAACGCTATTTTAAAATCGACACAATTACAGACAATTTTGAAAATGTTTGTAGTAAAATGTTCCTTAGCACAATAAACATTGAAAACAATATAATAATTTATCACAGTATAAATTTGGGCCTAAATTGTTCGTTTTCGATAATTTTTGCAGAAAAATGTGAATAAATGAATGAACCATGCGAAATATATAATTATCCGACACAAATACCCTATACGGTGGTGATTTCAGGGCCAGAAAAAACAAAAAACACTTTAGCACCAATGTCATAGGACCACCCTATTTCGACAAACGAGTGTTGGTCGTCGTATTCGTAACGGAAAACTGTTCACAAGTGAGCGTAACCACAGACCCGATACAAATATGCTACATTTTGAGGTCAGAAAGTAAGTTTTCTGTACAAAGATTATGGAAATATATATAGTTATGGAAATATACATAATTAACATGCGCCTTTAACTTTTTAAAATGAGCAATGCATTTTTACTATTAATAGTGTATTTCAATTTATTCAACATATCTGTATAGATAACATTTTGTACATTTCAATAACGGTGTCAACACTTATTTTCTGAACTGATTTTCTTCTGATTTACGAACAACAACGTGCATCATAGTGATTCACGTTGAGTGAAAATCTGTATATATTGTGTCTCGAAAAGGACACACAGTGATCTAATTTCTATACATGAGTTAGAGTATTGTCTGTGTCAGTCCTGTCCTGTACGAGTTTAAAGGTGCGCCGTGATAATATGGATTGAGTATTTGAAACCATTATTTTCATAAATTTCAAACTATGGCACATTATTCTAACCTATTCTATACCTACCCCAACATGCAGAATTAGCATGGGATCACCAGCTTCGCCTGAGATTGCTTACATAATAACATTCCACCCACTGGAAAATCGAATTTTACTACTCAGTGCTCAAAATGTCAAAACTTTGTACCGCTTTCGAAATGACATCTTCATGTTAGTACTAGAATTAAACACATTTGTTAAGGAAGCCAACATGCTTCATAACAAATACCGGCTCACATTTGAATATTCCCTAACGCAAGACAACGGAAACGTTTCAATATTTCAATAAACGTAATTTTTGTCATCCCACATCAGTATTCAAATGAATTTATCAAAGGTGAAACCATTCGGTATGCTCGAACATGTAATAATCTAAACGATTTGTTACAGAAACGTGATCTATTTATTGAAAAAATGCGTGAAAGAAATTACACAGATAGTGATTTCTGTTGTAGAATAATGAGACTGATACAATGTTATGCTGTGTCAACTTTTGCTTTCTCGAACTCAGATTCGTATATTGCTTCCGTGGATACTTCTGTCCTGATTACACCTGAAATAATTAACACGGAATATAACTTAGTTAGCTAATGTAACACTGCCCTCAGTCGGCAAGATGTTCGTCAATCCACCACCTCATCGATACTTATGTAAACAATGTTAATCGTCGATTTTCCCTCGTATTCATAGGCTACACAATAAAAAAGTAAACGCAATATTCCCAAATCTTAACTCTAAGTTTTTATTATCTAAATGCGGTCATGTAAAATACTTACTCATATGTTTGATTCCTGATCTCATACGACGAGACTGTTTACCTAAACAAAAATCAGATAGTTATGGTATTGCATGGACACGTTAAGGATTGATATTGGTTGATAAATACTTATAACTACCGTGCTCTGAATGAGTATGGAATTACATGATGTGTATTAGGTCACATAAAGTAGTAACTATTTGAATGTGACATTATATTAACAATTCTGTATCAAATAAATAGTCAAAACGACATTTAGTTTATACATTTATTATATGCAACAATGCAAAATGTGCAGTTAAGTTATATGAATGTACCTGGTAGATACAACACTCTATTAACAATTTTAACTGGAATTTATTTAATATTATGCAGATAAATGATTACAGTTAAAACACGTATAAAGAACATAAGGGTAACATAAATTATAACAATGTATCTGGCATATTAAAACATAACTCTGTATCAACCTTATTATTCTATAAAATTATATGAAATAGTCGAAATATTAGTACAGAAATACTAAATTGATTGCAACTTAGATTCTAATCGTACATACTGTTACTGATTTCTGTCGATGAGCAATGTTGGTCGGCCTCAGTGTATGTAAATCCATGTTTTTCCATTGCAAGTTTAATCATTATTTCTTTTGATAATACTTGAAACATATATGCGGTTACCATCGATGGTGGGCTGTAAAAAACAATCACAATTACTAACCAATCTTACTTAAATGATAATGAAACTCAATATATAAATATGTTAACATACTGACCCATTTCTGAAAGTTTCTGTTAGTATATCATCACTCTTGCCAGAGGGTGTTCTTATCGTAGAGAATCTGTCGTACAATCTGTATAATTCAATAATTGGCATTCAATAACTTGTCCATGCTTAAGTTGTACTGTGAAAGTATTGCCTATTTTTTAACAGGTGTCCTCTATTGACAATCGTTTGAAATAGAAGTTTTGAGGTATATCTTAAGTTCGTGGACACTTGGATAATGTTCGTTCTTCATTTATGTTGACATGGTATTGGCGTTCATGTTGTCAATATTTCGAAATTAAACAACAAAAGCTATATTTCGTATGAAACCACTAAAGTACAAATTGTCCCCACTCTTCTGTTAGTGGGAGTGTTTCAAAGTTAAATTGCTTCGAGATTTTGGAAAATTTGATTGCACGCCCACGAGAAGTAAACCTAATCGCAGGTTCTATTGTATAGAGCAAGCATAAGAGTTGTGAAATTATTGGATGAGAACGAAAAATACAAATTTTCAAACAAATTTTCAAAAGTGAGTATAAAAATTAAAGAATAACTCATGACAAAATAACTCGTTAACATACCTGAGACCGGATTTAACTATTACACATTTATTATTTAAATACTCAATAAGGGAATCCACAGCCTGTAACAAATTAAAGCCAGGTCTTGTTAAGTCTCTATTCTATATTAAACAGACTCAAGTTAGCAACACTGATTAGCTTATAGTCAGCTTACCTAAAGGGTGAAAAGATCGAGTCCAAAGCAATACTTCAGGCGGGTTTTCTCTCTGTCACCTTCGAGAAATTCTACATGTCTTTTTGCCTCAGGCAACTCTCTGTCAAAACATCAAAGAAAGACCGTCAAATTTGAGAAAAAACTATTCTGAAGTATGCGAAAGAAAAATGTGTGTGTACTTAAAACTGCTAACATAAAAGTATTAAAATATAATTTACCTTTTCTGTTCACAATGTGACATTATTATATGTTCCATATACCAATGATAAGAAGGTAACTATCAAGAAATAACATGCAAGAAAACATTTATAAGACAGGGATATTCACTTTCGCTAAGTTTGAATATTCCGATATTGCATGACTGAATTTATTGAATTGACTGTTAGCTAATTCGCAGGTTTTGTGTAACCTACCTCTCTAATGATATCTCTTTTCTGGAATACAAACTTTGGTTCACTACTTTCTATGGCATTACTATTATCCTCAGTTACATCATTGGCATCGACACATGTACTGACATCATCAGGATTCTATTCATTAGTTTATAAACGAATTATTGTGATTACAAATCATATACATATTACATTGACATGCCTTGAACATATAATTCCCGGTAGTACATATATTTAGGTTGTATATTTGTACATACTAGTATGTAACAATAAATGCAATTAAAATTCATGAAATTAATTAATCTATACGTACTTCATCATTTCGCCTATGCATTTGTGACAGACCTGAGGTTTCTGGAAAAAAAAATCTAATATGTAAATGTGTGTTGGTGTTCGCATGTGTTTCAAAGAACCAAGGTGCCCCAGAGGCCTGATCAAGGTCACGAAGTCAAGTTGAGGTCATGGGGTAAAGTTTACAAAGGAGCCGCCAATGGAACAATGGGGACTGTACCGACGCCAATTTGAGGCCAAATACCATAAATTCTTATTGCCTTTCAATTCGTTATTGCATTATTTGGTAAGCTCAAAAACTGAATAAATTGCACAACACAATTTATCTTGGGTGGCACATTAGATTTGTACTTACTTACCTAATGTTGGTTTTTGATGATCCTGTTCGCTGTCCCCGATAATAATAGCAATGTCACTGAAATAATATAGAATTTCAAACATAGATGAGATCAACTAACGTATATACCATATCTAAAATATCCTTGGCACGCTGTGTTGAAAAATTACAGAACAGTTATCTCGTATTTTATTGTTATTTTAGAGCAGTTTTTTTCTTCTTTACAGTCTCTGTTATCCACTTATCAGAAAAGCGTTTCTGTAATAAAACAATACGTCGATGTATACTAGTACAGTGTAAAATATTTCTACATTCAACCATAACAACGAGAAATATGAAGCTCATATTCGTAATTCAGATTGATTTACACATTTTTTACAGAATTCACTGCGTATAATTACCTTTGATGGATTAACTCGTAGATTGTATTTCATTGTATCCTTGTTAATTTCTGCATAATACAATACAGCATGAAGTCTTGTTAATTTACAAAGAACAGGAATTTTAAAGAAAGTTTAAAAATGAATGATTATTGTACACACTGACCTTGTAAAGGTTTAACCGCCATGTAATGAAAGTTTGGCAGATACCCTAGGTATATCATCTCGTTAAGTGGTACGTCATCTGGCGGACTTATGATCCTGGTATAAGTTGGGGTTACAAGCTTAATTTCCGATTGTAACATAATTGAAGCAACAACAAGTATAATCTGGTCACCCCAAACGCTCGGTCCTTTCATGTAGTCGATGTAATTCTCAAAAGTTGTTTTCATATTACGTAGTTCAACACATAGTAAGCCCTTTAGAAAATCAGAGAAAAATAAATTATGCAATAATTGTTTAGTATTAATAATGCGCAATGACTGTCTTTATTTGTATTTATACAATTTTCTGATTCTGTCAAAACCCTAAATATTATGTTACATATTATGTATAATTTACATAGTTGAACGACACATGGAATAACAAATAATAATAAAAAAGACACAAACAAATCCCACGGTACAACATGATACTAAACTGCATTTATCATATTATTTTTTAATCGGGAATGACTTATGTTAATTATTAAAATTTAAGGATAAAAACTCTCAATATACTCTCAATAATACTAACTGCATTGTTTTTGGATATTAATAACTATATTGTCATTCAAATATTGAGCATGAAGAAACTACTATTTGCCGTAATGTTAATACATGTTTGTGACTCGTCTCACAGAAATCTATGAGAATGTAACTGAACAAAAATGCTATATGCTATTTCTTACCTGAAGCTCAGTTTTTGATTCCGACATGAAGTTTAAAATGAGTTCGCGTAACTCGTAGTGAGATAGTTCTGTCCGTGGGATGTCCTTAACTCTACAAATATGTTCACACAGTGCGTGGAATAAGCAATTCCCATCCATTGGTGTTGGCGGTAGGCATTCTTCCAGCCCTTCTCTGAGTAGGGCATCCCTCAGACGAGTGATATTCTCTGTCTCTTTCTCAGCAGTTTCACGTGACTCACGTAGAACCCTCATAATATCAATCACTTGATTACTATAACCTAAATAATGAGATTAATACTTATTAATATAATGGGCTCTCGAGTCAGTGAACACCAATATGTTTTATATCAACGATGTATCTCAAGAATACATTCCGTATTTCCATATCATGGTCAATTACCTTGTGTTTGGTCCATTGCTATAGAACCAAGTATCTCCTTTGCAACTTCAAGGTCTATAACTGAATGCTCTGGTATATTATCTGTATTGGATGATTGAAATACAAATTATGAGGAACATGTGATAAACAAACAAACATATAATTCAAACATGTAGATGAAGTCAGTTATAAAAATCAAATATGCCTCAAATCAACAAGGTTGTGCAGTCATATATGCAATTATCATACCTGTGACATCACCCTGCTCCGATAAACTTTCGATGTGTACGGTAACATTGGAAATGTGGTCAATAGAGGAATGGTTTGAAGTCGACTGACCTGTGTGGAAAAGAAAACATAAAAATGTAACATGTACATGAAATGATTTAAGTGAAAAGTATGAAATTTATGTACTGAACTAACAATTACAGTTAAAAAAAATCAAATATAACCCAAATCAGATATGCAATTATCATACCTGTGACATCACCCTGCTCCGATAAACTGTCTACGTGTTCGATAACATTGGAAATTTGGTCAATAGAGGAATGGTTTGAAGTCGACTGACCTGTGTGGAAAAGAAAACATAAAAATGTAACATGTACATGAAATGATTTAAGTGAAAAGTATGAAATTTATGTACTGAACTAACAATTACAGTTAAAAAAATCAAATATAACCCAAATCAGATATGCAATTATCATACCTGTGACATCGCCCTGCTCCGATAAACTGTCTACGTGTTCGGTAACATTGGAAATGTGGTCAATAGCGGAATGGTTTGAAGTCGAATGACCTGTGTGGGAAAGAAAACACGAGTATGTAATACATACTTTCATTAACATGTGAAACATAAATAATCACTATAGATACATGAGTAAACACATTTGTAGTGAAACAATAAACTTACTGATAACTGCACGTCCCAAGCTATCGAAGGTTACTTGGGCCTTGAATACGTCTGTCATTTTGGCCATGGTATCGGCGTTCACTTTCATGTTATGTGAGTGAATAACATTCATTAATATAAATATATGTGTTGTAGCTCCCATAGTATTTAGGAAATGAATGTCCCTCTTCCTTGAGTTGTGTATTTGTTCTGCTACCTGACTATTTACAATGCCGTGCAACTCCGGAATATTTGAAATACGTCGCAATACTTCCTCTTCCTTGGATGTATTTTGCTGGTGAAATACATCATATAAACACAGATGAACATCATCTCCTAGTACATGATTTCCTTGACTGGACTGCTGCCGACCATATAGCCAAGGTAAGTGTACCTCCAATTTTCCTTCTGTTGCTAGCATAATATTTTCTGATGTGCTTTCTGCAACTCTGCCGTCATAGGGATGAAACATCTGCGGATATCTAATATTTCCATGTCTTGCTACCATATGTGGCATATCAACGATAACAACAGATGGTTGAACCTTGAAAGACCTAATAAGGTCAACGTGATCTCGCGGACTCTCAGCCCGAATAAGAAACTTAACTGCATATACGATACGATGAGGGCAGCTTGCTGAAAGCCATCCACCTTAATAAATACAAACATATATGAATATTTTTCCGCACACAATTTGGTCAATGATAAATTTTCCATTAACAATAGTTACATTATGCATTCTATTATTCCCTAATTTTGTTTTCGTGGGTCTATATTTAAATTTGAGTATTGCTCGATAGTATATTTAGTAAATTGTGCATAGATTTCAAAGTGTACGTACCAGAAGCACCCCATATCTTTTGGAATACTTTGTTCATTATATTATCATTTTTAATCAGTGCCTGTCGAATACGCAATACCATATCATATTTTGATCCGGTTGCTGCAATATTGCAAGTTGAACATATTTCTTTCACCTTTGCAACCTTTCGAAACAAATATTAATATGAAAGCTTAGCATATGTTTCAATTCATATACTAGTATATTAAATGTCAGTTCAGGTCTATCAGTACAAATCAAATATCATTAGTTTACACACCGTACATACAAAATAATAACAAATATGAATTGGAATTAATCTGGTCTACTTTCTCTACTTTGTGGTTAAATAATAGTAAACATCATTTACCGTGATGCTTGAAGAATTCAGGAGTTCTATTAAACGCTCCTCGGACATATCACGACAGTCTGTTTCAAGTCTTTCAGTTTCTCTTATCACTTTTCTGTGCTCTGTATTCCATACTGTTTCCCCACGGGTAGCTCGTCGAATGTATGGTGCCCATGCTGAATAGGATGGTGTCACTTGGAATGGATTTTTTTCGCCATCTGTAACAATATAACCATAATATACATTTACATAATCTTTATGTTTGTGCTAGGAACGAACCAAAATAAATATATCATAAGAACTGCCAGCAAAACAGTGGGAAAACAAAAAGACATATTAATTAGTATACAAAACAATGTCACATTACAACATTAAAAATACAAACAATCATTTGGGTAATTATATTATAATAAAATATGTATCTTACATCTAATGAGCGGTTTCACTAACTTCTCCATTTCGATCTTTTTCCAGAATGTTTCAACATCAACTTTATCAGAATCTTCACAAACATCCGGTAATTTGAGACTAGACACTTAGAAAAAAATAATGTAGGGTTTATTGTTTATTAAAATCATTTGAATGAAAACTCAACATTGCAGTATTTCATCTCTAACTAAACATATGTTTAGACCTCATATTAGCAATTAACTTAACGTTGCATATTTTAAATATATTCACTACACTACATGCTTACCATCCATCCTGAAGCATGCCTTTCTTTGCAAATCAGTAATGATGACGGGCGGGTTACTGCCACAAATTACAAGGCCTCAAAATGTTCATACGCTTTGATGACAACATTATGGGGTATCCGTATATTGTTTGTGTCTTCCCAAGCTGACATCACACTACCAATAGCAGTATGATTCTGTGTATGAATATATGTGTTCATGTTATACAAATGGGCCAGAGGTATTCGTATTAATCATAATTATATTGACTTATTTTCTCAAACACGTTCTCAGCATACGTTATCATTTTTTCACACAGAAAATGATTTAGCAAAACTTACTGCGAGAGATTTTCTTAGAAAAACTAATAATCGCACAGAAAATATCCATTTGTCATCATAATTGTGTAATTGATCACAATGTTCCTGATATCTGTACACCAGGTCACAAAGACTGCACTTTCGACAATAAGTTTCCACGCCTAAAAAATACAAAATGTAATAGTTGTATAACGATCGTCTTATTGGGGTAATGGTTGCCGTTGGCCAAAAAATGTGCAAACAATTAAAAAATAACACAACAATATTAGTCATTACGTATTTTGCATAATTTCATAGGATTGAAAAGTATGTGAATATATATAGTTTTTATATGACAGTATAAATAATAGAGGAAACAGTTACATACCTTTTATTAGTCCATTCATTGCAACTATATTTGCATTCGATGATATAAGCAAGGGTGAATCCAAAAGCGGTTGCGATTTACATACTTTGCACCTCTTTTCCACAGGCATGAGACGAGTATGGTTAAAATTCTCTGACATAGACAAAGAAATATCAGGTGGAATTTTTTTATGCCTCAACCAGTATTCAACCATTCTCTCCGAAATGTCAATAACCGGTGGATATGAATGTAATTGTTTTATAGCGCCAGGAATAATCAGCGTGTTGCCATCATCAATGTCATCAGTTTCATATTGGTCTTCTGAGGCGCCGTGGTGTATTTTACCCGGGAATACTTGGTAGCAATACCAACGAGCAAGAGCTTTGTGACCGCAACCCCTCTTCTTGCAGCATCGACAATGCCATGTGTTTTTATCAGTATCATACGAAACAATAACTCGCCCAAGTATACTGTAATAGTGAGTCTCGCCTGTATGAATGGAAAAACGCAATTGCCGATCTGTACTAGCCGATTCAAATAATGGATACACAGGCACTGACCCATTGGCTATGCTTCGACTGTTCAATGTTAGAGCTGCATCTCTACTGCTATCAGAAAATGGATGATACGTATTACATAATTCATCAAGTTTCACGGGGAGAAGGAATGGTTGTTCTATGAATCGAATTGCTCTGTTAACTGATAATAAATGTTGACATTCGAAACTTGGAAGTCTGCTACGTGTTGCAATTGTTGCAGCTTGTATACATGTGCTACTCTCGCAAAATACTTTTGGATTTGTACAAAGAAGTTCTTTCTCAGCATGAATTGGTAAGGCATTTCTCGGACCAGCTTCCACTGCAAATAAGGAGTTTTCTCGATTCACAGAATATGATTTAAGAACTGGCAAAGACTTAAAACTATTGCCATGTATGTTTTCTTCGTGGCGTTTAAGATTTTTTTTCAACATACGTTCGCCACATTCAGAACATGATACTCTGTCTACCCCACGTTTGAATAGTGGAATGCGTGTTGATGTACTACATGATAAATGGTTTACTAAAGGCAGATTGGATGAGGGTGATGGAGATTCATCTCTTTCAGAATCATTGCCAGGATCTTCATGATCGATTGGTGGTGGCATTGGCAGTGGTTGCGAATGTTGTTGCTTTTTATCTTCTGTAAAATACAATATAACAACACATAATTATCTTTCTAATTACGGTGTATTATAGCTTTCTATTTTGGTATTGTACTATTCTGAAGAGAACATTAAACGTGAATACGTAAAAACAACATATATGTTACCATTCTCAGTCTTCTTTCTTGATAATAATACGGCCACTTCAATGTTGTCCATGCTGTTGTCGCATGTTTTAAGATGCCGCTCCAATATGTAGGCCTTTGACCAAATAGTCAAACAAAATGGGCAGTGCCAGTGTCGTGGCGTTTTAATAATCGCGCTGTCACATTTACACATAACACTGTGTAATCCTGCAAATAGGTTAACAAAATTGTAGTATAATTATATGTGGTGCTTCTGAGTTGACAATAAGTGGATGTGTAATGAATACCTGTATGATTGCCCGTAATAAACCAATGCGATGGTAGATTAATTCAATACAATTGACCTAATTCGTCATATCCATGACAGACTCAGAATCTAAGTTGACTATGACAACTACGCTGAGAAACTAATGATATTTGACCAAATATGAACCATTTATACAATTACCTGCAATGATTTGCAATCTTGGCAATTATCTGAATTTATTGACATTGTTTGGTTTTCACGACGAAACGAGAGGGCGGATAACATACCAAAGTATGTATAGAACTAAATAGAATTAGAAATTTGATATAACCAACAGAATCAAACAATGCGGCTTTGTTGCTGAAGCTGTATAAGTAATGAGTAAAATATGGTGAGCAATATTTAATAATGTAATTTGAACTAATATACAGCAAAGGTGTAAATATATACAATGATCTCGAGATTGCGAGAACCAAACATATATTCCATTCTCTCCGTTCTTTGTTTCAAATATCTAGTTTACATAGTAAGAATAAAACACCATCTGATGCGGTGTAACGTGGTCTCTTGCTCAACGAAATCTTAGTGTATACTTACCGAGAAAACTCACTCTCGATTTCCAGTGCACTGCACGTATGTGCTTCATGATCATGTATTTTTTGCCTTTTGTATCACATAAAGCACAATGATATCGGGAACAATGGCAATTTCCCTCATCACTGCATTTCAAAATTCTATAAGACAAGTCATTCTCTCCGGTTACAATACTCGGGAATTCATTATCTGGGAACGCATCAAGAATCAAGCATTTTATTCTGAAATGTCATTTATTAAGGTGATTGGGAAGGTGACGGTGAAAGTTGAGTAGATACGACTCATTGGCGAGAGTTTGTGAAAGTTTTTAAAATGAGATACTTGATAAGAATACAATTATTGTACTACAGGGAGGGCAGCGCTCTCTAATAGAATGCAATTATTTCGTAGCCGCCGTGATATAATTTCGTATAATTTCTGCATGGAAAGTACGTAATTTAATAAAGTAGACTAGTAAATATTGTTTGAATTACAAATAGTGCTATAACTGTACTTCAAACGACGTTGTTATAATGAAGCGTGCTGTGGTAGAACAGGGAGCGCAGCGCTCTCTAATAGAATGCAATTATTTCGTAGCCGCCGTGATATAATTTCGTATAATTTCTGCATGGAAAGTACGTAATTTAATAAAGTAGACTAGTAAATATTGTTTGAATTACAAATAGTGCTATAACTGTGCTTCAAACGACGTTGTTATAATGAAGCGTGCTGTGGTAGAACAGAGAGCGCAGCGCTCTCTAATAGAATGCAGTTATTTCGCAGCCGCCGTGATATAATTTCTGCATGGAAAGTACGTAATTTAATAAAGTAGACTAGTAAATATTGTTTGAATTACAAATAGTGCTATAACTGTACTTCAAACGACGTTGTTATAATGAAGCGTGCTGTGGTAGAACAGGGAGCGCAGCGCTCTCTAATAGAATGCAATTATTTCGTAGCCGCCGTGATATAATTTCGTATAATTTCTGCATGGAAAGTACGTAATTTAATAAAGTAGACTAGTAAATATTGTTTGAATTACAAATAGCGCTATGACTGTACTTCAAACACGTTGTTATAATGAAGCGTGCTGTGGTAGAACAGAGAGCGCAGCGCTCTCTAATAGAATGCAGTTATTTCGTAGCCGCCGTGATATAATTTCTGCATGGAAAGTACGTATTTTAATAAAGTAGACTAGTAAATATTGTTTGAATTACAAATAGTGCTATAACTGTGCTTCAAACGACGTTGTTATAATGAAGCGTGCTGTGGTAGAACAGAGAGCGCAGCGCTCTCTAATAGAATGAAGTTATTTCGTAGCCGCCGTGATATAATTTCGTATAATTTCTGCATGGAAAGTACGTAATTTAATAAATTAGTCTAGTAAATATTGTTTGAATTACAAATAGTGCTATAACTGTGCTTCAAACGACGTTGTTATAATGAAGCGTGCTGTGGTAGAACAGAGAGCGCAGCGCTCTCTAATAGAATGCAGTTATTTCGCAGCCGCCGTGATATAATTTCTGCATGGAAAGTACGTAATTTAATAAAGTAGACTAGTAAATATTGTTTGAATTACAAATAGTGCTATAACTGTACTTCAAACGACGTTGTTATAATGAAGCGTGCTGTGGTAGAACAGGGAGCGCAGCGCTCTCTAATAGAATGCAATTATTTCGTAGCCGCCGTGATATAATTTCGTATAATTTCTGCATGGAAAGTACGTAATTTAATAAAGTAGACTAGTAAATATTGTTTGAATTACAAATAGTGCTATGACTGTACTTCAAACACGTTATAATGAAGCGTGCTGTGGTAGAACAGAGAGCGCAGCGCTCTCTAATAGAATGCAGTTATTTCGTAGCCGCCGTGATATAATTTCTGCATGGAAAGTACGTATTTTAATAAAGTAGACTAGTAAATATTGTTTGAATTACAAATAGTGCTATGACTGTACTTCAAACACGTTGTTATAATGAAGCGTGCTGTGGTAGAACAGGGAGCGCAGCGCTCTCTAATAGAATGCAATTATTTCGTAGCCGCCGTGATATAATTTCGTATAATTTCTGCATGGAAAGTACGTAATTTAATAAAGTAGACTAGTAAATATTGTTTGAATTACAAATAGTGCTATGACTGTACTTCAAACACGTTGTTATAATGAAGCGTGCTGTGGTAGAACAGAGAGCACAGCGCTCTCTAATAGAATGCAGTTATTTCGTAGCCGCCGTGATATAATTTCTGCATGGAAAGTACGTATTTTAATAAAGTAGACTAGTAAATATTGTTTGAATTACAAATAGTGCTATGACTGTACTTCAAACACGTTGTTATAATGAAGCGTGCTGTGGTAGAACAGAGAGCGCAGCGCTCTCTAATAGAATGCAGTTATTTCGTAGCCGCCGTGATATAATTTCTGCATGGAAAGTACGTATTTTAATAAAGTAGACTAGTAAATATTGTTTGAATTACAAATAGTGCTATGACTGTACTTCAAACACGTTGTTATAATGAAGCGTGCTGTGGTAGAACAGAGAGCGCAGCGCTCTCTAATAGAATGCAGTTATTTCGTAGCCGCCGTGATATAATTTCTGCATGGAAAGTACGTAATTTAATAAATTAGTCTAGTAAATATTTTTTGAATTACAAATAGTGCTATAACTGTGCTTCAAACGACGATGTTATAATGAAGCGTGCTGTGGTAGAACAGAGAGCGCAGCGCTCTCTAATAGAATGCAGTTATTTCGCAGCCGCCGTGATATAATTTCTGCATGGAAAGTACGTAATTTAATAAAGTAGACTAGTAAATATTGTTTGAATTACAAATAGTGCTATAACTGTGCTTCAAACGACGTTGTTATAATGAAGCGTGCTGTGGTAGAACAGAGAGCGCAGCGCTCTCTAATAGAATGCAGTTATTTCGCAGCCGCCGTGATATAATTTCTGCATGGAAAGTACGTAATTTAATAAAGTAGACTAGTAAATATTGTTTGAATTACAAATAGTGCTATAACTGTACTTCAAACGACGTTGTTATAATGAAGCGTGCTGTGGTAGAACAGGGAGCGCAGCGCTCTCTAATAGAATGCAATTATTTCGTAGCCGCCGTGATATAATTTCGTATAATTTCTGCATGGAAAGTACGTAATTTAATAAAGTAGACTAGTAAATATTGTTTGAATTACAAATAGTGCTATGACTGTACTTCAAACACGTTGTTATAATGAAGCGTGCTGTGATAGAACAGAGAGCGCAGCGCTCTCTAATAGAATGCAGTTATTTCGTAGCCGCCGTGATATAATTTCTGCATGGAAAGTACGTATTTTAATAAAGTAGACTAGTAAATATTGTTTGAATTACAAATAGTGGTATAACTGTACTTCAAACGACGTTGTTATAATGAAGCGTGCTGTGGTAGAACAGGGAGCGCAGCGCTCTCTAATAGAATGAAGTTATTTCGTAGCCGCCGTGATATAATTTCGTATAATTTCTGCATGGAAAGTACGTATTTTAATAAAGTAGACTAGTAAATATTGTTTGAATTACAAATAGTGCTATAAATGTACTTCAAACACGTTGTTATAATGAAGCGTGCTGTGGTAGAACAGAGAGCGCAGCGCTCTCTAATAGAATGCAGTTATTTCGTAGCCGCTGTGGTATTATTTAATTTATTTTTTTCCTGGATAGTACATAATTTACCTACAGGCAAATCGCACTCCAGGGAATATGACACGTGATGCCACGTGTAATATTTACAACAAAATCATACGTACTGTATGCTGTTATGCATAATAAACACAGATGGCTGACGTTTTTGTAAGCCAATAATATATTTTAGAACTCACTTTTCACTCTGGCAATGATATCATTCGCCTGTTCTGCCATTATGTCTGCTATCGTCTCTTTCAAATTCAAAATCATGCTGTGGTTGCGCATGTGTAGCCGTGTCCAATAGTGGGCGTCCGCGTTGAGGACGCGCAAATTGAATGACCTAGTTTCCGACCTACTTACGCGCGCGTATCGTCCTCTAATAGAACGCTCTCTAGTGGAACAGCGCGTTCTAGTAGAATGGCTGGAGCAAAACCTTTATCAGCATACCTGTATCAATTCTGTGCTTGGTAGCATACCTGTATCAATTCTGTGCTTGGTTGCATACCTGTATCAATTCTGTGTGTGGTAGCATACGTGTAACAATTCTGTGTGTGGTAGCATACCTGTATCAATTCTGTGACTGGTAAGATACCTATATCAATTCTGTGCTTGGTAGCATACCTGTATCAATTCTGTGCTTGGTAGCATACCTGTATCAATTCTGTGTGTGGTAGCATACCTGTATCAATTATGTGACTGGTAACATACCTGTATCAATTGTGTGCTTGGTAGCATACTTGGATCAATTGTGTGCTTGGTAGCATACCTGTATCAATTCCGGGCTTGGTAGCACACCTGTATCAATTATGTACTTGGTAGCATACCTGTATCAATTCTGTGCTTGGTAGCATACCTGTATTAATTCTGTGCTTGGTAGCATACTTGTATCAATTCTGTGTGTGGTAGCATACCTGTATCAATTCTGTGCCTGGTAACATACCTGTATCAATTCTGTGCTTGGCAACATACCTGTAACAATGCTGTGCTTGGTAGCATACCTGTATCAATTCTGTGACTGGTAGTAAGCCTGTATCAATTCTGTGCTTGGTAGCATACCTGTATCAATTATGTGTGTGGTAGCATACCTGTATCAATTATGTGCTTGGTAGCATACCTGTATCAATTCTGTGACTGGTAGTATACCTGTATCAATTCTGTGACTAATAGTATGCCTGTATCAATTCTGTGCTTGGTAGCATACCTGTATCTATTATGTGTGTGGTAGCATACCTGTGTCAATTCTGGGCTTGTTGGCATACCTGTATCAATTCTGTGTGTGGTACCATACCTGTATCATGTCTGGGCTTGGTAGCATACCTGTACCAATTCTGTGTCTGGTAACATACCTGTATCAATTGTGTGCTTGGTAGCATACCTGTATAAATTCTGTGTGTGTTAGCATAAATGTATCAATTCTGGGCTTGGTAGCACACCTGTATCAATTCTGTGACTGGTAACATACCTGTATCAATTCTGTGTGTGGTAGCATACCTGTATCAATTCTGTGCTTGGTAGCATACCTGTATCAATTCTGTGCTTGGTAGCATACCTGTATCAATTCTGTGCTTGGTAGCATACCTGTATCAATTCTGTGACTGGTAGCATACCTGTATCAATTCTGTGCTTGGTTGCATACCTGTATCAATTCTGTGTTTGCTAGCATACCTGCATCAATTCTGGGCTTGGTAGCACACCTGCATCAATTCTGTGCTTGGTAGCATACCTCTATCAATTCTGTGACTGGTAACATACCTGTATCAATTCTGTGCTTGGCAGCATACCTGTATCAATGCTGTGCTTGGTAGCATACCTGTATGAATTCTGTGACTGGTAGTAAGCCTGTATCAATTCTGTGCTTGGTAGCATACCTGTATCAATGCTGTGCTTGGTAGCATACCTGTATCAATTCTGTGCTTGATGGCATACCTGTATCAATTCTGTGCTTGGTAGCATACCTGTATCAATTCTGTGTGTGGTAGCATACGTGTAACAATTCTGTGTGTGGTAGCATATCTGTATCAATTCTGTGACTGGTAAGATACCTGTATCAATTCTGTGCTTGGTAGCATACCTGTATCAATTCTGTGCTTGGTAGCATACCTGTATTATTTCTGTGCTTGGTAGCATACCTGTATCAATTCTGTGTGTGGTAGCATACCTGTATCAATTCTGTGACTGTTAACATACCTGTATCAATTCTGTGCTTGGCAGCATACCTGTATCAATGCTGTGCTTGGTAGCATACCTGTATCAATTCTGTGACTGTTAGTAAGCCTGTATCAATTCTGTGCTTGGTAGCATACCTGTATCAATTCTGTGCTTGGTAGCATACCTGCATCAATGCTGTGCTTGGTAGCATACCTGTATCAATTCTGTGCTTGGTAGCATACCTGTATCAATTCTGTGCTTGGTTGCATACCTGTATCAATTCTGTGTGTGGTAGCATACGTGTAACAATTCTGTGTGTGGTAGCATACCTGTATCAATTCTCTGACTGGTAAGATACCTATATCAATTCTGTGCTTGGTAGCATACCTGTATCAATTCTGTGCTTGGTAGCATACCTGTATCAATTCTGTGTGTGGTAGCATACCTGTATCAATTATGTGACTGGTAACATACCTGTATCAATTGTGTGCTTGGTAGCATACCTGGATCAATTGTGTGCTTGGTAGCATACCTGTATCAATTCCGGGCTTGGTAGCACACCTGTATCAATTATGTACTTGGTAGCATACCTGTATCAATTCTGTGCTTGGTAGCATACCTGTATTAATTCTGTGCTTGGTAGCATACTTGTATCAATTCTGTGTGTGGTAGCATACCTGTATCAATTCTGTGCCTGGTAACATACCTGTATCAATTCTGTGCTTGGCAACATACCTGTAACAATGCTGTGCTTGGTAGCATACCTGTATCAATTCTGTGACTGGTAGTAAGCCTGTATCAATTCTGTGCTTGGTAGCATACCTGTATCAATTATGTGTGTGGTAGCATACCTGTATCAATTATGTGCTTGGTAGCATACCTGTATCAATTCTGTGACTGGTAGTATACCTGTATCAATTCTGTGACTAATAGTATGCCTGTATCAATTCTGTGCTTGGTAGCATACCTGTATCTATTATGTGTGTGGTAGCATACCTGTGTCAATTCTGGGCTTGTTGGCATACCTGTATCAATTCTGTGTGTGGTACCATACCTGTATCATGTCTGGGCTTGGTAGCATACCTGTACCAATTCTGTGTCTGGTAACATACCTGTATCAATTGTGTGCTTGGTAGCATACCTGTATCAATTCTGTGTGTGGTAGCATAAATGTATCAATTCTGGGCTTGGTAGCACACCTGTATCAATTCTGTGACTGGTAACATACCTGTATCAATTCTGTGTGTGGTAGCATACCTGTATCAATTCTGTGCTTGGTAGCATACCTGTATCAATTCTGTGCTTGGTAGCATACCTGTATCAATTCTGTGCTTGGTAGCATACCTGTATCAATTCTGTGACTGGTAGCATACCTGTATCAATTCTGTGCTTGGTTGCATACCTGTATCAATTCTGTGTTTGCTAGCATACCTGCATCAATTCTGGGCTTGGTAGCACACCTGTATCAATTCTGTGCTTGGTAGCATACCTCTATCAATTCTGTGACTGGTAACATACCTGTATCAATTCTGTGCTTGGCAGCATACCTGTATCAATGCTGTGTTTGGTAGCATACCTGTATGAATTCTGTGACTGGTAGTAAGCCTGTATCAATTCTGTGCTTGGTAGCATACCTGTATCAATGCTGTGCTTGGTAGCATACCTGTATCAATTCTGTGCTTGATGGCATACCTGTATCAATTCTGTGCTTGGTAGCATACCTGTATCAATTCTGTGTGTGGTAGCATACGTGTAACAATTCTGTGTGTGGTAGCATATCTGTATCAATTCTGTGACTGGTAAGATACCTGTATCAATTCTGTGCTTGGTAGCATACCTGTATCAATTCTGTGCTTGGTAGCATACCTGTATTATTTCTGTGCTTGGTAGCATACCTGTATCAATTCTGTGTGTGGTAGCATACCTGTATCAATTCTGTGACTGTTAACATACCTGTATCAATTCTGTGCTTGGCAGCATACCTGTATCAATGCTGTGCTTGGTAGCATACCTGTATCAATTCTGTGACTGTTAGTAAGCCTGTATCAATTCTGTGCTTGGTAGCATACCTGTATCAATTCTGTGCTTGGTACATACCTGCATCAATGCTGTGCTTGGTAGCATACCTGTATCAATTCTGTGCTTGGTAGCATACCTGTATCAATTTTGTGCTTGGTTGCATACCTGTATCAATTCTGTGTGTGGTAGCATACGTGTAACAATTCTGTGTGTGGTAGCATACCTGTATCAATTCTGTGACTGGTAAGATACCTATATCAATTCTGTGCTTGGTAGCATACCTGTATCAATTCTGTGCTTGGTAGCATACCTGTATCAATTCTGTGTGTGGTAGCATACCTGTATCAATTATGTGACTGGTAACATACCTGTATCAATTGTGTGCTTGGTAGCATACCTGGATCAATTGTGTGCTTGGTAGCATACCTGTATCAATTCCGGGCTTGGTAGCACACCTGTATCAATTATGTACTTGGTAGCATACCTGTATCAATTCTGTGCTTGGTAGCATACCTGTATTAATTCTCTGCTTGGTAGCATACTTGTATCAATTCTGTGTGTGGTAGCATACCTGTATCAATTCTGTGCCTGGTAACATACCTGTATCAATTCTGTGCTTGGCAACATACCTGTAACAATGCTGTGCTTGGTAGCATACCTGTATCAATTCTGTGACTGGTAGTAAGCCTGTATCAATTCTGTGCTTGGTAGCATACCTGTATCAATTATGTGTGTGGTAGCATACCTGTATCAATTATGTGCTTGGTAGCATACCTGTATCAATTCTGTGACTGGTAGTATACCTGTATCAATCCTGTGACTAATAGTATGCCTGTATCAATTCTGTGCTTGGTAGCATACCTGTATCTATTATGTGTGTGGTAGCATACCTGTGTCAATTCTGGGCTTGTTGGCATACCTGTATCAATTCTGTGTGTGGTACCATACCTGTATCATGTCTGGGCTTGGTAGCATACCTGTACCAATTCTGTGTCTGGTAAAATACCTGTATCAATTGTGTGCTTGGTAGCATACCTGTATCAATTCTGTGTGTGGTAGCATAAATGTATCAATTCTGGGCTTGGTAGCACACCTGTATCAATTCTGTGACTGGTAACATACCTGTATCAATTCTGTGTGTGGTAGCATACCTGTATCAATTCTGTGCTTGGTAGCATACCTGTATCAATTCTGTGCTTGGTAGCATACCTGTATCAATTCTGTGCTTGGTAGCATACCTGTATCAATTCTGTGACTGGTAGCATACCTGTATCAATTCTGTGCTTGGTTGCATACCTGTATCAATTCTGTGTTTGCTAGCATACCTGCATCAATTCTGGGCTTGGTAGCACACCTGTATCAATTCTGTGCTTGGTAGCATACCTCTATCAATTCTGTGAGTGGCAGTATACCTGTATCAATCCTATGCTTGGTAGCGTACCTGTACCAATTCTGTGACTGGTAACATACCTGTATCAATTGTGTGCTTGGTAGCATACCTGTATCAATTCTGTTTGTGGTAGCATACCTGTAACAATTCTGTGTGTGGTAGCATACCTGTATCAATTCTGTGACTGGTAACATACCTGTATCAATTCTGTGTTTGGTAGCATACCTGTATCAATTCTGTGCTTGGCAGCATACCTGTATCAATGATGTGCTTGGTAGCATACCTGTATCAATTCTGTGACTGGTAGTATACATGTATCAATTGTGTGCTTGGTAGCATACCTGTATCAATTCTGTGCTTGGTTGCATACCTGTATCAATTCTGGGCTTGGTAGCACACCTGTATCAATTCTGTGCTTGGTAGCATACCTCTATCAATTCTGTGAGTGGCAGTATACCTGTATCAATCCTGTGCTTGGTAGCATACCTGTACCAATTCTGTGCCTGGTAACATACCTGTATCAATTCTGTGCTTGGTAGCATACCTGTATTAATTCTGTGCTTGGTAGCATACCTGTACCAATTCTGTGTCTGGTAACATACCTGTATCAATTGTGTGCTTGGTAGCATACCTGTATCAATTCTGTGACTGGTAGTAAGCCTTATCAATTCTGTGCTTGGTAGCATACCTGTATCAATTGTGTGTGTGGTAGCATACCTGTATCAATTCTGGGCTTGGTAGCATACCTGTATCAATTCTGTGTGTGGTAGCATGCCTGTATCAATTCTGTATGTGGTAGCCAACCTGTATCAATTCTGTGACTGGTAACATACCTGTATCAAGTCTGGGCTTGGTAGCATACCTGTATCAATTCTGTGCTTGGTAGCTTACCTGTACCAATTCTGTGTCTGGTAACATACCTGTATCAATTGTGTGTGTGGTAGCATAAATGTATCAATTCTGGGCTTGGTAGCACACCTGTATCAATTCTGTGCTTGGTAGCATACGTGTAACAATTCTGTGTGTGGTAGCATACCTGTATAAATTCTGTGACTGGTAACATACCTGTATCAGTTCTGTGCTTGGTAGCATACCTGTATCAATTCGGTGCTTGGTAGCATAACTGTATCAATTGTGTGCTTGGTAGCATACGTGTATCAATTGTGTGCTTGGTAGCATACCTGTATCAAATTCTGGGCTTGGTAGCACACCTGTATCAATTCTGTGCTTGATAGCATACCTATATCAATTCTGTGCTTGGTAGTATACCTGTATCAATTCTGTGTGTGGTAGCATACCTGTATCAATTCTGTGACTGGTAACATACCTGTATCAATTCTGTGCTTGGCAGCATACCTGTATCAATGCTGTGCTTGGTAGCATACCCGTATCAATTCTGTGACTGGTAGTAAGCCTGTATCAATTCTGTGCTTGGTTGCATACCTGTATCAATTCTGTGTGTGGTAGCATACCTGTATCAATTATGTGTGTGGTAGCATAAATGTATCAATTCTGGGCTTTGGTAGCACACCTGTATCAATTCTGTGCTTGGTAGCACACCTGTATCAATTCTGTGTGTGGTAGCATACATGTACCTGTATCAATTGTGTTTGTGGTAGCATACCTGTATCAATTCTGTGCTTGGTAGAATACCTGTATCAATTCTGTGACTGGTAGTATGCCTGTATCAATTCTGTGACTGGTAGTATGCCTGTAACAATTCCGTGCTTGGTAGCATACCTGTATCTATTATGTGTGTGGTAGCATACCTGTATCAATTCTGTGCTTGGTAGCATACCTGAATCAATTCTGTGCTTGGTAGCATACCTGTATCAATTCTGTGCTTGGTTGCATACCTGTATCAATTCTGTGTGTGGTAGCATACGTGTAACAATTCTGTGTGTGGTAGCATACCTGTATTATTTCTGTGCTTGGTAGCATACCTGTATCAATTCTGTGTGTGGTAGCATACCTGTATCAATTCTGTGACTGTTAACATACCTGTATCAATTCTGTGTGTGGTAGCATACGTGTAACAATTCTGTGTGTGGTAGCATACCTGTATCAATTCTGTGACTGGTAAGATACCTGTATCAATTCTGTGCTTGGTAGCATACCTGTATCAATTCTGTGCTTGGTAGCATACCTGTATCAATTCTGTGTGTGGTAGCATACCTGTATCAATTATGTGACTGGTAACATACCTGTATCAATTGTGTGCTTGGTAGCATACCTGGATCAATTGTGTGCTTGGTAGCATACCTGTATCAATTCCGGGCTTGGTAGCACACCTGTATCAATTATGTACTTGGTAGCATACCTGTATCAATTCTGTGCTTGATAGCATACCTGTATTAATTCTGTGCTTGGTAGCATACCTGTATCAATTCTGTGCCTGGTAACATACCTGTAACAATTCTGTGCTTGGCAACATACCTGTAACAATGCTGTGCTTGGTAGCATACCTGTATCAATTTTGTGACTGATAGTAAGCCTGTATCAATTCTGTGATTGGTAGCATACCTGTATCAATTTTGTGTGTGGTAGCATACCTGTATCAATTATGTGCTTGGTAGCATACCTGTATCAATTCTGTGACTGGTAGTATACCTGTATCAATTCTGTGACTAATAGTATGCCTGTATCAATTCTGTGCTTGGTAGCATACCTGTATCTATTATGTGTGTGGTAGCATACCTGTGTCAATTCTGGGCTTGTTGGCATACCTGTATCAATTCTGTGTGTGGTACCATACCTGTATCATGTCTGGGCTTGGTAGCATACCTGTACCAATTCTGTGTCTGGTAACATACCTGTATCAATTGTGTGCTTGGTAGCATACCTGTATCAATTCTGTGTGTGGTAGCATACATGTATCAATTCTGGGCTTGGTAGCACACCTGTATCAATTCTGTGCTTGGTAGCATACCTGTATCAATTCTGTGGATGGTAGCATACCTGTATCAATTCTGTGACTGGTAACATACCTGTATCAATTCTGTGTGTGGTAGCATACCTGTATCAATTCTGTGCTTGGTAGTATACCTGTATCAATTCTGTGCTTGGTAGCATACCTGTATCAATTCTGTGCTTGGTAGCATACCTGTATCAATTCTGTGTGTGGTACCATACCTGTATCATGTCTGGGCTTGGTAACATACCTGTATCAATTGTGTGCTTGGTAGCATACCTGTATCAATTCTGTGTGTGGTAGCATAAATGTATCAATTCTGGGCTTGGTAGCACACCTGTATCAATTCTGTGCTTGGTAGCATACGTGTAACAATTCTGTGTGTGGTAGCATACCTGTATAAATTCTGTGACTGGTAACATACCTGTATCAATTCTGGGCTTGGTAGCACAACTGTATCAATTCTGTGTGTGGTAGCATACCTGTATCAATTCTGTGACTGGTAACATACCTGTATCAATTCTGTGCTTGGCAGCATACCTGTATCAATGCTGTGCTTGGTAGCATACCTGTATCAATTTTGTGACTGGTAGTAAGCCTGTATCAATTCTGTGCTTGGTTGCATACCTGTATCAATTCTGTGTGTGGTAGCATACCTGTATCAATTATGTGTGTGGTAGCATACCTGTATCAATTCTGGGCATTGGTAGCACACCTGTATCAATTCTGTGACTGGTAGTATGCCTGTATCAATTCTGTGACTGGTAGTATGCCTGTAACAATTCCGTGCTTGGTAGCATACCTGTATCTATTATGTGTGTGGTAGCATACCTGTATTAATTCTGTGCTTGGTAGCATACCTGTATCAATTCTGTGCTTGGTAGCATACCTGTATCAATTCTGTGCTTGGTTGCATACCTGTATCAATTCTGTGTGTGGTAGCATACGTGTAACAATTCTGTGTGTGGTAGCATACCTGTATCAATTCTGTGACTGGTAAGATACCTGTATCAATTCTGTGCTTGGTAGCATACCTGTATCAATTCTGTGCTTGGTAGCATACCTGTATTATTTCTGTGCTTGGTAGCATACCTGTATCAATTCTGTGTGTGGTAGCAAACCTGTATCAATTCTGTGACTGTTAACATACCTGTATCAATTCTGTGCTTGGCAGCATACCTGTATCAATGCTGTGCTTGGTAGCATACCTGTATCAATTCTGTGCTTGGTTGCATACCTGTATCAATTTTGTGTGTGGTAGCATACGTGTAACAATTCTGTGTGTGGTAGCATACCTGTATCAATTCTGTGACTGGTAAGATACCTGTCTCAATTTTGTGCTTGGTAGCATACCTGTATCAATTCTGTGCTTGGTAGCATACCTGTATCAATTCTGTGCTTGGGAGCATACCTGTATCAATTCTGTGCTTGGTAGCATACCTGTATCAATTCTGTGACTGGTAGTATACCTGTATCAATTCTGTGACTGGTAGTATGCCTGTATCAATTCTGTGCTTGGTAGCATACCTGTATCTATTATGTGTGTGGTAGCATACCTGTATCAAATCTGGGCTTGGTAGCATACCTGTATCAATTCTGTGTGTGGTACCACACCTGTATCAAGTCTGGGCTTGGTAACATACCTGTATCAATTCTGTGCTTGGTAGCATAGCTGTATCAATTCTGTGTCTGGTAGCAAACCTGTATCAATTCTGTGATTGGTAGCATACCTGTATCAATTGTGTGCTTGGTAGCATACCTGTATCAATTCTGGGCTTGGTAGCACACCTGTATCAATTCTGTGCTTGGTAGCCTACCTGTATCAATTCTGTGCTTGGTAGCATACCTGTATTAATTCTGTGCTTGGTAGCATACCTGTATCAATTCTGTGTGTGGTAGCATACCTGTATCAATTCTTTGACTGGTAGTATACATGTATCAATTGTGTGCTTGGTAGCATACCTGTATCAATTCTGTGCTTGGTTACATACCTGTATCAATTCTGTGTTTGCTAGCATACCTGTATCAATTCTGTGCTTGGTATCATACCTGTATCAATTCTGTGAGTGGCAGTATATCTGTATCAATCCTGTGCTTGGTAGCATACCTGTACCAATTCTGTGACTGGTAACATACCTGTATCAATTGTGTGCTTGGTAGCATACCTGTATCAATTCTGTATGTGGTAGCATACCTGTAACAATTCTGTGAGTGGTAGCATACCTGTAACAATTATGTGTGTGGAAGCATACCTGTATCAATTCTGTGCTTGGTAGCACACCTGTATCAATTCTGTGTGTGGTAGCATACCTGTATCTATTCTGTGCCTGGTAGCATACCTGTATCAATTCTGTGTGTGGTAACATACCTGTATCAATTCTGTGTGTGGTAGGATACCTGTATCAATTCTGTGTGTGGAAGCATACCTGTATCAATTCTGTGCTTGGTAGCACACCTGTATCAATTCTGTGTGTGGTAGCATACCTGTATCTATTCTGTGCCTGGTAGCATACCTTACCAATTATGTGTGTGGTAGCACACCTGCATCAATTGTGTGCATGGTAGCATACCTGTATCAATTCTGTGTGTGGTAGCATACCTTTATCAATTCTGTGTCTGGTAACATATCTGCATCAATTCTGTGCTTGGTAACATACCTGTATCAATTCTGTGTGTGGTAGCCTACCTGTATCAATTCTGTGTGTGGTAGCCTACCTGTATCAATTCTGTTTGTGGTAGCATACCTGTATCAATTCTGTGTGTGGTAGCATACCTGTATCAATTCTGTGACTGGTAACATACCTGTATCAATTCTGTGCTTGGTCGCATACCTATATCAATTCTGTGTGTGGTAGCATACCAGTATCAAATCTGTGCCTGGTAACATATCTGTATCAATTCTGTGCTTGGTAACATAGCTGTATCAATTCTGTGTGTGGTAGCATACCTGTATCAATTCTGTGACTGGCAACATACCTGTATCAATTCTGTGTGTGGTAGCACACCTGTATCAATTCTGTGTGTGGTAGCATACCTGTATCAATTATGTGTGTGGTATCATACCTGTATCAATTCTGTGAGTGGCAGTATATCTGTATCAATCCTGTGCTTGGTAGCATACCTGTACCAATTCTGTGACTGGTAACATACCTGTATCAATTGTGTGCTTGGTAGCATACCTGTATCAATTCTGTATGTGGTAGCATACCTGTAACAATTCTGTGAGTGGTAGCATACCTGTATCAATTATGTGTGTGGAAGCATACCTGTATCAATTCTGTGCTTGGTAGCACACCTGTATCTATTCTGTGTGTGGTAGCATACCTGTATCTATTCTGTGCTTGGTAGCATACCTGTATCAATTCTGTGACTGGTAGTATACCTGTATCAATTCTGTGACTGGTAGTATGCCTGTATCAATTCTGTGCTTGGTAGCATACCTGTATCTATTATGTGTGTGGTAGCATACCTGTATCAAATCTGGGCTTGGTAGCATACCTGTATCAATTCTGTGTGTGGTACCACACCTGTATCAAGTCTGGGCTTGGTAACATACCTGTATCAATTCTGTGCTTGGTAGCATAGCTGTATCAATTCTGTGTCTGGTAGCAAACCTGTATCAATTCTGTGATTGGTAGCATACCTGTATCAATTGTGTGCTTGGTAGCATACCTGTATCAATTCTGGGCTTGGTAGCACACCTGTATCAATTCTGTGCTTGGTAGCCTACCTGTATCAATTCTGTGCTTGGTAGCATACCTGTATTAATTCTGTGCTTGGTAGCATACCTGTATCAATTCTGTGTGTGGTAGCATACCTGTATCAATTCTTTGACTGGTAGTATACATGTATCAATTGTGTGCTTGGTAGCATACCTGTATCAATTCTGTGCTTGGTTACATACCTGTATCAATTCTGTGTTTGCTAGCATACCTGTATCAATTCTGTGCTTGGTATCATACCTGTATCAATTCTGTGAGTGGCAGTATATCTGTATCAATCCTGTGCTTGGTAGCATACCTGTACCAATTCTGTGACTGGTAACATACCTGTATCAATTGTGTGCTTGGTAGCATACCTGTATCAATTCTGTATGTGGTAGCATACCTGTAACAATTCTGTGAGTGGTAGCATACCTGTAACAATTATGTGTGTGGAAGCATACCTGTATCAATTCTGTGCTTGGTAGCACACCTGTATCAATTCTGTGTGTGGTAGCATACCTGTATCTATTCTGTGCCTGGTAGCATACCTGTATCAATTCTGTGTGTGGTAACATACCTGTATCAATTCTGTGTGTGGTAGGATACCTGTATCAATTCTGTGTGTGGAAGCATACCTGTATCAATTCTGTGCTTGGTAGCACACCTGTATCAATTCTGTGTGTGGTAGCATACCTGTATCTATTCTGTGCCTGGTAGCATACCTTACCAATTATGTGTGTGGTAGCACACCTGCATCAATTGTGTGCATGGTAGCATACCTGTATCAATTCTGTGTGTGGTAGCATACCTTTATCAATTCTGTGTCTGGTAACATATCTGCATCAATTCTGTGCTTGGTAACATACCTGTATCAATTCTGTGTGTGGTAGCCTACCTGTATCAATTCTGTGTGTGGTAGCCTACCTGTATCAATTCTGTGACTGGTAACATACCTGTATCAATTCTGTGCTTGGTCGCATACCTATATCAATTCTGTGTGTGGTAGCATACCAGTATCAAATCTGTGCCTGGTAACATATCTGTATCAATTCTGTGCTTGGTAACATACCTGTATCAATTCTGTGTGTGGTAGCATACCTGTATCAATTCTGTGTGTGGTAGCATACCTGTATCAATTCTGTGACTGGTAACATACCTGTATCAATTCTGTGCTTGGTCGCATACCTATATCAATTCTGTGTGTGGTAGCATACCAGTATCAAATCTGTGCCTGGTAACATATCTGTATCAATTCTGTGCTTGGTAACATAGCTGTATCAATTCTGTGTGTGGTAGCATACCTGTATCAATTCTGTGACTGGCAACATACCTGTATCAATTCTGTGTGTGGTAGCACACCTGTATCAATTCTGTGTGTGGTAGCATACCTGTATCAATTATGTGTGTGGTATCATACCTGTATCAATTCTGTGAGTGGCAGTATATCTGTATCAATCCTGTGCTTGGTAGCATACCTGTACCAATTCTGTGACTGGTAACATACCTGTATCAATTGTGTGCTTGGTAGCATACCTGTATCAATTCTGTATGTGGTAGCATACCTGTAACAATTCTGTGAGTGGTAGCATACCTGTATCAATTATGTGTGTGGAAGCATACCTGTATCAATTCTGTGCTTGGTAGCACACCTGTATCTATTCTGTGTGTGGTAGCATACCTGTATCTATTCTGTGCCTGGTAGCATACCTGTATCAATTCTGTGTGTGGTAACATACCTGTATCAATTCTGTGTGTGGTAGGATACCTGTATCAATTCTGTGTGTGGAAGCATACCTGTATCAATTCTGTGCTTGGTAGCACACCTGTATCAATTCTGTGTGTGGTAGCATACCTGTATCTATTCTGTGCCTGGTAGCATACCTTACCAATTATGTGTGTGGTAGCACACCTGCATCAATTGTGTGCATGGTAGCATACCTGTATCAATTCTGTGTGTGGTAGCATACCTTTATCAATTCTGTGTCTGGTAACATATCTGCATCAATTCTGTGCTTGGTAACATACCTGTATCAATTCTGTGTGTGGTAGCCTACCTGTATCAATTCTGTGTGTGATAGCCTACCTGTATCAATTCTGTTTGTGGTAGCATACCTGTATCAATTCTGTGTGTGGTAGCATACCTGTATCAATTCTGTGACTGGTAACATACCTGTATCAATTCTGTGCTTGGTCGCATACCTATATCAATTCTGTGTGTGGTAGCATACCAGTATCAAATCTGTGCCTGGTAACATACCTTACCAATTATGTGTGTGGTAGCACACCTGCATCAATTGTGTGCTTGGTAGCATACTTGTATCAATTCTGTGTGTGGTAGCATACCTTTATCAATTCTGTGCCTAGTAACATATCCGTATCAATTCTGTGCTTGGTAACATACCTGTATCAATTCTGTGTGTGGTAGGCCTACCTGTATCAATTCTGTGTGTGGTAGCATACCTGCATCAATTATGTGACTGGTAACATACCTGTATCAATTCTGTGCTTGGTCGCATACCTGTATCAATTGTGTGTTTGGTAGCATACCTGTATCAATTCTGTGCTTGGTTGCATACCTGTATCAATTCTGTGTTTGCTAGCCTACCTGTATCAATTCTGGGCTTGGTAACACACCTGTATCAATTCTGTGCTTGGTAGCATACCTGTATCAATTCTGTGCTTTGTAGCATACCTATATCAATTCTGTGTGTGGTTGCACACCTGTATCAATTCTGTGACTGGTAACATACCTGTATCAATTCTGTGTGTGGTAGCATACCTGTATCAATTATGTGTGTGGTAACACGCCTGTATCAATTGTGTGCTTGGTAGCATACCTGTATCAATTCTGTGCTTGGTTGCATACCTGTATCAATTCTGTGTTTGCTAGCATACCTGTATCAATTCTGGGCTTGGTAGCACACCTGTATCAATTCTGTGCTTGGTAGCATACCTGTATCAATTCTGTGCTTGGTAGCATACCTGTATCAATTCTGTGTGTGGTAGCACACCTGTATCAATTCTGTGACTGGTAACATACCTGTATCAATTGTGTACCTGGTAGCATACCTGTATCAATTCTGTGTGTTTTAGCATACCTGTATCAATTGTGTGTGTGGTAGCATATTTGTATCCATTGTGTGCTTGGTAGCATACCTGTATCAATTCTATGTGTGGTAACATACCTGTATCAATTCTGTGCTTGGTAGCATGCCTGAATGAATTCTGTGTATGGTAGCAAACCTGTGTCAATTCTGTGACTGGTAACATACCTGCATCAATTCGGGGCTTGGGAGCATACCGTATCAATTCAGTGCTTGGTAGCATACCTGTATCAATTATGTGTGTGGTAGCATTCCTGTATCAATTCTGTGTGTGGTAGCATGCCTGTATCAATTCTGTGTGTGGTATCATACCTGTATCAATTCTGTGACTGGTAACATTCCTGTATCAATTCTGTGCTTGGTCGCATACCTGTATCAATTCTGTGCTTGGTAGCATACCTGTATCAAATCTGTGCCTGGTAGCATGCCTGTATCAATTCCGTGTGTGGTAGCATGCCTGTATCAATTCTGTGCCTGGTAACATATCTGCATCAATTCTGTGCTTGGTAACATACGTGTATCAATTGTGTGTGTGGTAGCATACCTGTATCAATTCTGTGCTTGGAATCATACCTGTATCAATTCTGTGACTGGTAACATTCCTCTATCAATTCTGTGCTTGGTCGCATACCTGTATCAATTCTGTGCTTGGTAGCATACCTGTATCAAATCTGTGCCTGGTAGCATACCTGTATCAATTCTGTGTGTGGCAGCACACCTGTATCAATTCTGTGACTGGTAACATACCTGTATCAATTGTGTGCCTGGTAGCATACCTGTATCACTTCTGTGTGTGGTAGCATACCTGTATCAATTCTGTGCTTGGTAGCATACCTGTATCAATTCTGTGTGTGGTAGCATATTTGTATCCATTGTGTGCTTGGTAGCACACCTGTATCAATTCAGTGCTTGGTAGCATACCTGTATCAATTATGTGTGTGGTAGCATACCTGTATCAATTCTGGGCTTGGTAGCATACCTGTATCAATTCTGTGTGTGGTAGCATGCCTGTATCAATTCTGTGTGTGGTAGCAAACCTGTATCAATTCTGTGACTGGTAACATACCTGTATCAATTCGGGGCTAGGTAACATACCTGTATCAATTCTGTGCTTGGTAGCATACCTGTATCAATTCGGTGCTTGGTAGCATACCTGTATCAATTCTGTGACTGGCAGTATACCTGTATCAATTCTGTGATTGGCAGTATGCCTGTATCAATTCTGTGCTTGGTAGCAGACCTGTATCTATTATGTGTGTGGCAGCATACGTGCATCAATTCTGGGCTTGGTAGCACACCTGTATCAATTCTGTGTGTGGTAGCAAACCTGTATCAATTCTGTTTGTGGTAGCAAACCTGTATCAATTCTCTGACTGGTAACATACCGGTATCAATTCTGTGTGTGGTATCATACATGCATCAATTCTGAGACTGGTAACATTCCTGTATCAATTCTGTGCTTGGTCGCATACCTGTATCAAATCTGTGCCTGGAAGCATGCCTGTATCAATTCTGTGACTGGTAACATACCTGTATCAATTCGGGGCTTGGGAGCATACCTGTATCAATTGTGTGCCTGGTAGCATACCTGTATCAATTCTGTGTGTGGTAGCAAACCTGTATCAATTCTGTGCTTGGTAGCCTACCTGTATCAATTCTGTGCTTGGTAGCATACCTGTATCAATTCTGTGTGTGGTAGCATACCTGTATCAATTGTGTGCTTGGTAGCATACCTGTATCAATTGTGTGCTTGGTAGCATACCTATATCAATTGTGTGCTTGGTAACATACCTATATCAATTGTGTGCTTGGTAACATACCTGTATCAATTGTATGCTTGGTAGCATACCTGTATCAATTGTGTGCTTGGTAGCATACCTGTATCAATTCTGTGCTTGGTAGCATAGCTGTATCAATTCTGTGTTTGGTAACAAACCAGTATCAATTCTGTGTCTTGCAGCATACCTGTATCAATTGTGTGCTTGGTCACATACCTGTATCAATTGTGTGCTTGGTAGCAAACCTGTATCAATTGTGTGCTTGGTAGTATACCTGTATCAATTCTGTGTGTGGTAAAATTCCAGTATCAATTCTGTGTGTTGTAGCATACGTGTATCAATTGTGTGCTTGGTAGCATACCTGTATCAATTGTGTGTGTGGTAGCATACCTGTATCCATTCTGTGTCTTGTAGCATACCTGTATCAATTGTGTGCTTGGTAGCATGCCTGTATATATTATGTGTGTGGTAGCATACCTGTATCAATTCTGTGCTTGATACCATACCTGTATCATTTCTTTGGTTGGCAGCATACCTGTATCAATTCTGTGCAAGGTAGCATAGCTCTATCAATTCTGTGCTAGGTAGAATACCTGTATAAATTCTGTGTTTGGTAGCATAACTGTATCAATTATGTGTGTGGTAGCATACCTGTATCAATTTTGTGTGTGGTAGCATACCAGTATCATTTCTGTGACTGGTACAATACCTGTATCAATTCTGTGTGTGGTATCATACCTGTATCAATTCTGTGTGTGGTAGCATACCTGTAACAATTCCGTGTGTGGTATCATACCTGTATCAATTATGTGTGTGGTAACATACGTGTATCAATTCTGTGTGTGGTAGCATACCTGTATCAATTCTGTGCTTGGTAGCATACCTGTATCAATTCTGTGTGTGGTAACATACCTGTATCAATTCTGTGTGTGGTAACATACCTGTATCAATTCAGTGTGTGGTAACATACCTGTATCAATTATGTGTGTGGTAACATATCTGTATCAATTCTGTGTGTGGTAGCATGCCTGTATCAATTCTGTGTGTGGTAGCATGCCTGTATCAATTCTGTGACTGGTAACATTCCTGTATCAATGCTGTGCTTGGTCGCATACCTGTATCAATTCTGTGCTTGGTAGCATACCTGTATCAAATCTGTGCCTGGTAGCATGCCTGTATCAATTCTGTGTGTGGTAGCATACCAGTATCAATTCTGTGCCTGGTAACATATCTGTATCAATTCTGTGCTTGGTAACATGCCTGTATCAATTCTGTGTGTGGTAGCATACCTGTATCAATTCTGTGATGGGCAACATACCTGTATCAATTCTGTGTGTGGTAGCATACCTGTATCAATTCTGTGTGTGGAAGCATACCTGTATCAATTGTGTGCTTGGTAGAATACCTGTATCTATTCTGTGCCTGGTAGCATACCTGTATCAATTCTGTGTGTGGTAGCATACCTTTATCAATTCTGTGCCTGGTAACATATCTGTATCAATTCTGTGCTTGGTAACACACCTGCATCAATTGTGTGCTTGGTAGCATACCTGTATCAATTCCGTGTGTGGTAGCATACCTTTATCAATTCTGTGCCTGGTAACACACCTGTATCAATTCTGTGTGTGGTAGCCTACCTGTATCAATTCTGTGTGTGGTAGCATACCTGTATCAATTCTGTGACTGCTAACATACCTGTATCAATTCTGTGGTTGGTCGCATACCTGTATCAATTCTGTGCTTGGTAACATACCTGTATCAATTCTGTGTGTGGTAGCATACCTGTATCAATTATGTGACTGGTAACACACCTGTATCAATTGTGTGCTTGGTAGCATACCTGTATCAATTCTGTGCTTGGTTGCATACCTGTATCAATTGTGTGTTTGCTAGCATACCTGTATCAATTCTGGGCTTGGTAGCACACCTGTATCAATTCTGTGCTTGGTAGCATACCTGTATCAATTCTGTGTGTGGCAGCACACCTGTATCAATTCTGTGACTGGTAACATACCTGTATCAATTGTGTGCCTGGTAGCATACCTGTATCACTTCTGTGTGTGGTAGCATACCTGTATCAATTCTGTGCTTGGTAGCATACCTGTATCAATTCTGTGTGTGGTAGCATATTTGTATCCATTGTGTGCTTGGTAGCATACCTGTATCAATTCTGTGTGTGGTAGCATACCTGTATCAATTCTGTGCTTGGTAGCATACCTGTATCAATTCTGTGCTTGGTAGCATGTCTGAATCAATTCTGTGTGTGGGAGCAAACCTGTATCAATTCTGTGACTGGTAACATACCTGTATCAATTCGGGGCTTGGGAGCATACCGTATCAATTCAGTGCTTGGTAGCATACCTGTATCAATTATGTGTGTGGTAGCATACCTGTATCAATTCTGGGCTTGGTAGCATACGTGTATCAATTCTGTGTGTGGTAGCATGCCTGTATCAATTCTGTGTGTGGTAGCAAACCTGTATCAATTCTGTGACTGGTAACATACCTGTATCAATTCGGGGCTAGGTAACATACCTGTATCAATTCTGTGCTTGGTAGCATACCTGTATCAATTCGGTGCTTGGTAGCATACCTGTATCAATTCTGTGACTGGCAGTATACCTGTATCAATTCTGTGATTGGCAGTATGCCTGTATCAATTCTGTGCTTGGTAGCAGACCTGTATCTATTATGTGTGTGGCAGCATACGTGCATCAATTCTGGGCTTGGTAGCACACCTGTATCAATTCTGTGTGTGGTAGCAAACCTGAATCAATTCTGTTTGTGGTAGCAAACCTGTATCAATTCTCTGACTGGTAACATACCTGTATCAATTCTGTGTGTGGTATCATACATGCATCAATTCTGAGACTGGTAACATTCCTGTATCAATTCTGTGCTTGGTCGCATACCTGTATCAAATCTGTGCCTGGAAGAATGCCTGTATCAATTCTGTGACTGGTAACATACCTGTATCAATTCGGGGCTTGGGAGCATACCTGTATCAATTGTGTGCCTGGTAGCATACCTGTATCAATTCTGTGTGTGGTAGCAAACCTGTATCAATTCTGTGCTTGGTAGCCTACCTGTATCAATTCTGGGCTTGGTAGCATACCTGTATCAATTCTGTGCTTGGTAGCATACCTGTATCAATTTTGTGCTTGGTAGCATACCTGTATCAATTCTGTGTGTGGTTGCACACCTGTATCAATTCTGTGTGTGGTAGCCTATTTGTATCCATTGTGTGCTTGGTAGCATACCTGTATCAATTCTATGTGTGGTACCATACCTGTATCAATTCTGTGCTTGGTAGCATACCTGTATCAATTCTGTGCTTGGTAGCATGCCTGAATCAATTCTGTGTGTGGTAGCAAACCTGTAAAAATTCTGTGTGTGGTAGCAAACCTGTATCAATTCTGTGACTGGTAACATACCTGTATCAATTCTGTGTGTGGTATCATACCTGCATCAATTCTGAGACTGGTAACATTCCTGTATCAATTCTGTGCTTGGTCGCATACCTGTATCAAATCTGTGCCTGGAAGCATGCCTGTATCAATTCTGTGACTGGTAACATACCTGTATCAATTCGGGGCTTGGGAGCATACCTGTATCAATTATGTGTGTGGTAGCATACCTGTATCAATTCTAGGCTTGGTAGCATACCTGTATCAATTCTGTGTGTGGTAGCATGCCTGTATCAATTCTGTGTGTGGTAGCAAACCTGTATCAATTCTGTGACTGGTAACATACCTGTATCAATTCTGTGTGTGGTATCATACTTGCATCAATTCTGTGACTGGTAACATTCCTGTATCAATTCTGTGCTTGGTCGCATACCTGTATCAATTCTGTGCTTGGTTGCATACCTGTATCAAATCTGTGCCTGGAAGCATGCCTGTATCAATTCTGTGTGTGGTAGCATGCCTGTATCAATTCTGTGACTGGTAACATACCTGTATCAATTCTGTGTGTGGTATCATACCTGTATCAATTCTGTGACTGGTAACATTCCTTTATCAATTCTGTGCTTGGTCGCATACCTGTATCAATTCTGTGCTTGGTAGCATGCCAGTATCAATTCTGTGTGTGGTAGCATACCAGTATCAATTTGTGACTGGCAACATACCTGTATCAATTCTGTGTGTGGTAGCACACCTGTATCAATTTTGTGTGTGGTAGCATACCTGTATCAATTCTGTGTGTGGTAGCATACCTGTATCAATTCTGTGTGTGGTAGCTCACCTGTATCAATTATGTGTGTGGTAGCATACCTGTATCAATTGTGTGCCTGGTAGCATGCCTGTATCAATTGTGTGCCTGGTAGCATGCCTGTATCAATTCAGTGCTTGGTAGCATCCCTGTATCAATTATGTGTTTGGTAGCATACCTGTATCAATACTGTGTGTGGTAGCATACCTGTATCAATTGTGTGCTTGGTAGCATACCTGTATCAATTGTGTGTTTGGTAACATACCTGTATCAATTGTGTGCTTGGTAGCAAACCTATATCAATTGTGTGCTTGGTAACATACCTGTATCAATTGTGTGCTTGGTAGCATACCTGTATCAATTCTGTGTCTTGTAGCATACCTGTATCAATTGTGTGCTTGCTCACATACCTGTATCAATTGTGTGCTTGGTAGCAAACCTGTATCAATTGTGTGCTTGGTAGCATACCTGTATCAATTCTGTGTGTGGTAACATTCCAGTATCAATTCTGTGTGTTGTAGCATACCTGTATCAATTGTGTGCTTGGTAACATACCTGTATCAATTCTGTGTGTGGTAGCATACCTGTATCAATTATGTGACTGGTAACACACCTGTATCAATTGTGTGCTTGGTAGCATATCTGTATCAATTCTGTGCTTGGTTGCATACCTGTATCAATTGTGTATTTGCTAGCATACCTGTATCAATTCTGGGCTTGGTAGCACACCTGTATCAATTCTGTGTGTGGCAGCACACCTGTATCAATTCTGTGACTGGTAACATACCTGTATCAATTGTGTGCCTGGTAGCATACCTGTATCACTTCTGTGTGTGGTAGCATACCTGTATCAATTCTGTGTGTGGTAGCATATTTGTATCCATTGTGTGCTTGGTAGCATACCTGTATCAATTCTATGTGTGGTAACATACCTGTATTAATTCTGTGCTTGGTAGCATACCTGTAGCAATTCTGTGCTTGGTAGCATGCCTGAATCAATTCTGTGTGTGGGAGCAAACCTGTATCAATTCTGTGACTGGTAACATACCTGTATCAATTCGGGGCTTGGGAGCATACCGTATCAATTCTGTGCTTGGTAGCATACCTGTATCAATTCTGTGTCTTGTAGCATACCTGTATCAATTGTGTGCTTGCTCACATACCTGTATCAATTGTGTGCTTGGTAGCAAACCTGTATCAATTGTGTGCTTGGTAGCATACCTGTATCAATTCTGTGTGTGGTAACATTCCAGTATCAATTCTGTGTGTTGTAGCATACCTGTATCAATTCTGTGACTGGTAACATACCTGTATCAATTCTGGGCTTGGTAGCATACCTGTATCAATTCTGGGCTTGGTAGCATACCTGTATCAATTCTGTGTGTGGTAGCATGCCTGTATCAATTCTGTGTGTGGTAGCAAACCTGTATCAATTCTGTGACTGGTAACATACCTGTATCAATTCTGGGCTTGGTAGCATACCTGTATCAATTCTGTGTGTGGTAGCAAACCTGTATCAATTCTGTGCTTGGTAGCATACCTGTATCAATTCTGTGACTGGCAGTATACCTGTATCAATTCTGTGATTGGCAGTATGCCTGTATCAATTCTGTGCTTGGTAGCAGACCTGTATCTATTATGTGTGTGGCAGCATACCTGCATCAATTCTGGGCTTGGTAGCACACCTGTATCAATTCTGTGTGTGGTAGCAAACCTGTATCAATTCTGTGTGTGATAGCAAACCTGTATCATTTCTGTGACTGGTAACATACCTGCATCAATTCTGTGTGTGGTATCATACCTGCATCAATTCTGAGACTGGTAACATTCCTGTATCAATTCTGTGCTTGGTCGCATACCTGTATCAAATCTGTGCCTGGAAGCATGCCTGTATCAATTCTGTGACTGGTAACATACCTGTATGAATTCGGGGCTTGGGAGCATACCTGTATCAATTGTGTGCCTGGTAGCATACCTGTATCAATTATTTGTGTGGTTGCAAACCTGTATCAATTGTGTGCTTGGTAGCATACCTGTATCAATTCTGTGTGTGGTAGCATATTTGTATCCATTGTGTGCTTGGTAGCATACCTGTATCAATTCTATGTGTGGTACCATACCTGTATCAATTCTGTGCTTGGTAGCATACCTGTATCAATTCTGTGCTTGGTAGCATGCCTGAATCAATTCTGTGTGTGGTAGCAAACCTGTATCAATTCTGTTTGTGGTAGCAAACCTGTATCAATTCTGTGACTGGTAACATACCTGTATCAATTCTGTGTGTGGTATCATACCTGCATCAATTCTGAGACTGGTAACATTCCTGTATCAATTCTGTGCTTGGTCGCATACCTGTATCAAATCTGTGCCTGGAAGCATGCCTGTATCAATTCTGTGACTGGTAACATACCTGTATCAATTCGGGGCTTGGGAGCATACCTGTATCAATTATGTGTGTGGTAGCATACCTGTATCTATTCTAGGCTTGGTAGCATACCTGTATCAATTCTGTGTGTGGTAGCATACCTGTATCAATTCTGTGTGTGGTAGCATATTTGTATCCATTGTGTGCTTGGTAGCATACCTGTATCAATTCTATGTGTGGTAACATACCTGTATCAATTCTGTGTGTGGTAACATACCTGTATCAATTCTGTGCTTGGTAGCATACCTGTATCAATTCTGTGCTTGGTAGCATGCCTGAATCAATTCTGTGTGTGGGAGCAAACCTGTATCAATTCTGTGACTGGTAACATACCTGTATCAATTCGGGGCTTGGGAGCATACCGTATCAATTCTGGGCTTGGTAGCATACCTGTATCAATTCTGTGTGTGGTAGCATGCCTGTATCAATTCTGTGTGTGGTAGCAAACCTGTATCAATTCTGTGACTGGTAACATACCTGTATCAATTCTGGGCTTGGTAGCATACCTGTATCAATTCTGTGTGTGGTAGCAAACCTGTATCAATTCTGTGCTTGGTAGCATACCTGTATCAATTCTGTGACTGGCAGTATACCTGTATCAATTCTGTGATTGGCAGTATGCCTGTATCAATTCTGTGCTTGGTAGCAGACCTGTATCAAATCTGTGCCTGGAAGCATGCCTGTATCAATTCTGTGACTGGTAACATACCTGTATCAATTCGGGGCTTGGGAGCATACCTGTATCAATTGTGTGCCTGGTAGCATACCTGTATCAATTCTTTGTGTGGTTGCAAACCTGTATCAATTGTGTGCTTGGTAGCATACCTGTATCAATTCTGTGTGTGGTAGCATATTTGTATCCATTGTGTTCTTGGTAGCATACCTGTATCAATTCTATGTGTGGTACCATACCTGTATCAATTCTGTGCTTGGTAGCATACCTGTATCAATTCTGTGCTTGGTAGCATGCCTGAATCAATTCTGTGTGTGGTAGCAAACCTGTATCAATTCTGTTTGTGGTAGCAAACCTGTATCAATTCTGTGACTGGTAACATACCTGTATCAATTCTGTGTGTGGTATCATACCTGCATCAATTCTGAGACTGGTAACATTCCTGTATCAATTCTGTGCTTGGTCGCATACCTGTATCAAATCTGTGCCTGGAAGCATGCCTGTATCAATTCTGTGACTGGTAACATACCTGTATCAATTCGGGGCTTGGGAGCATACCTGTATCAATTATGTGTGTGATAGCATACCTGTATCAATTCTAGGCTTGGTAGCATACCTGTATCAATTCTGTGTGTGGTAGCATGCCTGTATCAATTCTGTGTGTGGTAGCAAACCTGTATCAATTCTGTGACTGGTAACATACCTGTATCAATTCTGTGTGTGGTATCATACCTGCATCAATTCTGTGCTTGGTCGCATACCTGTATCAATTCTGTGCTTGGTCGCATACCTGTATCAATTCTGTGCTTGGTCGCATACCTGTAGCAAATATGTGCCTGGAAGCATGCCTGTATCAATTCTGTGTGTGGTAGCATGCCTGTATCAATTCTGTGACTGGTAACATACCTGTATCAATTCTGTGTGTGGTATCATACCTGTATCAATTCTGTGACTGGTAACATTCCTTTATCAATTCTGTGCTTGGTCGCATACCTGTATCAATTCTGTGCTTGGTAGCATGCCTGTATCAATTCTGTGTGTGGTAGCATACCAGTATCAATTCTGTGCCTGGTAACATATCTGTATCAATTCTGTGCTTGGTAACATGCCAGTATCAATTCTGTGTGTGGTAGCATACCTGTATCAATTTGTGACTGGCAACATACCTGTATCAATTCTGTGTGTGGTAGCACACCTGTATCAATTCTGTGTGTGGTAGCATACCTGTATCAATTCTGTGTGTGGTAGCATACCTGTATCAATTCTGTGTGTGGTAGCTCACCTGTATCAATTATGTGTGTGGTAGCATACCTGTATCAATTGTGTGCCTGGTAGCATGCCTGTATCAATTCTGTGTGTGGTAGCATTGCTGTATCAATTGTGTGCTTGGTAGCATACCTGTATCAATTGTGTGTTTGGTAGCATACCTGTATCAATACTGCGTGTGGTAGCATACCTGTATCAATTGTGTGCTTGGTAGCATACCTGTATCAATTGTGTGTTTGGTAACATACCTGTATCAATTGTGTGCTTGGTAGCATACCTATATCAATTGTGTGCTTGGTAACATACCTGTATCAATTGTGTGCTTGGTAGCATACCTGTATCAATTCTGTGTCTTGTAGCATACCTGTATCAATTGTGTGCTTGCTCACATACCTGTATCAATTGTGTGCTTGGTAGCATACCTGTATCAATTCTGTGTCTTGTAGCATACCTGTATCAATTGTGTGCTTGCTCACATACCTGTATCAATTGTGTGCTTGGGAGCAAACCTGTATCAATTGTGTGCTTGGTAGCATACCTGTATCAATTCTGTGTGTGGTAACATTCCAGTATCAATTCTGTGTGTTGTAGCATACCTGTATCAATTGTGTGCTTGGTAACATACCTGTATCAATTCTGTGTGTGGTAGCATACCTGTATCAATTATGTGACTGGTAACACACCTGTATCAATTGTGTGCTTGGTAGCATATCTGTATCAATTCTGTGTTTGCTAGCATACCTGTATCAATTCTGGGATTGGTAGCACACCTGTATCAATTCTGTGTGTGGCAGCACACCTGTATCAATTCTGTGACTGGTAACATACCTGTATCAATTGTGTGCCTGGTAGCATACCTGTATCACTTCTGTGTGTGGTAGCATACCTGTATCAATTCTGTGTGTGGTAGCATATTTGTATCCATTGTGTGCTTGGTAGCATACCTGTATCAATTCTATGTGTGGTAACATACCTGTATCATTTCTGTGCTTGGTAGCATACCTGTATCAATTCTGTGCTTGGTAGCATGCCTGAATCAATTCTGTGTGTGGGAGCAAACCTGTATCAATTCTGTGACTGGTAACATACCTGTATCAATTCGGGGCTTGGGAGCATACCGTATCAATTCTGTGCTTGGTAGCATACCTGTATCAATTATGTGTGTGGTAGCATACCTGTATCAATTCTGGGCTTGGTAGCATACCTGTATCAATTCTGTGTGTGGTAGCATGCCTGTATCAATTCTGTGTGTGGTAGCAAACCTGTATCAATTCTGTGACTGGTAACATACCTGTATCAATTCGGGGCTAGGTCACATACCTGTATCAATTCTGTGCTTGGTAGCATACCTGTATCAATTCTGTGCTTGGTAGCATACCTGTATCAATTCTGTGACTGGCAGTATACCTGTATCAATTCTGTGATTGGCAGTATGCCTGTATCAATTCTGTGCTTGGTAGCAGACCTGTATCTATTATGTGTGTGGCAGCATACCTGCATCAATTCTGGGCTTGGTAGCACACCTGTATCAATTCTGTGTGTGGTAGCAAACCTGTATCAATTCTGTGTGTGATAGCAAACCTGTATCAATTCTGTGACTGGTAACATACCTGTATCAATTCTGTGTGTGGTATCATACCTGCATCAATTCTGAGACTGGTAACATTCCTGTATCAATTCTGTGCTTGGTCGCATACCTGTATCAAATCTGTGCCTGGAAGCATGCCTGTATCAATTCTGTGACTGGTAACATACCTGTATCAATTCGGGGCTTGGGAGCAAACCTGTATCAATTGTGTGCCTGGTAGCATACCTGTATCAATTCTGTGTGTGGTAGCAAACCTGTATCAATTTTGTGCTTGGTAGCATACCTGTATCAATTCTGTGTGTGGTAGCATATTTGTATCCATTGTGTGCTTGGTAGCATACCTGTATCAATTCTATGTGTGGTACCATACCTGTATCAATTCTGTGCTTGGTAGCATACCTGTATCAATTCTGTGCTTGGTAGCATGCCTGAATCAATTCTGTGTGTGGTAGCAAACCTGTATCAATTCTTTTTGTGGTAGCAAATCTGTATCAATTCTGTGACTGGTAACATACCTGTATCAATTCTGTGTGTGGTATCATACCTGCATCAATTCTGAGACTGGTAACATTCCTGTATCAATTCTGTGCTTGGTCGCATACCTGTATCAAATCTGTGCCTGGAAGCATGCCTGTATCAATTCTGTGACTGGTAACATACCTGTATCAATTCGGTGCTTGGGAGCATACCTGTATCAATTATGTGTGTGGTAGCATACCTGTATCAATTCTAGGCTTGGTAGCATACCTGTATCAATTCTGTGTGTGGTAGCATGCCTGTATCAATTCTGTGTGTGGTAGCAAACCTGTATCAATTCTGTGACTGGTAACATACCTGTATCAATTCTGTGTGTGGTATCATACCTGCATCAATTCTGTGACTGGTAACATTCCTGCATCAATTCTGTGCTTGGTCGCATACCTGTATCAATTCTGTGCTTGGTCGCATACCTGTATCAAATATGTGCCTGGAAGCATGCCTGTATCAATTATGCGTGTGGTAGCATGCCTGTATCAATTCTGTGACTGGTAAAATACCTGTATCAATTCTGTGTGTGGTATCATACCTGTATCAATTCTGTGACTGGTAACATTCCTTTATCAATTCTGTGCTTGGTCGCATACCTGTATCAATTCTCTGCTTGGTAGCATACCTGTATCAAATCTGTGCCTGGTAGCATGCCTGTATCAATTCTGTGTGTGGTAGCATACCAGTATCAATTCTGTGCCTGGTAACATATCTGTATCAATTCTGTGCTTGGTAGCACACCTGTATCAATTCTGTGTGTGGTAGCATACCTGTATCAATTCTGTGTGTGGTAGCATACCTATATCAATTCTGTGTGTGGTAGCTCACCTGTATCAATTATGTGTGTGGGAGCATACCTGTATCAATTGTGTGCCTGGTAGCATGCCTGTATCAATTCTGTGTGTGGTAGCATTGCTGTATCAATTGTGTGCTTGGTAGCATACCTGTATCAATACTGTGTGTGGTAACATACCTGTATCAATTGTGTGCTTGGTAGCATACCTATATCAATTGTGTGCTTGGTAACATACCTGTATCAATTGTGTGCTTGGTAACATACCTGTATCAATTGTGTGCTTGGTAGCATACCTGTATCAATTCTGTGTCTTGTAGCATACCTGTATCAATTGTGTGCTTGCTCACATACCTGTATCAATTGTGTGCTTGGTAGCAAACCTGTATCAATTGTGTGCTTGGTAGCATACCTGTATCAATTCTGTGTGTGGTAACATTCCAGTATCAATTCTGTGTGTTGTAGCATACCTGTATCAATTGTGTGCTTGGTAGCATACCTGTATCAATTGTGTGCTTGGTAGCATACCTGTATCAATTGTGTGTGTGGTAGCATACCTGTATCCATGGTGTGTCTTGTAGCATACCTGTATCAATTATGTGCTTGGTAGCATGCCTGTATATATTATGTGTGTGGTAGCATACCTGTATCAATTCTGTGCTTGGTAGCATACCTGTATCATTTCTTTGGTTGGCAGCATACCTGTATCAATTCTGTGCAAGGTAGCATAGCTGTATCAATTCTGTGCTAGGTAGAATACCTGTATAAATTCTGTGTGTGGTAGCATAACTGTATAAATTATGTGTGTGGTAGCATACCTGTATCAATTTTGTGTGTGGTAGCATACCTATATCAATTGTGTGTGTGGTAGCATACCTGTATCAATTGTGTGCTTGGTAGCATACCTGAATCAATTCTGTGTGTGGTAGCATACCTGTATCATTTCTGTGACTGGTACAATACCTGTATCAATTCTGTGTGTGGTATCATATCTGTATCAATTCTGTGTTTAGTAGCATACCTGTATCAATTCTGTGTGTGGTAACATACCTGTATCAATTCTGTGTGTGGTAGCATACCTGTATCAATTCTGTGTGTGGTAGCATACCTGTATCAATTCTGTGTGTGGTAGCATACCTGTATCAATTCTGTGTGTGGTAATATATTTGTATCAATTCTGTGTGTGGTAATATATTTGTATCAATTATGTGTGTGGTAGCATAGCTATATCAATTCTGTGCGTGGTAGCATACCTGTATCAATTTTGTGTGTGGTAGCATACCTATATCAATTCTGTGCCTGGTAGCATACCTGTATCAATTCTGTGTGTGGTAGCATACCTGTATCAATTTTGTGTGTGGTAGCATACCTGTATCAATTTTGTGTGTGGTAGCATACCTGTATCAATGTTGTGTGTGGTAGCATACCTGTATCAATGTTGTGTGTGGTAGCATACCTGTATCAATTCTGTGTGTGGTAGCATACCTGTATCAATTCTGTGTGTGGTAGCATACCTGTACCATTTATGTGCCTGGTAGCATAGCTGTTTCACTGTGACATGCATTTTTTAGAGCAAAATATCTTGAAAAGAAACTATTTTTTTTTAAATGTTATGGTGGTTTTTCTTTTTGTGTTACTTTTCGTATTCTCTTTTTAAATCCCCACAAAATAGTATTTGGTTGTATTTCAGTCATTTGATGAGAAGATGTGTGAAAATACACGTACATTACCAGTGTACTCTATATACGTACAAACCTGACGGTTTAATAGGTAGTATCAAAGAAACCTATCAAGTATCAAACTAAAATGGGTGATAGCTTTCAAGGGAAAAATAAAATGTCATTTTTTACCAATAATCATAAAAAATATTTGCTGAAAAAAAAATTGATGAAAATACCGGTCTACTTACAGACATCGAGCTGTTGTAAGAACCCAATCTTGGTTGATGACCACACCGCCACAAGTATGTACGTCCTTAATTAGGATACTTACTTGCCAGGACCAACTGCCCGGCAATACGTCACTGTCGGTGGCCAACCTGGTGCCACAAATCGTTGGACCTGTGACAGAATAACAATAACAGGGGGGGGGGGGTATATTAGCACCGTTCGTCGCCGTCCGGATGTTTAACGCAGGAATCACAATGCAACTGATACAATACATTGTGAATAAAATTCCAGTATTGTGTAAAGAGTATAAATCTGAGATCGTTGTAAACGTTTCATAAATGTACACTTTTAAAAATCAAAATAAATGTTGGAAATTAAATTGACCAACACGGCAATCTTATTGTGGCATCAACGTTAGGCCTAGTTAATATTAATTAGTTCAACCACAGTCCCTCACAGTGTGGAGGGACTGTGGTTCAACATTATCTAATCAACAATGTTTTCATTACCACTGTACATATGAAACAATTAAATCTAGTTATACTACTTTTTGTCTCGTCCCCATTGTTCTAACTATGTTTCTTACTGATAGTTATACTACCCCTACGAGTAGATTAACGGGAAATAGCGGCTCCTTTGCGCGCCTCGGACTTTTACCTGACCGAGGCTCAAAACTCGTCAAATTCGCAGTATAACTTCGTTATGCGCGCCTCGGACTTTTACCAGACCGAGGCTCCAAAAGAAGCCGCTATTTCCCGTTAATCTACTCGTAGGGGTAGTATAACTATCAGGATAATACTCCCCTGATAATACGATAAGTACCTCCAGATGCCCACGTCTCCCGCGAAAATAGACACCACTTTCAGACAATTTTGCGAAAAATATATTTGTCTGATCTATAATAAATGACTGTTTTATCATTTATTAGGTACGTTACGAAAGGTTTTCTTACTGAAACAGGATTTTAGGCTTTCCAGCGTTTTTTTTTTTTTTTTTTTTTTGTAGGTGCTGAATGTATTTTCATTGGCGCACTCATACAACACTTCCAAATGAAGTATCCGTTTTTGACCACAACCTCAGGGATCAATGAGGCTTGACCAGTACGTGTCACTGACGTCACAAAGTTATTATTGTTGTCACCTTCTTCCATTGCAGCCTGTATCCAATCATTGGACGCCGTGATACGAGAATATACAGCAGGATAATAGGGATCAGCGCACCTCATTCCCCAGCTAGTCAAACCAGCGAGATACCATCTTGTATCTTCCATCTGACAGATCAAAGGACCACCACTGTCTCCCTGAGAAGACATCCATGTAAAGTATAGTCAAGTGTTCACCTTAACAACCAATACTAAAACGCCACTCACAATATCGCCTATTATCTATCTGTACGGTTGCGCCATCTAGATCTACTTAGATGAAAGCAATATGGTTCACATCGGCAACTATGGCTGTGTAGTGGTTCGCCGTCTCGGATATAATGAAATCATCTTTATGGAGAACAACTACAAATCAAAACGTGGCTTTCGTGTTTACGTCATAGAGGTACTTCGTCGCTAGAGGGCGCAGTTTATAGGAGAGATGCTTTCATATATCCTGAATAATATTAAGTATCGTAGACATAACAATGTGTCAACCGGTGGTAGATAGATTTGGTATATACTCTTGTAGTTTATGTACTCGATCCTTATTTTTCGGCTACTTCAACGAACACTACACATTATTTGACTGCGTCATGACCTGGGGACATATAGCTATATTACATTAAGAGCGTAATATGGACAGAAACAACAGCCCGAATTTCTAAGCGGTCATACTTACATAGCATACCCGGGATACCCTGCACACATCATAGAATCAGTCAGTCCCTTCCACCACCGCATCTTGGAGTAACTCGGAGACTGTCACATCTAGTATATAGTTCATGGACAAAATGTAATGTTATTGATATATTATTATCAGTTCAACATTATCCATTCAGCAAGTTTTTTTATCTCTACACAAAGTCGACAAATATCATACCATTTTTCAAGAAATGTCATGACTTCGGTGACTGAAAGTGGATATCTTCTGTTTTAAATCTGTTTTGGTAGAAACAGTTTAAAGGACTGGTCGTCGCACCGCGTTCTGTTCGACATGGGACTCGTAGCGACGTACACAACGCGTGTAAAACAAATTCGAACACGCGCTGCGCGACGACCCTTTAAGCATGCAAAAATACTTTCTTATTGGGTTCCCCAACCTACTATTTTTACGAAATATTTTGCCCCTAGTTTCAAAATAACATTATTTATTATACCCAAATGAACATTCACATTATAGTTTTAGTTTTGCCAAACCATTTCAACCACAATTGCAAACATTGTCAGTGGGCTTCTACATAAATCGTGGAGCGATTCTTTGAGATAACGGGGTTACATATTTTACTAGTCGCGTATACGACTAGCGAAGTCACGCGCAAAATTGGAAAAGCAGCGTAAGCGTAGACACCACAACCATGATATTAGCGATGATAAATATTACTCACCAGATTGTGAAAGCGCTCCCCAGCCAGTGATGGCGCACTCTCTGCCGTCGGGATCAAAGAAATTATCCTTTCGTAAGGGAGGTAAACACGCTGGTCGTATGTTCACATTAAACGGTATCGGAGAATCTACATACACGAGAGCAACGTCCCAGTCTTCTTTGCGCCTCAACCCAAAAAATGGATGAACCCTCATGTATCCGACGGGGTAACGATACTCCCAGTGAGACCCGGATAAAGCTGTGGAACCTGCCATTATTTCCAACCGGTCTGTGTTGTAGCGATCTATTCTGGAGGGAGAGAAATCACGCGAGAACTCATAAACATACAGCAATGACACTTGTTATAACTAGTAGTAACTGTTATTTAACATTATATTTACCCCTACGCGTGTATTTAGTCGCGTTCCCAACCCCCTCCCTGTTACAATACATTCGTCTACCAACATTTACTCAGGGTGTAATTTCTGTATGGTGGATAGGTTGGAATTGTCATTCAAATACAATTTCACTCAGTTAATCTAACATAGAATTAGCTTGTGTAAAATTATCCCTTCTCTATCGCCATTATAAATAGTGACTCACAGACAGTGAGCCGCAGTGACGATCCAGTGATCACCGATTATGACGCAGCCGCACCGATGTTTGTTGCGAAACAGTAGAGACACCTGCCAAGGCCATGATCCAGGAGCGGCATTTGTACCGCCGACTATTCGACTGGTGACAGGTGGACGATAGCCACAGTCATTAGGATCTGCACAGAAAACAAAAGAAAACGCATGCAATCAAACGACATATTTCAGGAGAAATTATATATACGGGGAATTGAAAAATACTGTAACATTACCTTGTGCGAGTACAATAGAATGAAAATCATAGACGCTAATTACAAAGCAACATCAAACTATTATTATAATTGGGAGCTTTCTGAAATCTACACGATTGTGAGACTGAATTTGTGCTAATTGCCGGGAAAATTAGTAAACGTTAAGATACCATTTTAATGAATTTCGGGCGTCTAAACATTGCAGATTATTTGGATTTATTTCTTGATTATTCGAACATCGGTTTCGGCTTACAAGGATCCAGAATAATGCATTTTTCTTCAAATTTCAGCGGGTCGCAGTTATCTGGGGAACAAGAGTGAACTCGTACAATTCTAAATATAGTACATCTATATAAATTAAGCTATAGAACGCATTATGGTTGTCTTTCCACACAAACACTTTTGATCTAACCAATCAATTTTTCATCGAAATCAATAAAGTTGATATATTCCGCTCAATGACTAAAATAATATAAAGGAACTTAAATCCAACTAAACAAATGAATTACAATCAGAAGACAGTCTTACTGGACCATGACGCAATCTTTCTTTACATTGTTGCCGGATTTCCACCTTTTCATCCAGTCCATGTTTTCCATCATTATTCCATCAGCCCACTGAGGTTCGCCTTCAATATAGTTGTCGTTGAGCCCTATCCAACACATTTGTCGAATAATAAATTGTTTCATCCAGTTTTTTATAGATTGCGTATTTCATGTCACTTGATGGCTGTGCAAGAGTTCCATTCATCGTATTGTAATGTTCCTGCGCTGCGTACCATGACATTTTCGTCGATACCAACTGTATTTTGAAGTCGTTCGAATCGAGAGAGATTAATTTAGACCCTGGTGATTAAACGACGTACGATAAATTCGATTATGGTGAAATTCACTTAGCGATGGGTATGCCCGTGCATAAACTTTGTTACCTAATTCGACATCAGTGTCAGTTTAACAGAAATTTGTTTTTACCAAGCGTTTATAATGCACTGTGTGTCTGATCTTGCCAACAATTCAATTGGATACTATGCATATAACTGTATTTGAGTTAATTGATATGAATTCGTGTATAGTGCTAGATCACGTGTAATTCTTTTGAATTTTGTGAATAAATTACACATTGTTGGCAATTGTGTTAGGTTTGCTTCTGTTATAACACATCTCAATTCAGAATCGAATCAAAACGTCGAAGCTAATCCTGACAGAAGTAAATTTAAAAGTTTGAGAAAAATCTGCGCATTTAATGCGGATAATCCACTATTATGTTCGAGAGTAGTGTCAAACATATATAGAATTCAATGAATATGTAATGATAAATTGTCAGTGAGGAATGATCAACAAAATATGCTTAAAATAATCTTCATTCTCTAATTAACTATAAACATAGACATGCACAACTAAACTCATCTACATTTGGTACACATGTTTAATCATAATTCAAACCCAAATATCATATCATTGTTTAGCTGACATATCACACAAATTTAGAATCTATCTAAAACCAAAAACGTGTAAGATATGCCACTAACAAGGTGTCATCTATTAAGTACGCGTAGTGATTTTAATAACAACAAAGATTTACGCTTCCGTTTGAAAGCACTAAGAGTACTAAAGCTGAAAACAACATTTGCTACCGAACGCCCTGGTAAGAACATGCTGAAATGAGACATGATATCACAGCTAGATAGCGTGAATTAAAGTACTCACCATATTCAAAATCGGGGTGCTCTGTGGATTCCTGGTACGTAATAAAAAATATATCATTAGTACTATTATGAGTTCTATATCTCTAGTAATTATGGAATGTTCAAATTCGTAGCTACACTTATCAAATCAGTAGACTGAATTCTAACAAAATTTAAGCATACACGATTACCTGGCGCTACTTGAGATTTAAGATATAAGATTTTACCAATTATTAATTTAATATTAAAATCAATTTAAATAAATGCGCACCTTGCCAATCGGTTTGAGATTTATAGCTTAATACATAGTATACCCACCTAATCCTTTACCATAATCCTAATGCCTAAAAAATACTGTCCGAATCTTGTATATCAATCTTCAAATGTAAAATCTATATTTGGGGAATATCACGTTTACCCGGTCAAGCGGACGCAATGATGACAAAAGATGAGCTCAAACATTTATATAAAATAAAAAAAAATAGCATTAGTAAATTAGTTGTAAATTGTAAACGGTATCTCATTCTAATCCCGAGGATTCACTCGAATTCTGATTTTGTCTATGTTACTGCACGAGTCACTCACCCATGTAATGTTCCCTGCAATTGTACTCGATATCACGATAGTCAACGTAAACAAGACTGCCGACATAAACATGGCGGCTCAATGTACCATCTCTCATCAAAACATACGTCTGAATTGCGTTGGTTTGCGTAGTTTTGCTAGAACAGCGTAATAAGTACGTGCTGTGGATTGGTTTGATTGATGCAATCGAATATCAGCCGACTCCGCTTACAACGCTGTGTTATGTCAATTCTTACTTTTCTTACAATTTGGACTTTTGCATATTTGAAATAAACAGGTGCACCTGTGTTCTGTCAGTGTCGAGATCAGCGTCATTCGTTGCACCTAATTTGAATATCTGCTGGACTCTTGAAACAGACGTACTCATATTCTTTTTCCTCTGAGTTTTGTTATAGCCATGATTGCAATAGCTGTTCTTGTTTTAGCAACATGTGTACGTACAATCGAGTCACGGGTGAGTGCTATTAACAGTTCATTTAGTTTAATCATGTGCAAAGTTTGAAACATTCTATCACATAGGTCACCACCATTTGTCGTCCTTGTTTTAACCACGAGTAACTACGTCGATTAATGTATGTTACATTCTCGTGTATATTCTTGTTACAAACGTAATTTACTGACTGAGATAGTTTGAACATTCAGTTAGAACTGAGTCGCGCATTGCGTGGAGAACCCCGTATCATGCAACCACAATCTCGGGCCAGAAATTAAATTGTCTCCAACTGTGTAAAATCAATTAAATATGTACGTTTTATTTGCATATAGGTAATCATGAAGAAGGCGTTATCAGGTGAATATGCAATTTTTCTACCCCTCCCTCCCAATCTTCAATAGAAAATAATTCCACTGCTTTTTTATGGTTAGTTAACCCATGGCTCTATAAAATGTCAATACCTTATCAATCTGATATGGATTTAATGCAAAGACCAATATACCAATGTCAACTTAATGATAATATACCCAAACAATTCGAAAAAAAATAATTTTAGCACTGATATCACCATACGTTTACAACGTATGCGTTTTACTTAGCATAGCGCATACAATCAATCTCTCCTCTCACCAAACAATAAGTGTCTGTATTTGTCAAATAAAATGAATAGTTATATTTCATTCTTCTCCTTCTAGTAACTCAAACAATATCCGTGGACGATTTTGACATCATGATTGTACCACACAAAAAATCATGGCCAGATGCACAGGCGTACTGCGTGATGCAAGGCGGCAGGTTGGCCCAGCCATCAACAAAAGAGCGTAACGACATCTATGAGAATGTATTAAGAGGCGCTAATGTCAAAGGAGAATATTGGATTGGATTGAACGACAGGAAAGAGGACTACAAGTTACGATGGACAGATGGTACTCTGTTGTTGTTGGGGTTTGTGGACGACTGGTATCATGGAACGTTATCCAATAACAACGACAGATTCAACTGTGGAGTTGTCAAGTGAGTACATGTTTTCTCACTGTAAAACAATAAGACTATTCAAGAATGACGTCACGCGCCATAGCTATTAATAGTAAATTCAATCTTCATGCTACATGTCAGCTTTAGTTTTATTATTTGATGAAAACTGAAATGTTGGCTGCCAAAACAATATTTCAATTTCAGAAAAAAATCATATTCCAGATGAAAATTTAATATCAAACACAATTATTTTAAAATGCTATAAAAATGTATCCATCATAATGTCTCGTATTGTTTTCATACTACGTGCATGTGAGGGGGATCCCTGTCCGCATGAATTTAGACCTGACATTTGTGCTGTATATGGAAGCCCTTTTGTCTGGGTTGTGTAGAACGAAACATGACTTTAATAATAATCTTGTGTGGATATAAAAACGCATATATTGAACTAAAATAATCGAATCTATCTGCATATCTGTGTGCAGGTCACTTGCCGGTCTTGGTGATTACAAGTGGGCGTTTTCTAGCTGTGAAAAACAAAAGAAGTTCCTATGCGAAATTACAGGTACGTTTAAACAATTCTTTTTGTAGTTGCTTATGTATCATAAAACTACTGGCTCGATGAAATATCTTTTATTTGCAAGATTGTTGTATTTGTCGACCAATTTTGTGCCTTTTATTTATTTTTTTCGCCGCAAAAAATAACTTTTCATCCACGCCATCACTGTTCGAGTAAGCATTCCATTCCATTCCTGGTAACTACTATGACGAATTCAAGCTTATTTTGAACCAGTACAGCGATATTCAATTTAAGTAAAACCTCTCAAAATCCTTATCAGAAATCTAATCGCCTGAATGTAGAATAAAATTCCTTCTATTCTACACAATTCGTGCTCTTGCTGCGACTTTATTTGGCTTTATTGTTCAATTGTAATGCACGATGGACTCTCGGCACGGTCATGTCCTCGTACATCGCAGGCACTCTTCCTGATGAAATAGTTGTGCAGCTGCGCATGTTCCGACAGTCTCGTAAAACACTAGTCGAGGCTTATATTTTCCACTCTGAACTAGTGTTCTTTTCGTCGAGTTATACACCGGGATTTTTTCTGGATATAAAATATCGCAATGAGTCTTAACCTGTCATTTTTGTTAGGACGACTGTCAATTAACAACACGTCTCTCACAGTCTACCTATAGTACTGTAGTACTGCTCTTCATCGACTGATACCGACTTCGACAGTTTGTCGACAGATAATTGTAGAGTTTTCAACAGAAAGGTCTAGAATGCATATATGTATGATACCCAATGCTACTACTTGGTTGTAGTCCATCGACAACATTTAGAACATTCATCAAACATTGTATATTGTGTAGTAAATATCTGAACAAAATAACCAATGATGGGTTTGATGAAATATGCCGATATTCATCTTGTATTTTGTTCAAGTTTGCACTGACTGCAAAATAACCGTGACTAATGATGGTATTTTATGCTTATTTGGTGATACTCTAGTCGTACACACATTGTATGGGTCGCATATCATGTGCTTTCAGAAATTGATAGACTGTAAGAAACGATTTCGAAAAAGGGCGAAAAGAACATATTGGTAGAACATTTTGCCAAGTTACACTTGCGAGTAAAAAAAACCTAGTCAAAGTAACACAAATGGTGAATGGAATAGTTGATGTATATGTTGGCGCAGTAAAACTGAATGTAGTGAATTAGGAATGCGACCCGAGTGACACAGACAAGATTGACATTCCCTTTGAATAACAAACGCATGTCGCTTCTGTGCAACATAGAAAACACTAGTGACGTGTATTAGTTTGATAGTGTGTTTAAAAGTTGATTGTGTTCAATACGATTTTATAGCGGTATATACACGATACATGCCGTGCATGACATTATTAACACAACGTTTTCAAATTGATCATTGTCTATATTGCATTTATTTTTATCCTTCAAGTGCGTGTGCAAGGCGAGAATCAAATTTTAGACCTAGTAATTTCGGGAAAGCATTTTTAGGGTTATCAATTCATGCGGTCGATTACTATCGGCTCACTCCCGACTCTTGTTCCTATTACATATCACGCATTCACGTGGCTGCTATACTCTACAAATCTGAAACTTCTGGTACACATTTACTTGTTACAGGACCAATTGTGTGCGGTACTCGCCCACTTGCACCAGATCACTTGGTCGGTAAATCAGACGCTGCTCTGGAAAGCTGGCCATGGCAAGTGAATATAGAAAAGGAGGGCAACCATTCGTGTAGCGGAGCCATCGTCAATGAACACTGGATCCTGACATCGGCACAGTGCGTGTAAGTGATAGTTGCTACGGTTCAATAAATGCTGAATTGAGCGAATTAAATATGTATATATAAAGCCCAACCTATTTAATCTTACTTCTACAACTCATTTTCATCATTGTTTATTTATAAAAGTGACCTCTTGCCTGGTGCATTTTACCCCCCCCCCTCTCGGAAAAAGTAGAATTCGGATCAAATGCTGCTGAGGATCACACATTTCACCTAGTGTGTTGTATTGTGTTAACACCCTGTATTATATTTTGCGTGATGCAGCCATTTGATCTAAAGAGTATGTTTTATGTTAGTAATTTAACAAGCTCTTTTTTACTGACACAATTTGTTGTAACGATATCATATCAATACCTGTGCAGATGAATCGGCGTAATTTTGGAGACTCCCTTTTATCTGTGGTAATTCTGATTATAGTTTGATTTCAAAAAACAAATTATTAGTTTTGTGTTTTTTTACTCGGAGAAATATTGAAATAATAGTTTACATTAATAGCTCGTCGCTACATAATGGTCAGAAATGCGACTTGAAGCATTAACTTTGAAGTAGTTGTTTTCCTCTAAAAGTAAAATTTGAGCTGCACAGTGGTTAACTTGACTGTCACATTGTTAATTTACTTGTCAAATTTATTTACCCCTTTGTTGAACCTTGCAGATTTGATCCAGACGGCTACCAGCCTAGAGTAGATTCATTTATCGTGAAGATGGGTACATCTACTATCTCCGGGACGCCAGCTGCCCAGGAGTCTCCAGTGAGCTACATCGAGGTGCATCCTTTGAACGATCCTCCAAGCAGAGAATGGGACTTCGCATTGATGTATTTTGACTCGCCACTTACTTTTACTGAATACATTCGTCCTGTGTGTCTTCCGCCACCACCACCAGAAAGCGAGAGCTCTGATGAGTGTGCCATCACTGGATGGGAACTTGTTTCCAATAACGGTAATTAAAACTACATTATTGGTTGCTGTAACAATTATCAGACATCAAAATGAAGGTGGTACATCGCGATAACTTAGGAAATATGTTTAATTTTGTTAAATTATAATTTAATAGCAAACCACCCAATGTCAACTGATGTTACACTACACACTTGATTCAATGTATATTTCCCAGGTTGATCTTGAATTGTTACTCGGTGAATTGCAAGAGTAATATGTGATTGAATATAGCTAGTTTCTTGTGACAATCTACATTTGTATGTTAGTAGTATTTGGTAGAATATGACAGGCTTAGTATTTGAAAATCAGTGCTACGCTAGTTAATAGTATACTACGCTCTTGTTTGTTCAAGGTACGAAATATTACAACCATCTTCAACAAGTTGTCCTGCACAAAACAGACAATTGCAGCAACACGGAATCATCAATGTGCATTGTCGAACACGATGATGGAAGTAATAAGACGGTATACGCTGTAAGTGTGTCAGTTTCAAATGTATAACGTCCAAGTCATGAATTAGGAAGATACAAGTAATCACGATGCTCGATTACTACGATTAGATGTCATAAACAACTGACTGTGACTACTGATTGTTTCTTTGTAGATTGACTGTTCATCACTCGGCGCACACTTAAAAGCTTCCCCAGGAATGTTCCTTACTATATTTTGTAATTGACCAGAGTCGATATCCATCCTGTATTCAATGTGCCAAAAATACATGACGTACAATAAAGAGCATAATAGTGTGGATATTATAAACAAAATATTCATAGAAATATATTTAAGTAAAATCAGAGGTACATTACTTGGGATTTGCAACGCACATAGTACTGTATTCACCATATCATCATGCCAAGATCCCATTCAAGTCTCATCTCGTAGATAGCGAGACTGGTGCTACTACCTTCTGACATGACATAGGCGGTTTGTAATAAAACAATAAAACATGTATTACGACATTCATAGTGAAAAGAATGCAATACATCGAAAATGTACAGAAAATATAGTTATCGTAATCCGTCATATCGTGAGCAGCTATTTCGATCCACCTGGACATCCCAGTTACCTCGGGCATGCGCATTCGCATTTCTCTGAGTTGGAACGCTTATGCGAGAGTGAGATTGTAACGGGATCTTGGTATCATGTCGCTGTAGTTGCAACCCCCAAGTAATGTACCTCTGGTAAAATACATTTTAAATAAAATACGAATAAATCAAAATGTTAGTATTTAAACTGCCCCATCCTGAATTGGTATTGTGCCATCAACGTTAGTTCAACAATTATATTTAAATACGTTCGTCATCAAAGCTTTTGTTGTCTGCCTTTCACTGTGAATTTGCCAAATATACAAACCTTTTGGAAAATGCATGATATAATAAATAAAATATTCGAACAAAATAAAAGTTGAATTCTGTTTCTGTTAATTGAAAAACATGTTTAATATGTTTTGTTTTCTTGATTAGGGCGACAGTGGCAGTTCACTGGTATGTCTAACGGGAGTGTATCAATGGTATCTCACTGGATTGCTGGAATGGGAAGAAAGCTCGGCCAATCACTTAAACTATTCTCCAGTTGCTATGATAATCGATTGGGTAAACAACACAATACACGAAGGTAAGATGAATCATTATTTCGAGTTGTAGTTCGAACCCGTGTGGCAGGTTGTAATTTTCCATGGCAACGCAGGGTTTGTACAACATGGGATATCAATATAAATAGCTATAACTTCTAGGGATATAACCACGCTCATTCTGGACGCCACGATAATTCAATCGCATTCAGAACATTTTTATTGTTACGGCCATACAACTCACATTTGCAATCTCCAGTTGATTACGTGCGGCATGGATTTAGTTGGTTGTAATGCTAAACGGCGTTCGGATAGCGTTGCCATGGATTCTTTCAATTAACTAGGTTGATTTTGATAAATAAATGTGATCGTCATAGGGTTTGACGCATGGTGTAAATTGCAAAAAGTCATCAATATTATTTCATTGTTACTAAATTTCGAAATTTTCACTGACTCAAAAATTCACTACAATTTGTCTTATGCGAATTTCAACAGATTTCGAGTAATTGCCTTCATTAATAAGTAATCGCCAAATTGAGGCAAAATGCGTTTGCTTTCAACAACGACGTTTAATCTGTTTGACAACATTTGGCCTCAGAGCATCTAAAAATTCAAATTTGAATCCCGCTTTGATTCCACTCATCTCACCGGCGCATATACTCATCCGATCTCACAGAACGAATTGCTTGCGGCACAACACCTGCCAATGACCGTATAGTGGGGGGCAGCGACGCTACCCTGGGAAACTGGCCATGGGATGTGGTACTGTACGTCGAAGATTCCCATAACTGTAGCGGGATAATCATTGATGAGCACTGGGTGATGTCTTCTGCCAAGTGCATGTAAGTATTAGTATCGTACGATTTCTAAAAGGTATGCCAGTTAAGCGATTGCAACATGTATCTAGAGTTATGAGAAACAGACCTAGAAACTGGTGAAGTTCGCCAAAGACTTGGATTATTTAACATCTGTATTGCATTTCATTCAAAATCCTAATAAGAATACGCTAATAAGAATAAGCTAAACAAAATCCTGCTTTTTTTCTCCCAGGTACAATTATGAGTCGGACCCCCCAGTTCTCGCTGATGTTTCGCAGTTCGAGTTTTCTGCCCCTCTACAGCTACATGTATCCGGAGTCGATTCTATTCATTTGCATCCGGAATACATTTCGACCGATCTTGCTTTGTTACATACACCGTCGACTTTACCCTTCAACGATTACGTTAGACCAGTGTGCATGGCGACGACTGAAAACAAAGATTTTTTCCCGGAAGGCAAGACGTGTTTTATAACTGGCTGGGGGAAACTGGGTGACAATCGTGAGTATTTTCGTCATTGAACCTGACTGTCTTGTCAGACTTACGCACTATAAACTATTTATGAGAATACGAGTAAGTTTACCATGGAAACAATTTAACAATCTCAACTGTGTATAATTTCATTTTTCATTGGACACTTACACTGGCTTAACGCACGTGACGTCATCGATCGAAATGTATTATGTGATACGGAAATGTGCAGCCATTTAAGTTGAAGCTGATCCCTAATCCCTTGAAGCTTTGTCGGAGGAAATGTCTCATTTCCAATTTTTTTTCGCAATTAAAAAAAATCAATGTATCCTTGTAAATGTTTGCTGGGAGACTATCCTAAAATATGATTGTCTATTGTTTATATATTAACTCCAAACTCGAAGGAAACAGTTTTTCAATATGCTGCAATTTTGCCAAACCAATCACTAATCTCCAACACTAGTACTGTCATTACAATCATTCGGCCCACAATCTAAAAACCTACGTTACCAGCACAATACTCAAGCATCCACACATTCTCCAACGACAACTACCTAACAACCAACCACTATGATTCACACCTCCAATACCACCCGCCATCAACAGCAGTAGCATCAATACACCAGCAGCTTCCACAACTCGGCTGTTTGATGCATTTGCTGAAGTATGACGTAATCTAGTTATCTATCTGATTGAGTACACACTGATTACATGCCTAATTGTTTTATTCTATTTTAGAAGAATACGCGACGAATCTACAAGAAGCGGAAATGGTGATCATTAATAAAGCTATTTGTAGGTTTGTTTTTTCAATGTTTAACCTCCTCATCCCGGACAACAGATTGTGTGTATCGTATCAAGGTAACGTCACCGGACCATGTTTGGTAAATATAACTAAGATTCATCTGTATTTTAGTTGAAATATTTTCGGCTCTCCAATGCTCTATTATACATCAAATAAAAGTATGTTGTCTATGCAGGCTATGATTTATTATTTGGGCACTATTAATCTAAGATAAATTGCGAATTGGTGACTGAGCAATATATTACAATGACTCATACTCGAATTAACACTCCATGACAGTCGTCTCACCAAGATACTAGTCCAATGCGATGTATACACCGTATGTGCCACTTTTAGACATAGTTTTAAACAAGCTGATGTTGTATTTAAATGACCTTCAGTCGGAAATGTGCATCCTTAATTTCCCTCATTTTGCATAGACAATTAGGGTTAATTAGGGTTATCGAGAAACTGTGGCATTCAACAATGGCAATACAAATCCGATTAAACTTGTAGGCACTTTTGATAACAATTTACATTGTTTTACACATCGCTGATATAGGGAACATATACATATGAACTATGCTCTGTGGAACACACGGAATGTTTTAGGACCTGAAACATACATAGCTGTATGTGATTAACAAAATTAATGAGGCCTTCAAATAAATATCAATCCATAAAAGTTCGACTTGACATTAAATATGTTAGGCTATTTGAAAATTGTATAAAACTAGTGATCATGCAGATTAGTTGTTTATTTTCAAATCTTCTGTTGTTTATCATATTGGGTTTGCATTGGTTACTATCCTAAACAGAACAATATAAATGAACCTATAATAAATTTATGCAAAAATGTCCAATTTTGATTAATCGCGATATTGTTTTTATTTTTGTGACAATATTTTGAATGACACAAAAACAGACAAAATGTTCCCAGTTCTAAATTATTTTGCTTGATCTATTAGCTCATACAAAAGGCTTTGTTAAACGATATAAAAAGTACATTTATTGTAGTGAGTACTAATGAATTCTTCGAACCTAGTCGTATCTATTTAATATATATTAATGAACGGATATAAATTAGTTTGTCATGTAATTTGTTTTTATCATCATACGAATAAAAAAAACTGTTATGATGGAAGTTAACATTTCTGGACACTGGTAGCTCGTTGGTTTGCCAGAAAGATGATGGTCGGTGGTATTTGGCAGGTATTATTTCCTTCTTCATTGGCAAGTGTGGAAGTTTAATTCCAGCTGTGTATACAAGTGTAACATCAGAATTATCATGGATTATGGACACGATTCGTAATGGTAAACATTTACATAATTTAATTTCAGCCAATAATTCATGCGTGTTTGTACGATTCAAAATTGGCAGTTGTATTTGTATCGCAATGAAATCCCGAAACCCCGCCCAAAGTGATGACAATTGTAGTAATATTTAAGGAATCGTTCTAAATCCTCGTACACCGCCAACTAAAATGTACTCAAACTGGAAGGTCACATGGTCATGCACAGACCAATCGCATTTTTATTGCTTATCAGGCTTATTGAGTATTCGAACTCTACTTGCATTTTTTTTCAGATAAGTAGCACGACTTGATGACGTCATAATGGGAATTCTTGACAGCCAATCCTTCCGAAGTGAATCCAAATCCTGCTTCATGAATTGCTGACATGAAAATCGTTGTTTTTTTTTCCTGTATCTTGAATTTCACCAATTGAGAGTAAATAGCATTATTCTTTGTAATGTGCGTGTTCTGATTTGCTAAGTGCTACCAGTAGTTTCTGAACGCCGATTCGGAGTTTTATTAGCAAATTGGCAAAAAGAGAATTTAGATTTCTTATGCCAATCCATGTTCCAAGCTATTTTAATTATGTCCCAATTGGAATGAAATGGGTGACTCTACTTGACGAATAGTGAATAAACGGAGTTTCTTGTGAACAACACAACATAATTAGCGATGTAAATGTTTGTCTGGAGCAAAGAATTTGGATATTGATGTAAATGACGACCAGACATTTCTAACAATTCGGGAAATCTCAAAAATGGCATTTTGAACTCTTTGAATCAATTTACCTGGCTCATTTTACTTGATGTAGTTTCTAAGCTGATCGTTGAAAAATGTTTTTTTTTTTAGTTTCATAAAGCAATTCTTAAATTACATTTTAACCGCCGTAGAAACTGTATTATACACAATGCAAAAAGGCGCAAGGGAACTGAACTGAAATGAAACCGAAAATGGTAAATTGTTCATGAAACAATAGTAAAGGGGAAATATTAATACGCCCAGCCGTAGATCGTTATACAAACATCGTATAGTATCATTTGCAGTTGCGTAACAGGTAATAGCGAAATCTCGCATATACACAAAAAACTATTTTAAATTGTAACAGTCTCGAAGAGATCCTCCATCTCAAAATGCAGGGTTGCATTGACAGCATATCTGACGTAAGCAATATTGTTTAGTGTAACGTCAGAATTATCATGGATTATGGGAATTTTATAGTCAGATATGGACTCTAAAACGTCTAACTACACACTGGTTAGTAATTGTTGTTGACATTTCTCTATCCAAACTTTGCAAGGCATTTTGTCTTTAAAATGTACGCAGACAATTTCTGTACGAAGACAGTACAGCGGCAGTGTCGACCGACGCGCATCGGAGGTCGATGCGACGGTGTACTGTTTGAGTGCATACTTTTAGGTATCCTCGTAATAACCTTATTATACATATTATACACATTTTCCTTCCAAGGACACATCATGGGAATGCCGGAATCCAACAAGTTTAGAACGGAATCAGCGAACTTCTTTGTGTGGAGTCCGGTCAAACCCGGGTGGCAGCCAAGTTTGTTTTTATTATTAGAGGACGTTTACGCGCATAATCATTCCATATTTGGAATTCGCATTTCCTTGTATGGTAGGATAAAAATGCCCCGTAAGTTACGGCACTCTGTGACTTGTGGCGTTATGGTGACAGATGTATAATAGTGTTCACGGCGATTAAATGTTTATTCTTAATTCACACAAAAAAGTCAATTATATGTGTACCACTGGGGACAATAGAATTACTTAATTTAAAAGTACCAGCAACTGAATCTAACAGCCAATCGCATTAATGCTGATTGACTAGGTGCTATTCGAACATACTAGTTTTGAACACGTGATAAATAATAACAGAGTGATGCATGACTATACGGCTTTTCTGATCATGTAAATGTTCAGTTATTGGTCCTACATTTATTGCAGTGTTGAACATGTGCGCCTTCTCTTTCTCAATGCTCTAACCGAATCAGAAACGAATGAATTTTAAATGTGTTGAAAAGGCGTTTAAAATTCATGAAAACTCGAGTATAAACCACAAAACACATTTTGAACACGTTTTGTTTGTTTGGTATAATAACACTTGCTGACTAAAAGAAAGTTTATCGACGCAATATAAATACATGTATAATACATTTAATTTATCTTAGTCTGCAAATCTAGCATGTTGAGCGCATGACTAAGTGTATAACTTCACAAAAATACATTTGAAATGCATTTATTCTATTCCATTCCATTTATTCCATAAAGTTAATTGAAAGTAAAATAACCCTACTAGTTTACATAATGTTTTTCAAAAGAGACTGGTAGAAATTGTATTAATTTTTAAACGTGCATGTTCATTATTAGAGGCTGTCCATTAGGAATGGCCTACATAGAAAATTTGAAAAAAAATCTAATAAATTTGAGAGCAACAAATTTAGACCTTTAAACTATTCGAAAATGTGAACGAAATGTTGGGAAATAGTGAAAATAAATTTCAATCACTGAAATATCATGTTTATGCATGGTTAATAGTAAAATAAGTACTAATTAGTTTTATCTGCAAGGTATAAACATAGAACGCCCAGTACAGTTGAACTTGCGAGTCTACATTTGACCTATGACCTATGATGTCAGGTTACGTCACTAACAACTAGCTTAGCGATGAAATAGGGGTCGCCTGCTTGTTACTAAAAAAAACTTGTGTGGAAATATACTAATTTGCTCATTGTTTCCATCCTAATTGTTGACTTCGTCTAAGCATCGTTACATTAACTTTGAATCGTCGACTGTTATCTTCTACCTGATTTGGACTTCAAGTTTGTAATTCTGATTATTTTAGTTGTATAGCCCTGTATAATACAACGTTTGCTACAAACTCAATCTAAAAACTTCAAGGGACCTTTTCATGGCGATTATAAGGTCAATTAGAACAGTCGTCATTTTCCAAGGTAATGTTCACTGTCGCGTGAATGTGACCGTTCAAGTATATGTCCACGGTTTTTGCTTTCTTTTCCATTTCCGTTCAATGTATTATCATTTTCATCAATATTCATCATTTGTTTACTAGTAAACTGTAAATACCAAACTATGCATATTTAATGGTTTATATGATGTATTTCAATCCCATTGTTGATCTTGGAATGGTAAAGTCATTTTGACTGCAGTGTTCGTTCTGCTGTATGTCAAGTCATGTTCACGGAATTGTATGAATGCATTAGAATTTCATTTTTGCCAAACTGGTGTCAAGATTTTGTGTAAAATACTGGGAGAGAATTTATCCATAAATTTGTTACCTTAATTTTAAAAAATGGCTAAACACTGCCCTATTTGTTGCAAATGTTAATGTGATTCTTTTTTCCTAAACTGTGCACATGGTTGCCAAAAGTGGAAATCACATATCCAACCATGGATCTTTGACAAAATTAGGAGTGGGCACATCCTTTCAAAATATTTTCTTATGCTTTAGCTTGCTAATTATTTTGTGATGATTTTTGAAAATTATTATTGAAAATTATGAAGTCACATTTTTTTTTTGTCCTAAATTATAAATATTTGTTTCTGCTCTAGCGAGTAAATGTTTGGTATTGGTAGGACTATATTTTTTATTTACAGATTCCCTGCAAGAACATTTTATAGATGGGACAACAATGAACAATATACTCAACAATATTATGCGTGTCAAATCATAAAGAGTTTTTAACCCTTGAAATTATTTATTGTCGAGGCACAGAATTTTCATAATAGCTTAGTCTTATTGAAACTGTGTAATGAATATATCAGGGCACCAAGGCAGTGGAATGGGACCACAGTCACCTGGTGCACACGTAATGTTAAAATAAATACGATATTTACTATATGGGGGCCGCCATCTTGAATGCAGCATAAAATTAAATTACAGACAAGTTGTGAAACGCGTTTTTCAGATTCCTGCAAATGTGGACAAAAATGCCAATCTTTCACAAAAATACGATCCATTGGGGTTATTCTATTCGTATGCAGGGGATTTTTCCTGACTGGATGGGACATTGAGGCAATTGCCAGCCGTCTGTCGCTTTTCAATAGATGACTGTATATGACTGCGTATATGACTGTGTATATTTGTATAGGTGATGGAGATCTCAGAAAAGTACATAGATTACAAAATGAAATATTCTTTAACTTCATTATAAAGTATACTTGTAAGCAACATAGTTTTAAAAATAATAACAATGTAATTAGTATGGCAGTGAAAAAAAATAATCATTTCTGTGTTTCTTGTATTTACACATTGTACATGCTATACCATACCCACTGATTGATCTAGAGGTCAGATTTTGGGAGGCTTGAAATGTGTTTAGTGTTTTATATCTTCTGCCAATATTTTGAACTTTGATTTTGTGCTTGACAGAATATGGCTGTATTTATACACCACTTGCATTTAGTACAAGATAATTTAATTCTAAATAAACTCATTTGTTTTAATTATAATGTTTAATTTGTAATAAAGCGGATTATACATAATTTTTTAAAATGTGTGTTCATTTTGATTGATGGTTTAGATTGATGATTTAGATGAAAAAAAATTATACTAAGTCATATACAGTAAAATTCATTTTAAAGAGAAACATTCCAAGCCCAGGGATTGCACTAAAGAATCATGTGACACTATTGTTTGTTATTCTATTTTATGTTATCCATTGTAATTTTAATCCTGAAAGTAAATTTGTTGTGAGACTAGACTTAACTGGAAGTTCCCCTTTAAACACATTTATTTATAAATGTGTTTTAAACGTATTTTTTATAAAAGCATTTAAAAAAAGCATGTCTAAAAGCATTTATACTGAGCCATACATTGTAAAATGCATTTTAAACGCATTTATTTCCTAACTGATATGGCCCAGTATATATTAAACATGTTTTAAACGCATATGCATTAACTTCATCGCCCCATGTGTCGAAATCATGGCAGTTTAAAAGGTGTTTTCGCTGCGTAAAACACATTTACAGAAAATAAAAAATACATTTGACGTTTTTACAGGAAATAAATACGAAGGTTACAGCAAATTCCTAATTATAATATATTTGATAATTTGTGTTTAAGAATCAACAATGGAAATTGCGTACGAATTCCAACATTTAATGTTTCAAATGCTTTATACGATTAAAAATAATAAAATCATCATACAAATTACGGACGAAATATAAATATGCAACTTTCAACTTTGTATGATTCTCTGTGGTTTCCTTATTAAACGGTTGTTCATTGTTGTTATACGCGTCACACGTAGGCTCGATACCCTCTATATGATGCTGTGCCTTGGGTGTACTCGATGTTGCTTGGTTACAGTCTACGTCACACACAAATTTCAGACAGGCAAGCATGTTGTATAGTAAATCGCACGAGTAGCTGTTCAATGTGAATTCATTTTTCGGTTACCTCTAGAAAGCCGTTGAAAGAACATACTGGTACAAACACTTCGTTGACATACTATTCTCAGTACTAGAAATCTAGAAATCTCTGCCTTTGTGTTTTGTTACTGTGTGTTTTGTTATTGGATGTTGAAATACACGAAGTTTTCTTGGCAAATGGTGATGCCGTGTTTATTTTTTATAACGCGCGTTCTTTCAAAAGCTACAGAAGCAATAATTGGAGGTTCTCCGCAGCTTTCCGTAAAGTTCAAAGTTAACGTGTGATACCATTTCATTAATTTCTAAAATATCCTGTAGAATATTTCTCTAGAATTTCATCTACGCTTCATTTTCATTGTTCATAGTCCCATAATCGCCTCTTACAAAAAAGTCTTGCACTTAAAAAGTGTGTCTCTCGTGAAACAGCTGTTAAAAAATGTTAATGCAGACACTTTCTTTTTCACTCTTGTTGACAAGATAGTCAGTCGTATAATTTCCTTACTAAACAACGTTACAAAACAGTTTAATCTGAATGACAGGGAGAAAGATTGCACACTGCGATGGACTGACAATACAAAAGCTAAATGGGTAAAGTGGAAAACTCTCTCCAAAAAACTATCAAATAACGACAACAAAAAAGATTGTGTGTTATCAATGTAAGTGATATAAATTGGTAATATTGTGATAGGTCTGCGTAATTCATACAAGTCGAATATATAATATATAATTACCCTATTTAACAAATTCATCATTATTTCAAATCATACAGACATACATACCTTATACCCAATCGATTTTAAGGTACAGATAACTGATTCGGAAATAGAACACCTCTATTTTGCCGGAAGCTGGTAGCCTGTCACGAGCTTCTTACTGAATTCCCTTCTCGCTAGCGTTGTACTGGAGATCTCGCCCTCGATTTGTATTGAGTTGTTGTAGCAGACTATATCCTTTTGTTCTAAAAGGCGTTCAAGAAGTGGATTAACGTCCTTTTCAGGGAAAGCATCTCCAGTGTGATTATGTCGTCTTGCTACCCCCCCCCCTTCTGGCTTGTATGTGCACGAGATGGGCACTCCATTCTATTTTCGAGTTGTCCGTAACTTGCGTTATGAATTGAGGTGATAAATCAATCTGTCATTTCTACTATATGTATTCAAGTCCGCCCACCGCCTGAGATATGTGATGCATTTCGGTGTCCATTCTATATGTGACCAAGGGTGGTCTTGTCCATCGTGCTTTGTAGTACACCTTAATAGGTCATACTTAGAGGGTCACATATGAGAACAATTTTCCACATTTCTCGTTCTCGTAGCACTGCTCACCATTGATTGTGTGATGGCCAGTAATAAAGACGCGAGTATATATTTATTGACTGGCCGTGTAGCCGTGCTATTAGTACTCACAATAATTTTCTGACTGTCTGGGGCAATTTTAGTTTTCGACATTGTGAAATACTTTCGTTTTTATGCAAACAAATACAATTCCTACACGAGTCGTTGAACACACTACATAGTCATAGTTTGTAATTTCATTCAGCTTCTTTCATTCATAATTCAAGACAAATAAAAGGCAAAATATAGAGAATATAAAAAAATGCTTCTTGTATTATCTTTGTGTAATCGGTAATTACGAAAACTATTTATTAACGCATAGGGAATACATTTCGTTATGAATTATTTTTAATAAAACCTTTCTGAATTATCTTGTCAAAGACAGTTTTTTTCAGGGTATTTTCTTCCCAAAAAAATGAAAGAATTTCACGATGTCGAAAACGGAAAGTTTTTATCATTTTGTTTGATGGTTCGCAATAGTGTGAACAAAGTAAATTTCAAGTTGAATGTGGCCTGCGAATTAGAATCTACTCTACTCGAGTTTTGTCTCATGGGCCTAACATTCTCTTCCCTAAAACTTTAGGTCGATCAGAGCAGGAAAATACAAGTGGTTTTTCGCCGACTGCGAAAGAAGACACTACTTTCTGTGCGAACGTATAGGTAAGATGACGGATAATAAGTATTATATGGCAAATTATTTCGTAGTGTCCGTGACATCGACAATTCTCATATTGTGAACGTTTTATTAAACCCATAATTAATTGTATGAAATTGTATTTTGCAGAATGTGGCACTCGTCCACTAGCAGCCAATCATACTGAAGAATCAGTTCTTCCGGGTGTGTGGCCCTGGCAAGTGTCAGTACAATCGGAGGACCGCGATTGTAGCGGCGTTGTAGTCAACGGACACTGGATCCTCACTTCCGCTTACTGCATGTAAGTATTAAACTAGTGTGTTGACAAAATCTACTGTTAGTAAAAGTGTTTTACAAACTCGCTCACAAAGTTAAACTGCGCGTGTCGCAATTTACAGAAACAGTACAAACGTCAGACATTCACTTGAATGATACAAATGTTCATTCGTATCATGAATTGACGAAATTTATCAAAATGACTGTCGACAGCCCGAGAATCCCGAGACCCCTTCCTCTCACGACACAAAATCCCTACTTTCTGGAGGTGCGTAATCCAGTCCAGGTAATTGTACGATTCGGGGAGTGCGTTTTACAGTTACAAAGCTCGCTCTTGTGGGTATCGCGACTAACTAAACGTACGCGCGTCTTGAAAGGTGTTGATCATTATTCAACAGGATTGGACAAGGTATATATATACGTACTATGCGCATTACGGTCCCTAATTACCTCCATACTTGTTGAAATGAACCGGGCATTATTCCACTGGATGGGAATCTATAATGAACATTAATTTCTTTTAATTAACTCCAAACCTGTTATCCTATCCTAGGTTCGACAAAACTACGTTGAAGTACCCGTTTATGTTAGATGTTAGAATAGGCATGTCATCACTAGCTGCAAACGTATCTGAATACGAATATTTCTCCCAAGTCGGTTACATTGCGCCTCACCCACTGTACAATTCTAGGCCAATCCAATTTGATGTGGCAATGATTTTCGTTGACTCTTCAATCGTGTTCAATGACTACGTTAGGCCTATATGCCTTCCTACACTGCACTGCAAGACGATTTCTTTGACCCGACCGGAAGAGAGTGTGTTACAACTGGATGGAAAACCACCCTGACGGACGGCAGTAAGTACTACTAGTATGTGACGTCACGGGTCATGCCTTCTCTGATAGTAACAAATTGAGATTATGTCTTTAAACTCAAACTGGAAGTGCACAAGTTGGGCTGAAAAATATACTAATTTTCTTCCCACGCTTAGTAGTGTGGATATCGCAGTACTGTTGGCCGAGTGAGGTTTATCCTGAGGTCTGTTATGGCACAGTTGGTTTCAATACATCTGAAAAGGTGGTGTAAACCCTCGCGTCTTGATACTTATTGTAATTGTGGTGAGAAATTCCAAGCCTTAACAATTGACCAAACCAAACATTATCCACTTGTCTGCATTTTAAAGTGTGTAATTTACTAAACTGCAGACTCGTGAACTAAACATCTGTTTTTCATAAGCGCGTGAAAAAAAGTGAGTGTTATTAATCAGCAATAGACAATAATATTAATATTTATATGAAATTAGATAAACGACCAAGTGTGTACCGTATTTATCCGGGTATAAGCCCAGGGTCCTGAACATGGAAAATTGCCCAAAACAAGGGGTGGGCGTTTGCCAGAAGATCCCCCGGCAAAAAAACAGGAAAATTCGCGAAAATTGACAACACGCAGATTGAACTGCGGCAGGGAATAGAACGGCAAATGAAAACATGCAACGGAAATAAATGAACAATATGCAACACTAGAAGTAAAACAAAAATAATGTAATGCTTATAATGTGACAAATAAACCAGAAATAATAAAAATCGACAGTGAGGAATCATTTGAATTAGGATTTTCCCGCAAACAAACACGCCCAATACGCGTGAACTCAAAATGAATTAAAATGTCAGGGGTTAAACTGCGTGAAATGATTTCCGGTCTCGACAAATTACGCATCAACCGTCATACAAGATCAATAATAATTTCCAAATTTACACAGTAAAAATTATAAAAATTCATAGCTGTTTGAAAAAAAACTTCTCAGATATTTATTTGTACGTTCATTGCCATCTTCGTCAAACTCAAAACCCTCAAATGTCCAAGTCGACGTCACTGAAGCCGTCGAACAAAATCCCTACAACTTATTCCTGAAGTTCGTCGATATCGTCCAACACAATTTGGACTTAGCACTTTTAATCCACGGATTTCGCAGTCTGTCAGCTTGGCATTTTTCATTCATGTCTAATCATAATAAAGAGACAAGAAAAATGGGGTCGCTCTGCTGCGATGGCACACGATGCTTTTGTTTATAGTCTAGCAATCATCTTTGACCTTTATGCATCTGCTTTACTGATTGGCTAAGAATGGCATCACTACTAGTATTTCATCATAAAGGTCAAATCGTGACATTGCTTTCTTATCAGACTCGACGCTTATTAATCACGGTGAAAGTTATCATTCAGCAAGTTCCGTCGGTAGGAATGTCTCACTATATGGATATCGCGGGGGACTAGTATGGAAAGCCATGACTGTCTTATCCTACTCATTTACATTACATGATAGGCATTCACCATTACATGATAGGCATTCACCATTACATGATAGGCATTCGCCACAACGTGATAGGCATTTATCACAACGTGATAGGCATTTACCACAACGTGATAGGCATTCGCCACAACGTGATAGGCATTTACCACAACGTGATAGGCATTTACCACAAGGTGATAGGCATTTACCACGTGATAGGCATTCACCAGTACATGATAGGCATTCGCCACAACGTGTTAGGCATTCGCCACAACGCGAAAGGCATTTACCACAACGTGATAGGCATTTACCACAACGTGATAGGCATTCGCCACAACGTGATAAGCATTTGCCACAACATGATAGGCATTTACCACAACGTGATAGGCATTCACCATTACATGATAGTCATTCACCACAACGTGATAGGCATTCGCCACACCGTGAAAGGCATTTACCACAACGTGATAAGCATTTACCACAACGTGATAGGCATTTACCACAACGTGATAGGCATTTACCACAACGTGATAGGCATTTACCACGTGATAGGCATTCACCAGTACATGATAGGCATTCGCCACAACGTGATAAGCATTCGCCACAACGCGAAAGGCATTTACCACAACGTGATAGGCATTTACCACAACGTGATAGGCATTCGCCACAACGTGATAAGCATTTGCCACAACATGATAGGCATTTACCACAACGTGATAGGCATTCACCACAACGTGATAGGCATTCGCCACACCGTGAAAGGCATTTACCACAACGTGATAGGCATTTACCACAACGTGATAGGCATTTACCACAACGTGATAGGCATTTGCCACAACGTGATAGGCATTTACCACAACCGATTATCTGTGCTGAGTTCTGTGATTTGGCAAGTTGTTAATGTATATAAAGCATCACACACATTTGGTAACGCGCTTCTGTGATGTAATAAATGGGTACAAGGAAAGCCTTCAATGTTAATTTGACCTATAGTCGTCAACACAAACAAATGTTGTCAGAGTGCGTATCTTGAATGAAATATACGGGTAGGGGTTTACTCTGAGCTGTATGCATTGTTTTTGATGTTTGTCTTTCTCACTCCGACGCGCACTTAATACATCCGTATCTCGAAGACAATTTCCAACTTGTACTATATCCCTATTTACCTACTGTAAGGCGCGGCTGGAGTACTTGCTGTTAGATCTCCCAGTTTAAAAATAGATTCTTGCAAAAAAACCTTGCTGTACATTAAACACAATTGTCCGTACTCATTGATAGAGTGACTATGGTGCACCGATGGTATGTCAAATGGATGACGCAAGATGGCACCTTGCGGGAATCCGTTCATGGTGGCTCTCCTGTGATGAATCCTGCTCTATTCGTTAAAGTTACCTCGACAAATCAATGGATACATGAAACAATGAGTTCAGGTGAAATTATTACAATTTCATGTATTTTACAGATTTATGTTCATAAATATTGTCCTGTTATTCCTATGCCAAATATTCTACTAATAATCGCCAAACAACGAGGCGTTATTTTATTTGTGTTGTTTTACCCTCGACGACGACGACGACGACGACGACATACCTGGGTTGTGTGAGGCGGGCACGATATACAATATTTATAGACTAGCTCATTTTTGCACATTGTATCTATCATTTCTTGATGTACGTCCTCAAAACTCGTAATACTTACCCCAAATACAGATAGCGAAGTTTTCAATCTCTACACGATAATGTGCATTCGCAGTTAATAGTATAAATTATTCTTGTGCACAATATATTGCAATTTCTGCGTGTACACCTTCCAAAAAAATAATTTGATATTATTAAGTGTGTCCATTGCTAGAATGTGTGAGCAAATTGGAAAGGTACATTGTAATAAACCAGCGCCACAAAGCAAAAAATACATTCGTTTTATTGACAGAACCCACAATATGTAGTACTACGCCCATTCCCGGTGATCGAATCACTGGGGGAACCGATGCATCGGCTGGTAGTTGGCCTTGGCAAGTACACGTCGTTGTTGGCGAATCACATACGTGTGGCGGTGTCATAATCGATACTCACTGGATTTTGACTTCGGCTCAATGTGCGTAAGTAGTACGAGTGTTTCATCTATTCCCCTGAAATGAAACGAGTAGTACATTATCGGGCATCCGCGGCACGTGTTCCACCGCAATGTCGAAGAAAATGGTCCGACGTTAATATTTAGTTTTCATTTGGAAGTTATTTTTGGCGACTAATTATATCTGAAAACATAACCACGAAAAACGTTACATTAGCAATATGAGCAACCTTTGTATTCAATTTTACATTCACTTTAACTGTTGTACGAAACATGTATTCGATAATGTGCGATTGGCATCAAATAAACACGCATTTTTAATCGTAAAAACAGCTTCTTAGAAGGAGGCAGGGGCGAAATGACGCCATGCATTGAAGAAGTTTGTCTTCTCATTTACAGCTCGTTTTATACCCGATATTTAGGGCATTTCGCAGCATATAAAAGTTGTTTTTATCGCCAGATTTTATTCATAGATCCAAAATTTCATGTATGGAGTGACAAAAAACATCTGCTTCCCTTCAAAGTAATGAACTAATACGCATTCATCTTTTAGTAAGTACCCATAATTCACTGTGCGTGGAACCGAGTCGCTTTAGTGGTTCATTATTTCACCAATTCAATTTGCAATTTCCAACTCAAACTTAATGCTAAAACAAACATTCCAACTTTCATTGAAAAAGTCAACTGTTGTGACCTTTCACAAAATAAAGCAGTACTGTTTAAACACAAATATATTGAGCAAAACATATAGCCATTGGCAAATTATGGGCAATGCGACATTTGTATGTGGTATCCTGAGTTACCTCCTCGCATTATTCCTTGCAGGCACAATTACAGTGATGTTAGTACGAGTGTGGCTAATCCGGACGTCATTACCCTCAGAATGGGTATTATATCATTGACTGTATCATCGCCTCACGAGTATTCCACTACCGTCGATTCTGTTTACGTTCACGACGATTACGACCCTGTGACTTTTGATTGGGATTTTGCCTTGCTGTTCATTGCTGTGCCAATACAGACCATCCTCTATGTGAGACCAGTGTGCCTGGCTACCGATGAGTATTGTATCATAACTGGATGGGGTAGGGTTGTCAGCAATCCCAATCCACTTACTCATCAAGGTAAGGCCGTACTTTCTACAAGAGATTTACTAGATAGTTTACTGATTCACTGACGCTCATCAGCTTTAACATACTGCTCAAAAATAGGTGGTCAACCGGGCGACGACGCTACAAACCTTTTTGTACCGGCAACAGTAATTTCAAACACTAAAGACAGTACGGCGATCATATCGACTGACGCGTACTAGTAGCTCATTACAATTTAATGAAGGGATTATAGCTCAAAATGTCAACAATACACCTTTTTGCGATTTGCGAACGTTTACGCCTCGGATTGCTGAAAAATCTGGCGGCAATCGTTCGTGTTTTCTGACGTCAACCTAAGAGAACATATCGTGGGACTTTTACACAAGTGTACATCCCGACATAGGTGAACATGCAGTTTTAGCGACCCAAAGAGCTCATTATCAACAGAGGCTTATTAAACAGAATAAAACTTAAAACGGAAAGTGTGACACTCAGTCGTACATGGCAATCTCGCAGGGTACCCTCACAGAGCTGAATGCTAGTATTTGTACGAATATGCTAGTACGTGTACGAATCTATGAGCCACAAAAGCTCATTCAGTTTTATGGACGCGATATTTTATCTCAAGTATTAGTATAATTTCAGGAGTTTGTGTTTTACAAAAACACGCACATTACGTAACAGACTCGCACACTACATCGCACAGCGACACAATTTCCGATCCACTGTCCCCATAGACAAACCGCAGATTAGGAATTCAAAAAGATAGTCAGATAGTGATGACATGTGCGAGAAAATCATCTCGTACATATTGATGTGTGTAACGTGACGAGTTATATTTGGTGTAAGTCCCAAGCAAAGGTTTCCTGGTGGAGGTAGACGTTGTAACATGTCTCTCTAATGCACGAATTAATCTGGCTGGTGGTTGTAATACATATTGGGTAAAACGTTAAGGCATGCGATTGTCGTCAATCGCAGTGATTAATGCATTAGCATGTGGCAATTGCATAAATTGAGTCGGACATTTTCGAATCAAATGTTTTCTTGGAGACTAACTGATGATTGGCGTTTGTTTTAACAGTTAATATTTAATGCATTTATTGTTAAATAGTCATCATAAACAAAATCTAGAATTATCTGTCGAATAAGAGGCTACATGGATAACTTAATGGAATGTTTGAATATTTTAGATTGACTGCATCTCGACACACCGGTGTATGAGTCATCGTAGTAAATTGTTGATTTGCGAACAGCATATGATTGATAACGCCCGTATCCAAGCGTTCATGTTCTTTGTCGTTTCAATGTCTAAACATAAAAGGCGTAACCCACTCGTGTAAACTCATCTTGTAACGTTCAATATTACAGAAGAACACCCGAACATATTGCAGCAAGCAAACGTGGAGCTCATGGATACTCAGTAATGTATTGACGAATACAGCCAAGATAGTATTAATGTAACTGACTCTATGCTGTGTATTAACCAAGATGTGGAAGGACCGTGTTTCGTTAGTCACCTCAAGTTCATTTGTGACACACATCGTAATATTTACGGGCGAGGTATTTATCACAAATGTCGCATCATTATTTACTTGGAAACAAGTTTTGTTTTCGGTTCTACCCAGAAGGAGAAATGTTGAAAATAACAGAGCGATGTTTTTCGTAACAGTTTCCATAGAACCTACCTTGAAGTAGTATTTCCAAATTTCCTTACAAGTACCCATCTTTTATCAACTACATACGATTTTGTCATCTAACGTAACAACATACTTCTAGATATTTTACCTTGTTTTGTGCAAAAATAGTTTGGTAGCCATATACATGTATTTATATCAATGAAATGGAATTCGGTACAGTACAATTTGTCGTAGTACATCAGTTGAATCGTATACCATTTTAATGTTCACGGCCTAATCAAGCCTACTCAAGTATTTAACACTTCTTACGTCATTATGCGAGAATGATAATCATGTAAATTACCTGGATGCTCATTTGTCGATAAACGCGCCTCGTATTTAGTGTGAACATTTCAAATCAAACTGAGCAATTGTTTTAATTTAATTTACTTTAATTATGAAATTCTGACCAACTGAAGGACGGAAACTACGTGTTTAACCACACAAATTTCATCTACATGATATCTTTTATTGAATACATATAAAACGACGACTAATGTAGTCATTACAACGAGTGGTCTACGTTTTAATCAAATGTACATAATGTGATTATTTCCATATGCAGGGAGATGGGGGTGGTCCGTTGGTATGTAGAAAGGCTGACATACGATGGTATTTGGCAGGTGTGACGTCTTGGGTGCCGGGGGAATGCGGTAATCCTGAATTCGCTTCAGTCTTTGCCCGTGTTACTGCTGCCCAGGAGTAGATTAAAGACACCATCTCACAACGTAAAACATAATCAGGTAACAATCCTGATAAAACAATTCGGTACATTGATCAATAGACGTGTATAGACGAAGTAACTTAGAATGCGCAAACGTGACTTAACACTCTGTTTTGTGTCAATGATATTGAGAGCTGTAACTTTTACAAACTGTTATCTTTTATTTCCAGGTATCTGAAGTTTATTGTGATGCAAATATTGGACGATGAATTGAACATATAATGCTGTACAGATAACTCTGCAATAAACTTTACGTTCCATTGTCACGTATTCATTGTAACATTCATTGTAACATTCATTGTAAATTAAGAAACAATAAATAATTACAAATATTGACCACCAAATGTGTGTTTGTGAGGCAGACAGTAGTCTGGTCTGTCGTCTAAACTGATTAATTAGTGACAAAATAATTTGGCACACATTTTGTAGATTGGGTGTTTTTTTTTGTGTGTTTTTTTTTTTGCCAAGGATCCTGTGTGATATGCGAGTGCATTTAATCTAGACATATGGCTTGAAATTCGCATCCAATAAAACAATGCATGTATCGTCCCCCTAATGTTAAAGTATGGATGAACTCAGATCTAGTTTCAAAATTATTGGTGAAATGACCGCCAATTGAACACCTTTAAGATTTGATCGCAAAACTTACACCAAGATGGTGTGAATGTGTATAATTTGAACGTGATCAGTATAAGCATGTTTTAAATATAGGTATCGACAGTTTTGTGTATTAAAACAAAAAATTATTAGATTTATTAAAAATGAGGTAAATGGTACATTAGAATGGAACACTTGTTCAACCACTGTATTGTGAATACTGGAACGCACATCGATGATTACCTGCCAGAATAAATCATTTGATCATGTGACGAAAATGAACCCACTTGCCCCCCCCCCCCAACTAATTCTGGATCAAAATCGAAAATTTGTCAATATACTAGAAAATGGTCAGAATCTAATGTCCAATGGCGACAACGGAATTGGCGGCCCTCTTGGATTTATGGGAAATTCGGATTATCCCGTCTTTTGGTGAAACGTACAACAGCTAGTTTTGTTCAGCAACCCCAATATTAGTCGAAACATTCAATGTTTGATAAATATATGGTCACATGACCCATAATATTTACCCCAACTATCACAATGTTAATCGTATGAGAATTATAGTTTTTTTTTGCAATTTGGCGGGCATATTGAAAATGTACAAATAAGTAAGCCAACTAATTATAACTGAGGCTATGTAAAACTTTATAGTTAAAGCAACTAGTAATTTAGACTGCTATCAATAATTTTATTACTTGGAATTGAAAAGTTTGCTGATTTATACAACTTAGTATTTTTTTGTAAAATGTACCCTGCTCCTTTTATTCATGACCCTTATACTACTTAAAAACGACCATCAAACACCTTTTCGAGAAAAGATCAGACCCAATACAATTGTCCTACTAAAATGAAATATCACTAACATGGCAAATTGTAAATACATTATGTAAGATTTTAAGGGCATCATAATTCGTTCTCCAGAAAAAAAAATTTTACAAGAAAATCATTGTAGCATCCATGAGCTGCAAATTGCAATAGTAATGATGACGATGCCTTATTTAATGCTATTCCTCAAAAACTATTTCGTGGATACCAGAGATTCTTTATTTCAATGTCGTACTTGTATGTATATTCATGCATGTAGCCTTGAGACACGACTCTCTAACATCGTTGCTTCCAAAAGATCCCAAATGCCACAAAACTCGGCTCCCTCTTGCAAACAATGACCGCGAGTTTAATAGTAAGTGGTCAACTGTATGGGGGGGTAAGTAAACTTCCACCTCCGAAACCAAACTTCGAAAGTATGTTTGAATGACGATTAAGATTTATACCACAACAGGAGATAAGTTCAGCATTTGACGTTTATTAAATAATACTTTCGAATACACGTGTTAAAGGTTAATTTGTAGCAACAAAACGCCCTCTAAAACAGGAAACGAAAAAAATCATGCATTCTATTATATGACATACATTAACAGAATACGTGAGGCGCAGGTTTCAAATTGGCCCCCTCTCATAACGCAACGAATATTCAGCCATCCTTTGTAAGTCATGAAGTTCTAACATTCGCATTTACTTATTGTGGGCACCATTGTGACGAACGCCCAGAGACAAACATTGAACTTTATACTTTGTATATCTGATGCATTCACCTGAATAAAGTGCTACAGTTACTACCACCATACATTCGATTATCTTGTTGTATTATTTCACCTTCACGGAAATCACTGTATAGCGTACTGGAAAAATAAAACACTAATCCTATTAACCCTCGTGCAGTGTTTTCTCAACGTGAAATCCAAGTTTTATTGAAATTTACCAACCTGATATTTAATAGATTAATCAAGCACACCTATGTTTTTTTTAGATGAAATGGCCACAATTCTCAGTGCAAAATATACCACGGTTACGAGAAACCGTGAATGTACGTAGGAGACACAGCCTTGATATCCCACTATTTTAGCCAGTTGTTACTTTTAATTATACCAGTGTCACGTACTATGTTTCTATGAGACCTATCATTTTCGCCAGCCAATGGAACGTTCGTTTCGGGTCACCCCTCCAAACTAATTGTTGGCAGATTGAACCACTACAGTGTGTATTTAATAGGCGTCCTTAACGACAAAGACAAAAATAAACAGCCAATCAGCTCTTTTGTATCAAAATACTGTACAGTAAAGCGGTTTTTTTAAATGACGACCTAGGCAGAACAGATGATGCAGTTCTTCATAATAAAAAGCCTCACCGATCACCCTAAGCATGCAATTGAGGCATTACGAGCTGACAAATATGAGTTTGTTTCAACGAGGACAGGGAGCGGCAAATCACAAAAATTGTGCAAACAGTTCAAATCTCGAATGATCAGTCGAGTAGAGTTTCTGAGATTTTCTTTCAGAATTGACAGTTTCATTACTTTGTTAAAACATGGTCCATAAATATGTCACTTTGCTGACGAAGTATGCAACGTTGGCATCACAAATTGTGGAAAACTTGGTGAAAAATGCGCGCCATTTTGGGGGGGGTTGGCACTCAACCTAAACACTCTACACGCACGGTTACTAGAACAATTTGGAAGTAATCGTGCCACACGTCGCTATTCAAGATATTGTGTTCTTTAACTCAACGCGCAATGTTACACGGCGTCTGATTGGATATCTTTCCTTTGTTTAACATAAAATAGGCGTTTACCCGGGGGCTGACCTTTCCCGCACGGGTTGGCGGATTCGGCACTAACAAACCGTACGATTCGGACAATGGCGACTGATATGACATGTCTATACATCGTAATGAGCATTTTAGTTACTCGTCCTAGCGCTATACGAGTATTTTGAGCACAAACTTCCAGTATGTCAGTTTGGGAATACTGTGTTTTGCATATCACGTCTATCACATTCATTTGTGAAATAATATAATATAATATAGACATAACAACTCTATTCCTCCATTGCGGTCTGTGGTACGGAATTAATGAAAAAGCTCAACATCTGATCTGGTGTTATACTACGAGGAACGTCGGCGAATCTACTGCGAGTTGTGTTAAGAAAATCTGTGACGAATTTTTGTAAACACTATTCAAAAGAAAATGCCTATTTGTGTAGAAAATATAAATAAAAATAGAAAATATTTTTTTTTTCTAATTTCCAACAAATGCATTCCATTATACGCATATGTAGCAGGTGGTACCAATACGTCATTGTCCAACTATGCTGGTGTAATGTAGAATCCGATTCTGTCCAATCAGCAAACAGATGTCTGACCCATCGCGAATTTAGTTTCTGCAGATCACGCGCAGACTGCACGGCGTGGTTATTCCGTTCCTGTTTCCACGAGAATGATTATTACAGCCATCGTCCTCGCCTGCATATTGACATGCGTAAGTAGATCTTAATAAATTTCTGAAAATAAAGCAAAGCGACGCTTTTTCAAAATTATTTGTGTAGTTTCCAGTCGTCAGTATATCGGGTTCTTACTGGCACTCCTATGATGTTCTTCTCCTTTCGCTAACAATAGCTAATTATTATGGCACTACTTTAACTAAGAGAAAGTGTAAATACTTTCATAAAACATATTGGTTGATTAAGTGGACAATTGTTAAAAGGCTAGGGTGGGTGTATTCGTTGCGTAAATTCGTCGGTAAGTAACCATCGATTTGCCGCGCCGACTTAGTAATTTCCTCAATATGCAAGTGAGTTTCTTGCCGACACAAAGCTCACCTGTTATATAATTCTACAAGGAACCTGCAGATAAGTACATGTATTATTAAAAATGTACAACATATAAATATATATACCCTAGAATTTACTTAATTTATATATGCAGTGTGATAAACGCAGCCTCGTTTATGTTCATATTCACTAGATATTTAATATTTAGATTATGTATTTCATACTATTGGAATTATCATAATTCAATCCAAACTCAGTTTGATTTGTTAATCGAAAGGACACTACCAACATTTAAGTATGTGAAACCGTGAGAAAAAACTAAAGAAGCAAATAAAATATACATCGTATTAATAATTTATTCAGTTCACAGAAGTTGTATGTAGTATATGATCCCTGAAAATAATTTGAAATAAAAGACGTGGACATTGCAAGTGTCGGCAAGTTTTCAAGTTTGAGGAGTATATACATGTCTGCCCATGAACCAATTCGTATTTGCTCTGTTAGTGTTTACATACGCATTGGTGCGAATAACAATACATTATGCTTAAAGGGCGGCAGTCGTCGTGTCGCGTCCTGTTCGATATGGGACTCATAGCGACGTATACAACGCGTGTAAAATACATTGTTTATTTACATGAAATTCGAACACGCGCTACGCGACGACCACCGCGCTTTAAATAACCTCAGATGTTCGTATTATATTGCATTGATCATATCTATGAACATTGAAACAGCTAGTTATCCTTTGCGTTCTTTGAATACGAGTCAACGAGAAATTAATGGAACGAATTTCGGGTATTGCACAGTTGATTAAAACAATAAAAAATGTAGTATTGAAATTGTTTTTTTAATGAACAACTGGCAAATTTCATGAGCTCGATTTGGCATGAGTTTCCAAACCTTTATTATTTTTTATTTCATTATACATATGGATGAGTCAAAATTCTGTATTTTAAGCCCCAACTCCACCTAAATATTGTTTTAGGAGTAAACTCCGTAGATAGAACAGATTCAACAATCTTGCCACTTGAATAAATGAGAAACTTTCTTGCATATTGTGTAACGTGCTACGTCACCGAGGAAGTTAGTTACATATCGACGAATGACGGTATGGGTCAATTTTCAATAGTCATGTTGGTGAATATTCAACGCCAACTTATTCTTATAATTTTCTGTCATTCGACACTCAAGTGCAGGCATGTTCATCAGATAAGATACACTTGTATTATATTCTCAATGTATTCCCTTTATTGTTAAACTTTTGGTAATTGCAGACGTTTTAGAATGTTTTTCATGAGTAGACTAATCAGGAAAAGAATCTACCCGGGAAACATGTGCATCAAACTTAATAGCTCCAATAGAACTCGTTTATTCTCAGGGTACTACGGCCGGAAATACAAATAAAGGTATTTGTTATATTTGCTTTATATTCCAACAGATGATACAACCTAATGATACTTGCTAGTTTATTTTTCAAATAAGCCACAACCATCAAATTGTTTTTGTCAAATAATACTGCAAGAAAGACGCTGTGATAAAATATATTGAAGAAACATTATCGGACATTCTAAATGAGAGGAAAATAATTGCGGAAGAGGTTGTAGTCATCTGAAAATATTGTCATGTTTGTGACTGTTAGTTTGTTTTACACAATTGCTGCATCAAAACAAGACGTTGTTCACACTACAAAATCTGTACGCATTTATCTTTGACACCCTTCCCCCACTTCAGATGGTTCGATTATCCTTTAATATATAATTTAAAGATTTCCAGTTACTTGAAGTTGGCCAGTTTAACATTTTGGTTGTGACTGTTAAGAAATCTTGGCACGCTGCGCAAAAGTTCTGTTCAAATCGAGGAGGAAAGCTGGCCCAGACGTCAGACGAATATACAAATGTGATCTATGAAGATGTGTTAAGTAACCATGGTAACAGTATAGGACCATTTTGGATTGGTCTCAACGATATTGAGAAAGAGTAAAGTATCCGATGGTCTGACTATTCAGAAGCGGAATTCACAGATGACTGGATTTTAGGGCGATCAAGAAATAGTAAAAATAACGATTGCGTTTTTATGAAGTGAGTTTTTTAATGGAATATAATTCTACATATCTTCGAATCAGGTTTTGCATCTGTATAAATAGAATATTTACTTTTCAAGTCTGCTTTGTGATATCCGCCTTATTGTGAATTAACAACAAACTAACCAGAAGTTATTCTTTAAAATCAGCTCTTCAGTAAAATATATTAATGTAAACAACTTGAATATAATCTGGCATTATCAATGAAAATGTCTCAATTGTTTGTCATACACTAACTAAATAGAAAGAATCTTACTTGTTACCATTGTTATCGGTCGTGACTTGACTTGTATCTCATTCTTGTAGGTCATTTCAAAGAAGAACACAGTTCAAATGGTCATTCACGAAATGCTCAAAACGTCACCAGTTTCTTTGTGAAATTCCAGCAGGTACAATTCTTAATGGGCTGTTAGGAATTAACAGAACAGATGCTATCAGTCTAAATTAATGAGTTTTCTGATTCATTAAAATCTGAGGGAAAATGAGGGGGGAGCTCTTGCATTATTTAGGCGAAACTTTAAAAATGATAAAAGCCAGCGATTGCCAATGTATTAAACAAACACACAATTGCTGTCGTAGTTGTAGGTTGTGGTACAGAGCCCCTTGGTGCAGGTCGCATCGTGGGAGGCACGGATGCAGAATTGGGTAGTTGGCCGTGGCAAGTGGCTTTGTTCATTACATACAAGAACAACACACATTTCTGTGGTGGTGGAATCATTGATGAACACTGGATTCTGACAGCCGCAGACTGTGTAGTACAGGAGTAAGTTGTATTCGTTATATTCTATAGATCATTGATAACTCAGTGGTTGACAGTAATATAAAACTTCATAAATTGTATTTGCAGATACTTGCATGTACATGTCACTTTATTCGAATGTCTACACAATTCAATGTGCAAAACGTGAACAAATCAGAATGACACTACATACGATGCAATACGACTATTTACTATTACTTCGTAAAGTTGAGGCAAACTGCTAGGCCGAGATACAATAATAGTATTTTTTGGATTACGGCTGGGCTTATGAGATCCACCATGTGCAGGTGACCGGGACTGCTCGGGCAACACGTTAATGATCAAATGTATTTAACAGATTAAGGAATGGCCAGAATCATTGTCGATTTCTTGTTACCTAACACTACTAATTTTACAAAATATTACATATTAAAAAAAGCACCGATATTTCTATCGCACGAGTTGGAGTGCAATTACAGCTCTCGATGCCATAGTTTTTGTCAGCATTTTGTTAACGAACGAGGCCAAAGGCATTTACATGGTTTGTTTTGATAATCATTTGATTTCAGGAACGATACCTTATCTGAGCCGGAAGATTTGCACGTTAAGATGGGTGTACTCTCTGTGATAGATTTAGAACCACAAGGCTACTCTCGTGATACGATTCGAAGACCTATAATTGGGACTTAGCATTGTTGTATTTAGATGTGCCTATTCCGTTTAGTTGTTACGTATGACCGATATGCGTTATGCAAAATGACTTTCTCCGACCCTGTTGGGAGGGAATGTGTTATCTCGGGATGGGGAAGTTTTGAGTACAATGGTAAGTTAGTTTCAATGTATTGTAATTATTACGTTGGGGGATTGATTGAAATTTGCTTAATCGTTCACCCAGTGCATTTTGAGTATAGTTGCTACAACTCTCTCATATACAGAGAATCTAACATATTTTCACGGCCGAATTATACTTTTCATTTGAAAAAAGTTATTTGAGTGTTTTTAATGTTCTATTTGTGCTAGAGATCCGAAATTACATAAGTGAGACTAAGATTTTCTACATATAAAAATGCAAAAACAAATTGATGGGCTGCATCTTCACTATAATGACTTTTTAATTATTAAGTATATTCGTACTTTTTCCTTTTACACTTTTCGACGATTTTTGGTAGTTTGTTTGGTACTTTTTTTTTTCGGTGACGTATATACTGACCAAAATGTTGTGGACCTTTTAGTTAATTCACAATCAGATTATGTGAATAACCCTAATTACTTTTTAGAATAATCAATTACTTATGATATTGCATTTATGTAATACAGCATGGTAGATTCATCGCAAAATGACGTGACATTTTCTTGTCCTGTAGCTGAATGGATAGTACCTATTTTTGTTAAAATGACAAAACTTGTTCACAATCGATGTGCGTTATCTATCACCGGGTGAATTAGAGAGCGTTCTAATTACGTGATTACATTCCCCGATGATTTAGACTATTATTAACATTCATTTAAATCGCTTTTTTCAGCACTTCAGCCAAATTTGATATCTTGTCCACATATTGCAAAACAATGTTAAACAAATGTAACTGAATTCTTTGAAATTTAATCTGGGCCAACATATATTGTGCATATGTCCTAGTATTGAACAGATTTGAAAAGATGTTTACAATTCGTGCATTGAGTCAAATTGGCTATAATGACAATTTTACAATAAATCAAGATCATTTCGAAATGTTATGTGCCGTGTTCTTGGGACGTTGTAGTCGTAATATTAAGTATTTACTCGTATTTAACTAAAAATTATCATTTCTTTGTTTCCGAATATATTTGTGCACATTTTAAATTTTAAAATTACAAGAACTTTAGTACGTGGTATGTTTCTATTGCAGCTGAAATATCACAGATTCTGCAGGAAGTACAACTGACCATTTTGGATGCAAACGACTGTTATGAATACTTTGTGCATAAATATACCAGCGAGGCAACAGCGTACTCAATGATGTGTGCTGGGAATACTGGTAACTGCACAGGAATATGCTTTGTAAGTTTAACAATGGAATTATTTTCGGGACAATTGTGTATAAAAATAGGCAGATACTATGCATGCAAGCATCATCATGTTCCATGATGTACATTCTTTTGCGATACTTAAAAGTAATGACCAAATAACTACCCCGCCCGAACGGATAGGCACGACAAACACAATATTTAGACAGGAATTTTTATTTGTACAAATTGTTCGGTTTGGATTTTGTAAAGCTATACAAATTTTCCAACTCATTTGTCATTGAATTACACCGTATGCTTCTCACTATGCAGCGTAGTCTCGTACATGCCGATATATGCAGTATTAATCGTGTGTAACCTTCGGTCAAAGTTCAATGATGCATTATACGTTTATTTACAGGGAGATTCTGGGGGACCATTAGTTTGTAACAAAATTGACGGTCGCTGGTACCTGGCAGGAATTAGTTCATGGATGTATTGTGGATGTGGCGACTCGAAATATTCATCAGGCTTCTCGCGTGTCACTTCTGCGCATGCCTGGATACAAGAAATTATTGCGAATGGTAAGAATTTGATTGCAATTTTAAAAATTATTGGAAATTAATAGTACGGTGGACCCAAATCACAAACTCGCCAATATTACACGACTGGTTCCGTGATACATATATGATTAATGATTGTTGTACGATCAATGTGCTGTAAATCAAAATAAAAGTAGTGTTATGCAAAAATGTATTCTGGAAAGGGCACAAAGGGGTTATCATGATTTCTAAACAAATTTGGGCTGAGTTGACATTCTTGAAAACTACTATAAGTGGTGTGAACTTCCGAGTAATATGAACGCCCGGATCTAATTTCAAGTTTCTCGTACACAATTTTAAGAAGTAAATGAAAGATTAACTACTTTTATATTTTTTTATATGGACAATTACTAAAATAAAGCTTGGTGTCAAAGCCAGTCAAGTGTATTTTAATCGAAAGAGCGAGTATACAGTGGCGTTTTTTTTTTCTAATTTAATTTTATACTTCATTATTCGTGAACAGTTCAAACACAAATTAACTGATGTATGGCATAGTTTCTTGAAACCAATGTTGATGAACCATTGCCATCACGTGATTCAAGTATGGCTTACACCATACGTGTTGATGACGTTGATACGTGAATATCGCGGAAGTAACTATACTAAACTATGGTCAGGGTGATTTTCATTAAAGAATTTGCTACATGGTGCATTGCAGTTTCGACATTGTAGTCTTTCAACTTCAAAGTTCTATTTATCAGCCATCACCCCACGACTACACCTTATATTCTGTTCAGCCAGTGTGTATTCTAGTATTTTGCTTTATGTGCGTTGCTATGTGGTACAACAACCAAGATATTGTTTTAAAGCGGGAGGGTCGTCAACTGTGCACGCGGGGGAATTGAGTCCCAGGCGACGATAATACGCGCTAAAAACGCAAAGGCTCGTGGATAGACGTTTGTTTGTAAACAATGATACGCGATGGCCATCTGACGCATGCGCAGGTGAAGACTCCCCCGCTTTAAATGCGTCGATTCTCAATGGAAACGCAAATATTCCGCAAATATATAATGAATCCCGATGCAAAATATTTGTGAAATATTTTATTTGGTGCTTAATATCTGCGCATACATTATAAACTGTTATTTCTATTGTTTCACAGATTCGGAGCAAGAATAGTGGAAATCTATATATAGAATTATTGCAGAATTTATCGAATATATATTATACGTGTTAGTATTTGAATGGAAATTAAATGTTAAATTATATTTTGTCTTTGTTTCCGGGTCTGTTATTGACAGTCTTGAACTGTCAGGTATACCTTTCCAGAGTAGCGCCCTCTAACAAGGTAATTATTCTTCGACATCAAAATTACTAGTATCATTATTGAAAATTTATTTTGACATATTTGTATCCCGGATCGTGATTGTCATCACAAATCGTTATACCCATATATAAATAATACAAGTGCTCTCTCCCAATTGTCGTTCAATTTGACAGCCCTGTTAGTTTTTGAAGTCAAACCCTGTTTGTCAGACGACCAGAAAAACCGCATCGTAGAAGCGAGAGAATGTGATTTATCGCGCGTGTCGAATGGTACAAGTGTCGTGATTGGGAGACCGTCATTACCGTCGTTTAATGGTTCCAGACAATTTGCATGGACTATTGTTTTCGCAAAGAATGGTTTTAGTAGGAAGTGATGGAATCGTGTCGGTAGTGAATAAAAATACACGCAAGCGACACGAGAAGTTGAAGATAAACGAGTGACTTTCAAACGACGGATGTGAACAAATTATACGATTATGTTTCGATGTTTCGCTACGGGTGGCGACTCTCTGGGAAACCTGAAACTTTCTCGGTTCGCTCTGGATGATCACTGCTAAAGCATGTTGACGTTTGTTTTACAATGTATACAAGAAATATGCAATTTAGAAACCCGGGATGGAAAAGTGAACACTGATTTTTTAATTATTAACTGGGTTTTTGAGATGGCACAAGATGAAATGCGAGGCCGTAACATTTTATTGGGGGTGACTTCATACAGAGAAGACTGATTCGTACTAAGAGGGGTTTTCCGTCTGCATGTTTTTTTTTCGGGGGGGAAAGTCTCGTAATTTTAGCGGCCTGCCAATTCCACGCGATTTAAGAAATAGTGCGAAAAAGGGACAGTGTTTTATTTTTCAAGTCTGAAAATTTATTGCGCAATGCGTGAATGCAGTAAACGTTTACATTAACTACATGGCAGGTGGACCCTAAGCTCTATAATGATCAAATAAATATTCATGATCTAACTCGGACATCTAGTCCAATAGCCAATGACAGACATCTTATCATGGGCTATTCTTTTGCATCGCCCGCCGTGTAAGTTCAGAGTTGGGGATTTAACACTGCAAGATTTGATCGGGGTTTTCCACATTGATGTTACATGTTGTATATCAACATTTTATTTCAAGCTGTATTTTCTTGTAAAATCATTGTTTTCAGATGTCCATAACATCCCACCTATCCCAGTCTCGCCAGACGAATCTGTTCATGTAAATTGAAAGTGTCTTTAGGGTATGACTCGAATACCACTGTGGGGTCGGGTCATATTCATACGTTCACTGCGTGTGGAATTCTTCAGAACTGAACACATTTGAGTGTTGAGTTCATTGCATTTGGTGTATTTTGCTTGCATGCGTGTCCGAGCAACATTCAGATATATCCGAGAATCACAAATGAATAGTAATAATCAGTATTGTAATGATATATTGAAATTGTCGCTTGTTCCATTTTTACCGCCTCCGCAAACGGGAACGTACGAGTTCCGGGCGGAGTTGTTATTAATTTCTATCGACTAATCTTAAATTACAGTACAAATTAGCAATTCGAGAACAATCGTTCAATTTATTGCTCAGACCGGCGCTGCTTGTTGTCATCCAGCTGTTGCAACCAACACATGGAGAATGCCTTGCCTGATCCGGTCACGACAGTTCACGCATAGCTGGCATTGAAGTCGCAAATGCTATGGCTGGAATGGCCCGATTCGTCTTCCCTCGAGTTACCACACTAGCCTGTCCACCCTATATATATATATTGGGAGTTGTTGGGATTACACTGTCTCCGTTGGAACGTATTATTTAAACGAACTGACTGGATATGTTCAAGTACATATTAATGCCAGGCATGGCAATTTTTATCGAGAAAATTCACCAATCGTTTCATTAAAAATTAAACTATTTATGAACGAGTGGAATTCGTGATTTGGTGTATACTGTATAGGGTTTCAGGATAAATAGTAGAAAATTAAGTTAGCCGAAGTGTGGTGAACCAACCCCTATCAGATAGTCGTGTCGTCCTCCGTTGTCTCTCCGGGAAAAGAAACTGCAACACGTCTGGTACAACTGTACTTCAACTGCTTTACATTGTTTCGCTGTGGTATGGTGTTAATTCAAGATCTCGGACACGTGCCTTGCCTGAACGTGTTGGTTTCAGGATTCCTGAAAGGGTTACCGTAAGTGAACACTCAATTACGCTTGCCATAAAGGTTAGTATGTCATCCAAGTACTGTAATGAACAGGATGCATGTAAAATGCCACAATCTTTTGGGGAAAATCGATATAATTCCCGCGATAAAAATACAACTTAAACGATTGAGTTTGAATTAACGATTATCAATATATGGATTTAGAGTAGACAATGGAAAAGTCTACAAATCAATCTCGGTATATGGTTTGAAAATCGCGTAAACTATACAACAGAATGTCACTTGTTGGTTGAAAGACGATAGTTGGGCGAGTTTATGGGAGACAACAGGTGCAGTATGTAACTCGATGACAGAAGACGCTGTTAAACACTGTTGAGACAGATGACTGCTACATTGATTGACAAGAACAAATAAATAAATCCTGATGTCTCGTTTTAAGTTCACGTTTACTGGTGGTCCTTTTCACGTCATTTGACAAGGCAGGGCAGGGCAGGGGTCATGGGTTGTTAAATCCTCCATATGCGATTTGCATACAGTTTTCTCCATATATATTGAATCATTTTTTCATAAAATAAAAGAACACAATTTGAGTTTGTGAAAGATGGACTATGTATCATGCTTCAGTGATTTTATAGCTCATTTGCATATTTGATAAACTGCTTGTAAACGGTGTATCCCGACAGATTCATTCATATTGTAGGATGGGTACTGTCGTGCTGAGTTGCAACTTAATCGATACGTTTGTTCGCATATGTGATAACTAGTTTGCATGAACTTGTACGACTGTTTGAACTAGTTTCGGAATATTAACCATGCAATGAGTTCCTGGGCTAATTTTAATGTTCGATTTAATTGATTGCGGTCATGCACCCACTGGGGCGATGTATAACGCTTGTATTTGAAAACCACAAATTGTCATTCCAGCTAATCAGCGACGGCCTTTCAGTTAGATGACAATTTCGGTTTCAAATACCCCGGCTTAGTGTTCTAGGTTTTTCGTGTAATTAGGTGTTCGTATGCAAGGGTTTTTTCACACAAAAACACCGAATTCGGTCGAATATTGTAATCGGTTGGCTTAATATAACTCCAACGGATCGTATTTTTGTGAAAGATTGGTATTTTTGTCCTGATTTGTAGTTTTCTGAAAACGCGTTTCACAACTTGTCTCTTATTTAGTTTTATGCCGCAAGATGGCGGCCCCATACAGTAAATATCGCATTTATTTATTATCACGTGTGCACCAGCTGACTGTGTTCTCGTGCCACCAATTAGCTATCAGCAACCAAATCACATGGTTGTCGTTGGCCAATGGGATTCACCGCGTTTTTTTTAAACTCGATGTACGAGGGCGTATTTCAATTACGTCAGCTGTTAGACTTGTATGTGCAGCCACAGTACCTCTGTCCTCGATAGAGGGACTATGGTGTAGCTTCATTTATTGACAAGTATCGATGACCTGTGGATCTGGGCAATTTGCGATTAGACACTTCAAAACTAGCTATTTTTCTGAGAATATTGAAGGTAGAAAACCTAACAAATCTGTTTTGTTTACATCCATTTTACAAATTAAAACAATATTTTGATCGCCCAATCGCTAACGGTGTCGACTATGGAGTTATAATTAGTGTTATGGGCTATATACATGTATGTAAATTGTAGCAAAATGGCTGCAAGTATGACACAGCTGAGTGTTGTGCAAGAAGTAGTGGCGTTATTTATTGGCAACGAATGTTGCATCTTGGCAACTGTCGTTTTGGCAGGGCACACACTGCAATGGAAGTATTTTAATGCAGAATTCAACTACGCATGCGTTTTGAATTATTTGTACGTACTCTAGGGAGCATGTGCATTTGACGCTGTATGTACATCAAAATACATCACCGACCACGAAATGAATACATGCGTCATTAAACAGATTGTATATGCATAATTTACGACTTCAAATTTGTACTAGACTCGCATCGGCTTGTGCTTGGTTTTCTGTTTTAAAACAGGTGGGCTAGAGGGTTTAGTGAAAATAACAATTTTGTCGTGGGTTAAGACAAACGCAACATTTGAGGACTGAATACTGAATAAAATGATATATAAACACAATAATTTTCATCACGTGTACGTGAATAAAATGTTCGAAAAAATCCGTACCCCCCAATACCAATGAAAACGCCTAAGATGCCTCTATATGTAGCAACTTGGATTTATTTTATCGTGAACACGGGGGACATCGTGGGGTTTTCGAGTTTTTACCAAATTATCCAATCCGAGTGCGAGTCGTGAATCGTCACGGTGTGTTCTAGTACTGGTGTCAAGTACACCAATAGTGGCGAATTAAATAAGTAAATCCGCGTCAGATGTACGGGCGGATGAAAGCCGTGTTGAATAGCTCGTATTCGACACGTGGTATTAGATACAACTCCCTAATGTTTTATTGTATTGTTATTTGGGTATTAGTAATCGCTCTGCTACAAACTTGGACTGGTACAAGCAAATGCAATACGTACTGCCCGGTGTGCCGCCAGTCGAAAAAATTTAATGCGTCCATTGCGCACGTGTCGGCGCATATTAAAGCCTATAACCAGTTGACCAGAAAAGTCTATGTATTGTGTTGTTTTTGAACGCTAGGTGGCGCTATATTAAATTTAAGTTCAAATTTGTTATCTCAAAAATTTAAAAAAATATTTCATGACGCAATTAAGATCGTGCTAATAATAATACGCGATAATCACCTTGTATACGAACGAATTGTCATGTCTAATTAAGTCAGAAAATAAGATTTAATCAATGAAGGCAAGTAGGGAGTAGGATGAACCTCGGACAACTAATGAACTATTACTATTAGATGTCTGAGGATGAACCTACAGCGAAAGAAAGGGACACAGGGCGGCCACAGTCTCGGAGAGGCCGGAGTTTGCATAAATTAATATTCATGAGGTAAAAATGAAAAAAAATGGCTCTTCCTTTGTTACGTGAAGCGAATTGTTATAAAACAAATTTTACGAAATTCATGATTATGCCAAATTACTTGAGTTTTCACTGTAGTAACATTGCTTCAAAATATTTACCAGTTAATCAGTTAAGACTGGTTATGTCAGCTAATCAAAATATTGCTTTGATTTTTGCAATGAAAACAACAATTTGAAACAATCAATTTGAAAAATAATCAAAAAACTTTAGCGCCAATTCTTACTATCAGTTGTAATGGTGTCGTCATAACTTCTGTTAGCCAATATGCAGACTAGGGCTGTATTGCCCACCATTTTCATACAGTAAATCAAAATTGGTTATTTTTTTACTGTTGATAAATTTTACTTTCATTTCGATTGTTCTGTTTAAGATATCAAACAATACTAAAACGCGACACAACTTCATGTGTGCTGCGTGGATAAATAACACAACTCGTTGGCGGGACACGTGATCCTCGTTTGTCTGGACGCTAAGTTATTGGCGCCTGGTAACAAGTAATCAAAAACAGCTGAACACCCAATCGTTGGCCATTGTCTTTCCTTCTTTTTTTTTTTGACTTGCATGTACGTGAAATCATTGAACGAGGAATTCCGACCAACAAGTGAATATGACGGAACCGTCATAGCCAGTGTTCCTAGCTACCTTTCATCACACTGAAGTCGTAGAAAAAAAAATCAGTGAAAATAAATATTTCAAATATTCTCATTTCATGAAATCCCCGTGTGCCTCTTTGCGTACGAAATGTTTATTGTAAGAGAAAACAAACTCATCTTGATTTTCACTTACGGGCAACTGGCCACATCTGGTTAACACAATCATGTGTAAAACCTTTGACGTTCAGAATGTTTCATTACAGGTGGGGGGGGGGGTAACTTTTAATTGCACACAATTATGTCCACATATGATGCGAGCACATTATTATTAATTGAGTATCAAAGTTGTCATCATCCATCGATTTGTTAAAACATGCACTCGGGAATCAGGTACAAGTCTTTGGCCAAACGTTTCCTCCCCTGACAAATAGATGCATTAATTGTTAGTGGATCATTCCTCTATGACACGACCATTCGGATATTACAACGATTAAGGTAATACTGCCTGTGTAACAGTTCGGTTACTCGGACCAATGACGTCAGTGTCTGTGAGTATTACTGAGTTTTATCTGTGCAACCGTCGAACATTTAAAATGTTTATTTTTCTGGTAAATTGTGCATTGATTTGTGGGACATATTTGGAAACAATATCACGGTGTGCCATGCCTGTGTTTCACTTTTATCTTATATATACTGATATCCGGGTTATCGAACCGACCACCAAGGTTCAATAAACCCTGTTACGTCAATGATACAGTTCGTTCCTAGTTTGGCAATGGCGCGCTCGGTCGCAGATTTGTGCATAAAGCCAAAAGAATACAAATTTTTGTGGATTTCGTGATGTTTCAAATGAAACATTTACCTGCTATGCTGTGATGTGATAGATATTTAGAGGATTATTTCATTGATTTAATGCATGACTGGCAACGAGACAACACATTGTATGACGTACAGTTTGTACTTCGATAAAAAAAATACCACATGCCCCCTGAATGTGACGTATTTATCTTATCTGAATTCGATGTTTTGTGTTGGGGGTATCAAAATGGAGCTATCAAATCACGTGACTGTCAACTTGATGTAGGGATATTAAGTATGTCGACCCAGATGTGAACACGTGAACCGTGGCGCCACGTTGAAATTATCGGCCAGAATTTTGGAATTTAATTTAATTTCTTCTTTACGCATAAATAGTTCTTTTTACTGGGAATTTATCCATTGGCAATTTCTTTCAAAAAGCTGGGGGCGTTTAATAAATTGGCACATTTTTGAACGTCTTACTTTCCTACGTTATATCTTTACGTATATATCATATGTGTTACAAGTCCGGGCAATAATAGCTTTACTGTTCTGTGTTGTTTTTAACTCTTGCATACAGCACGCGTATTGATTGTTATACACCATACTATTTTCACACTTATTTGGGATCTGGATGCATGACTAAACACTATTCATTCGATGGATATTTTATTTTAAAAAGTATTGTTAGTTATTCTACGTACGTAAACAATTGTTGTACATGCGTATTAAAAACTGATGTGTTATATTTAGTGGGGTGTCGTACAACTTTTAGTTCGTGTTAAATGATAATCAAATGAAATCATTAAGATGCAGTATCAAACAACAATATCAAAATTACACGTTCACATTCACGTTCAATCGTCTGATTCACGTGGCTGACGGAGATGATATTCAATTTGCAGGTGCAGCCAACGGGCCAAATTTTCCAAAACCGTCATTATTAATAATTGTCCATCATGTACATACTTTTTATTGATATTTGACACGTTTTTAAATTTGGAGGGGAGAGGTTAAGCTGTTCGTAATTCCCCTCCCACTAACGTCAAAAAAATGCCCTCCCACTGCATCTTGGTTCCCGCTGCCCTCTCCCCACCCATCACCCCTCTCACTACATTCCCTCCCACTAGTGCCTGCAAAAAGGGCAGATTCAGGTGGCAAACACACTCAAATAAAATGGCGGATTATACCGACGTTAGCGACCGAGAATAACACGGCTTTTCGGTAAGTTTATCATTGTCAAATGCAACGAAAGTCATTTTTATGTTAATATTGTGACTCGAATGGTTCGAGTTTAGATTGTTATTTTGCGTAGTTATTCTGGGAGTGACGATTTTGTTTCCACCGGTTCGACCGAACACCGGTGTCTTTTTCCAGTCGCTTGCCCTGGAGACGGGTGATGTTTTGTTGACGATCGGGCCAAAGTATGTATCAAAATTTTGTACATTATACAATAACTCTTTATTAAAGTAATTGAGCTGATTTGGACTGGGATAAAATATTTTTTTATTTGCTCCAATTTTCTGCGTCGATGCCGTGGGCCGGTGACCGTTATACAATTTAAAATCAGTTTGGATTGTTTACTATAGCTGTTTACAGTGTTCTAATCATTACGATTTACTTATTGCTTTGCTTCTATTCTAGATAATTATGCTCAGTTTTTGGTGTAAAGTTGAAGCGATGACTGAATGAACGAACCTTGGCTGGCGAAGATGTATCAGGAAGTGTACACATTTGTTGGAAGTTAAAAAAGTATTCAATGTAATGACAAAAATTGTAAAATGCTGTGGAATTTCTTTTGTAAATAAAAATATACTAGCAATTTTCTATTAATGGTTTATTCAAGTGGGCAAAATATAATGTACAGACAGATTGCCCGTGGAGTATCGCTACAATGAAAAGTAAGCAACCGACGGCCTGTATAAAAGGGGGGCTGTGATTGGCTGTTATTTACGCGAGATTTGAACGGGACTTACATAGGCGTCGGATCAGATGTAGGTAGGGCGGAATTAAAAAAAAAAACACAAAATCAAAGTAAAATAATAATAAAATAAAAAATACATTAATAACAAAAGTAAAAAAAATAAAATAAGTTTATAGCCAAAATAATTAAAGCCCGTACACTACATCAGATTTTAATCAGATTGAGACACAACTAACCTCGCTTGACCCAATCTGGCAACCTGACGATTCATCGGTATTCTACGGGTATTATCTCTATATTCTCCCTCCCGATATTGTAACCACACGTTCCCCTTTACCCACTGATAGCTCTAGTTACATTCAATCATATATAGCCGGTAAGTCTAAACTCTCGGACTTGTTTTAGACGTATACATACAGTATTTACTCGTAATACGCCGTTCATGTAAATAGCGCCCTCTAGCTATAATATAATGGTCTTTATGTGACGTAAATCAGTGAACGAAACGCCCACTCTCCACGCAAGATGGCGCTTCTACAAATGTTAGCCTGCCTGCGCTAAGAACTCTGGGCTGGAGAGTGCGTAACGGCGTTCATAACGTAGATATTATTTTGATACCTGCGCAGCTAAAAAATTAATCATCAAATCGGATACGGAATCGTTGTCATAAATATGAGCAAAAGATTAAAGCGCGGTAGTCGTCACGCTGCGCAAATTCGACATTCGTGTTGATGAACATTTATTTTCCCACAATCCAATAAGCTCTTCAACTGGAAATCACAAGTATGAGGTTTGGCCTGGGCGAGACTTGAACTGATTACCGCCGGTGACTCCTTCAATATCTTCCAATCACATGAAAATTACCAGATTAAAGCTTGGAAACGTGTAAGTTCGTACTAGTACTCGTTGATCTGCGCAACAGTCAAAGTCGCTATCTTTGTTTATATGAGACCCATATATCTCGCACATGCGCAGCGCGACGACTACCGCGCTTTAAGGATTGATCATTGGAAATCGAGTGGTGGTCTTTTTGACACACACATGTAACCGGAAATTTCTTTACACTTTTTTTTCCAATAATATATTTCATTACTACTTTAAAAAACTCACTGAATTTAAATATGATTTTGACAAGCAAGCGGAATCTTCTACCCGTCCCCTTTAGTTTAAAGCGGGGGGGGGGGGGAGTTGTCACCTTCGCTTGCGGCAGATGGCCAGCAAGCGCATGGCGGGTCGTTGTTTACAAACACGCATCTACCCATGAGCCTTTGTGTTTTTAGCTTGCGTTGTCATCTTTGCTTAGGACTCAATTCCCGCGCGTGCGCAGGTGACGACCCTTTCGCTTTAAAGTGTCACTGTTGAACCTTATCTGTATTAAATAGGATTTTTCTCGCCACAATGATGGCTTACCTGATTTACATTGGTCATGAGACCATAGCTAAACAAGTAAAAGACGTGCCTACAATCTATTGGACGTGAAATTAGAGATCTACAGTCAAAAAAGACGTAGCTTTCTACAAACGTAAGTGGTTGTGGTGTTTTGGGCGGATGAAGACAGGATATAGTTAGTGTTTATGAATACATTATTTTCTAGATGAAGTGTATAACACATTGTTTACCCGACCCATTTCAATTCTAAAACTCACATAATGAGACTTATTGGTAGTTAATAATTTTTCCAATGATTTATTCGTCAAATTAACCATTAAAATGTGAGTTGTCTAATCAAAAGTGTTGTTTCTAATTCAATTACAGTGTCCCATGTACACTGAGATATTGTGGTACCGACAATCTGTATAGCAACGACTCACCATGGATGCTGCAAGCCTCCAGGCCTTCTTGACTGCTTCTAATCTCATATTGGACCATAAACTGGCATCAAAGTTAAAAGCTATGGACATTCTACCCATACTTACACAGTTCAATTCATTGACGCCACAGGAAGCGCAGTATGTGTACAACGGTGCAACAGATAAAATCAAGACAGAGCGGTTACTCGCGAAAATCAAACAGAGAGGTGCACAGGGGTATTGGAATTTGCGACGAGCATTGGAACTATTTGGGGCTAAGTACAGTGATCTCGTGGAGGCAATAGATCTGGCAATGCCACCACAAACACCAGGCTTTTAGTTGGAATTCTAAACTCTGTGCTGTTCTAGAAAGCTGCATTTCGAATGGCGGTATACGCCAAGTGACAATAATTTTGGTTATGTAAGAAAGACAGAGAGTAACAAGGTCTTGAATATTAATACGGTCATGTTGTTTTTGATATAATTACATGCACTAGTAACTGACTGCCACATTAAAGCAGGGGAGTCATCACCTGCGCATACGTCAGATGGCCACAACGTGTCATTGTTTACAAACAAGCGTCTACCCATGAGCCTTTGCGTTTTTAGCGCGTGTTATCGTCGCTTGTGTCTCAATTCCAGCGTGTGCGCAGGTGACGACCCTCCCGCTTTAATTGTGTTGTGTGGAATTATTTATAAACATGTTTTGGGTGCACGCTGTCGAAATATCGTTTACGCAATATTTGTCTTCCAGTTTTACTTATTAGGATACACTCGTGCCATTTGGGGGGGTTAATATTTTGCCATGTCTGCTTTCATTTTTGTCAATTCAAATCCTTGTATCCTTCCTTCAACGGTATGTGTTTGAACTAAGCTTGGCGCCAGTGTCGTAGATGATGGTGTAACTTCATTGCCTGACATCACTTGTGGCGACCACCAAGTAAAATTTCATTAATTTAGATTTTGTGGTAATTATGCATTTTCCGAATCTGTACTTGTTTCCCCTCTTTAGTTTTTATTGTGAATTTCATTTAACAGGAATTGTATCTGCGTTTTTTGACATTTTTTTAATAGTGAGCCAATATAACGTTTCTAGTACTTCAAAACACAGAAAAAATGTCTAGCCATGCCAATGTTAGAAATTCAAATTTGGGTGAAGAACTTTGTTTTACATCTGTGAATTAAAAAAGAATTTGTTGTAAAACATCTTTGGAATGTTTGGCTATTATTTGCATTCCATGTCAAGGAAAATAACACATGAAACAGCAATATATTAGCTAATGTATAAGGCCTTCTGTTGAAAATAAATTAGAATTACTCATAGAAGCTATAAATACTACAATGTTTGTATTTGGGTACGGTTAAATTTAATGCACAGATATATATGCTATGACCTACAATAACACAAATATTCATGCTACCCGACTAAGTAAAAACAAAACGATCTGGGAGTTCTATTCATTGAAAAGTATGTGTTTTTTATCCTCAATATTACTTCAACTGTGTTAATCCCAGTTGTCCCTCATGGAATACATCCAAGTTCCCAAACAATATATATATATATAAGCAACATTTGACCCTGGAAAGGGGGGGGCGACTAACATTTGATAGACCAAAATATTGTAAAAAATTATTTATACATCCCATTACAGGCAAGATAACAAACTATAAACTAAAATGTAAATATGTGGCTTGCAGCCTGTGGTTTAACCATGGAAGGTACTAACGAAAGGAGCCACGACGCCAATCAAGTGGCCACTTAAGCCTCTTAACTGGCTTATTTCCTTTTGTTTCAACCCAACGCCATTGTCTAGCTCATCTTTGATGTCCATGATAGTTTGCGATTGTTTACACAGGTGACGAGTTAGCGGAGTATGATACAACCCCGCCATTTTTTTAATGTGACTATAAAATATATGTGTATTATGAAACTACGGTCATCACACATGCGCACTGGGTTTGTTTAGGTGTAAAAGGTCAAAATACGTATTTCACAACTGGAAATTCAACTGATGAACGTTTGACTTCACAAATTTCCCATGTTTTAAATATTAGCAACTGTAACTAGAACAAGATTTCGAGTGCATACAACAATTCCTAAGGATTCCTAAGAAATATTATCACAGAGAATGTGTCGAGGCATGCTCTTCTTTCGATACTATCTTTTCTGTTGGTGTTCGCCGATGTCCGGTGGTCAAAAATTTCGACAGTTTCGGGCGCCAAACCCACGCACTGACAATGGTACCATTGAATAATGCAATCGTCACAAGAATTCATTGATTAACTCTCATTACCATTACAAAATTCACGATATTTCATCAGAGTTTCTTCAATCAATGTTACATCTGACAATTTTCCATTAAAGTTCGCCTTTTTCAATATTGTGCATGCGAGGTACGACTATCGCTTCCGAACATGCTCCGAATATTACCGAATGCTCGAGATTAGCATAACCCATTGTACGAAGGTGTTAAAAGCTAACAAGAACAATGTTTGTGAACAAACACTAACAAACGATCATGGGGTAAAGTTAAAACAATAGCGTCGTGGCTCCTTCCGTTAGTACCTTCCGTGCAAACCTATTCATAAAGTTTAAATTGAGTAATTGAAATTGCCTAATTTATGTAAATTAGGTATTTAATATCCATGGTTTCAACCTCAAACTGGTCATGAAAGAGGATTACCACCAGAGCACCTACGCACTCACTGTTGAGTGGTTCCCAATAGGAATCAATTTTACCCAAAGAACACAATTCTTTAGAATCAGTTTCTTTTATTGCAAACTGATAATTTACCAATACAGATAGTTTCTTACTTTACCTTCACTGGTCAATCAGGCAGATTCTCTTTTGATAAACATGTGTCAGAATGTTACTACTTTCTTTTTAATAAGTCTAGTGGGAATCAAACCACGCTTCTTGATCATCCACTCTATATCGACTGAGATAAGTAGCTGATTGATGATGGAATGCAATGAATGGCCCATGATTATACATGCATTACATCAGGTGTGCCATGTACATGGGGGTTGAGTTTTCTGAACTGATTGGTCCATTCATTATTCATCCGCACAAAAGGAGAAACATAACATATGCATGCAGCAACCACGAAGGACTTTGTAGAAAATTCACCCAAAACTGGTGATATTGATTATAAAAACTAGTAAAATTCACCAAATTTGTGGTACAACTTAGTATCATACTTGTATTCAAAGATTTACGGGAAAGCATTGTAGCGTTTTAGGTGAAACTCCTCAGCCCTGCATGCCTGGACATGATTTTATTTCCATAAATATCCTCACACTTCTATTTTTATTATCGACAATACTACTTTTTGAATTGTCACTTTCTAACAGCCCTCTAACAAATGGTAGTAGATGATTTTTCTTCATTATTTACTTGGAAAATATTTATTTTTTTTGTTCTCAACAATGCCAGTATACTTGGAAAGTACTCTTTCTTTGTTCCATACAGCACCCAGTTTCATTGTTCTCAACAATACCCATTTATTTGGAGAAGACTGAACTAGGTTGTCACGCGACTCAGATGCAGAGCATAATTTTCCCTTACTATTTAACACATTTTTTATGCAGAAACACCTTTGATTCATACAGACCCTGTACATAACACACAACCTGTGATGGGACTGCAAAAAGCTATCTAAATCTCACCAAATATGCAGTGTGCTGACTCACAAAAATAAATCTGTTTGATTAAAATCGCATTTCCTATGCCTCCTTAATGCCACTGTGTTGAATAATAATTCTATCAATCATTATTTTTACATTGTTAAACAAATCCATCAATCTATGAAATGCTATCACTTTGCTAGATTTGATTCTCCGCCAAAGTTTTACACGAGACAGGTTTTAAGAATACAAGTTTTTGAGTTACGATATTTAAATTTGTACTGGACCAGAGACAGTAAGTGTATTTTGTTGTACATCAAAAGACCCAAGAACAATAACGACGAAGAAGACTATATTGGAACCATGTTTGGTACGAGTAAATGTATACTGCATTCCCAACTAAAGATGGAAAAAAAAACACCCAGCAATTTACATAACTTTTGTTTATTTGTGATTAATCATAGTACTGCAACCTTGTATTTTGAAAAGCATGAATCCTTCCAACACTAAGAAATTATGATTTATCATTGGGGGGGGGGGGAGCAAGCAGTACCTTAAAGGGTCACCTTCCAGTTAAGCTTAATTTCACAACTAATTTACTTTCTGGATTAAAATAACAATGGATAACAAAAGATAGATTAACATTGTAAACAACATAAACAATAGTGATGATTCTTTGGTGCAATCCATGGGATTGAGCGGTTTCCCTTTAAACATCTTAGAAAATATATTATTCATTCAAAAAAATGAAAATCCTATGCCCTTTATCGCTGTCACTACACAGGACAGCACAATATTTTTTTTATAAATGAGACAATATATAAAATTATTTTTATATTTCTCATTGCCGTTAAATCCCATTACTAACCGTACACTTTATTGAAAGTCATATGAGCAAAAATTAAAAACTACGATTTATTCAATATAAACCATGTGGATTGGTGGAATATTTTCAGAGTGAGATGGTAACGCAAAACACATCCCTCCATCCCCATGAACACTGATCATACTGGCAAGTCATTTGATGATTTCAAGATGTTGGCAGATGTTGTTCCAAGTTGGCAGTGATTCTCCCTTCAAATTTAATGTCATTAAATCATGAATGAATAATCTTATCAAACTTCAAAATTTGTAATTTTCTGTGTGGAAATTCTAGTTTGAACTTAAATATTATCAATAAGAAACCACACCCAAACTTTAAACTCACTTTTGTTGTTGCAATAAAAATGTGGTTAATAATAGGATTTTAACGCAACATCAATTCAAATTTTTGTACCTTTCATATATATTCTAAGTGTATTACATTTCGTAAGTTGAGGCACATGTACATTTCATAAAATATGATGGCAGAAATGTACCAGTAAAGGATATTCTGGAGTATATATAAACAGAAAATATTTTTTGATCAAATATATACCGATAGTTAAATTTGTACAAAGTAGTCAGTGCTACTACCTCGCTAATATCATTGTGTTTCAGCTGGTAACATGTCACAGGTAAAAAAGTACACCATTGAGGATAACTACAATTGGAATACACATACAAAGGAGAAGTAATATCTTCGCAGATATTTAATGAATACAAATAAAGCAAGTCCTATTTTATATTGTTAGCAATTCTGAAGAAGAAAAAAAGTACTTGAATCAGTCAAATTTATGGATATACTAGTATTTTGTGCTGCTTGTCTGAAAAACAGGAATAATCCAAACATGAGCACAGCCAACTTTTCCCTTACAACCATATATATTTTACATTCGGTGGGATATTTGCAAATCAGAATTATAAACACCCGTTAACATTATTACCACACGTTATCATCCATCACATGCCACAGACCCATAATTTACACACACCATTGACAAAATAACAGTCCACAGGTTGCTAGGTAATGGTAGGAATGATAGGAACAATTCAAATTCTGGCCATCCAGTATAGAATTGTTATTTTTCTTATAAGATGACCTCTAATATTTAATTACAATGTTGGTTTTTGAGAAATGACATATTTGGATAACCATTCCCATTTACCATAGTATAACTATGTGCAGTTCAGTGGTGATACAGTGAATTGGGGCGACAGTCAAAAAGTTATCTATTATGAAACACGCTACAGTAAGAGTTTACCCATTCCTGCACTAAACCACAGTCTATAGAGGGACTGTGACTAAACGCAAACCAGTTCTTTAGCAGTCAGGGAAACTCGAAACTATTTTTTTTCCAAAAATTGAACTGAAGAAAAATAAGATAGCTTTTTATCATATCTGATTTGTGTGTTTTGAATAACAAATTTAGATATATAAATATTTGTACATTTCAACAAATTCCCAATACCATTTGTCAAGAGAGAAATATCAAATACTGTAAAGGGGGTAATTATTCACTGTGTTTTAATTTGGCTTATTTCGCTGACTGGAAAATACGCTAAATTAAAACTCAGTGAATTAGTAAAATTTAGCATAGAACACACTATCTAAATGATAAAACCGTGAATTTAAAACCCACTGAATATGCCTGAAATGGCAAATCAGTGAAATTTAAACCCAGAGAAAATTAGTCATATTACAGTATCAGCCAGTTTACATAAAAATATAGATTTCATTCCCAACCAAACTACACATTATTTAGAACAAATAAAATAATTATGTCGATTAGAAAATAAAAAATTTTACCTTCCAAGCACATTACATCAAAAAAAAACATTGAACTTAACTGATATAAGAACAATGGTACCGGGGTATATCAAATTAAGAATATCTGCTGTTTGATTCACAAAAAAAACAGTCCAAACAATCAAGCCCTGAATAACCAGTACATTCACTATAAATTATTGAAGTGACATTTTCACATCACGGACTAACGCTAGTGGATAAATACAGGCAGGTAGAAATGCAGCCAATGAGGAATATTTTGGTATTGGAAAAGTGAATTCAATATTCTTAATTGCTCTACAAATTTTGCATAAAAATAATTATCAAATTTGCATTGTGATTTGTTCTTCTCTGTGCACCAGTTCAATTTGGAAGAAACAGATTCTGATTCAGGCAGAGTGGGCGTCAAGGCTATATTAAATAATTTTTTTAGATAAATTACTAAATTAATAACTGTTATTTGGATTTCAAACTAAGAACCTCCAAATCTGAGTAACAATTAAATTCTCAAAGCATATGTAAATGTCACTGATTTCAAGTAACCCCCAGTATAAAAACTTTCAACATCAAAGTAGACCCACACTTCTTGTTTAAAATTAGTTCATCTACTAATATTACTTTCTATGAGTTTTCAAACTGGGTGTATCCAACATCATCTTTCATTAGGCCTGTAAGTAAAACAGGACGCATTTTAGTCATCGTCGTCGTCTTTAATAAGGCCTGTGAAAGTAAATGGAGGGTGGGATTTGACTTTATTGATGACATGCAGCAAGCAATGCAAGATGATCAGTTAGTATTAGGTACATACACCATACAATTAGTAACATGCAAGTAAAATGGCACCTAGAAATCAAGAACTCTGGTAACACACAATACTAAGCTTTCACCACCATGTGTCAGAAAAACACATTCACTTTAGTAGATTCAATTTCATATCATTGATAACACTAATTCTGAGCCGTCTCAATTCCTATACATTTTTCTGTAAGATAGCCAAATTGTGACATTTTGTCAAGCTGAGATTGGTGGTGAAATTTGTCATGGGTGTTACCAGCAGAATCTTTCATTTAAACTGGTCTGTGATTGATCAAATGGGTTGTCTATCAAACTGTCACCATGATAATTATCTCACTATTAGAGTAGAGTAGTGGTACTTAAACTGTAGCTACATGTATACTACCCTCATGTTTTGTACAGGAGTGACTATTACAATGTAAAATGAATTACTTTTACTGCATTCACTGATCATGCTACATTAACACCAAAACTAACTGCAGCACTGTGATTTGAGGAATGGTTTGCAACATGCAGCAATTGTTATAATGTAGGCTACAAAAAACTCACCATATTTTTTTCTGATTTCATCATTCTTGGCCTTGCGTTCAGCACGTCTACACAGAAACACAAATAAACATTAATGAAAATATTATCTGATCATAGACGCATACAAATGGTCAGATTAACCATACATAGTGAATACATAGTTACATGCAACAATTTCAGTAAGAGAATTTCTGATTGGCCAAACAAGATTTTCTATATCACAGTTGATCAGATCTAGCTATGTTGCACATTCTTTTAACAGATTACACATACCCATACCTTTCTTCTTGTCTCATTTTTCTTTCTTCTCTTTGGCTTTCAAGTTTAGCATCTTCTCTGGCATATCTACAATTAAAGCAATTAGGGCAAAAATAAGTAAAGTAGGATCAGTTTTTCATTTCTCCGGCAGTCATGCACAACATAGACTACTGTAATCTGTTGAATTTTTTGAGGCAACCAGTTCATTTTTATATATGCATTCTACATGAGCACCAACCACCCAACCATGGTTAAGACTTGTACTCACTCTATTTTGCTATACCTGCTTGCAAGAAAACAAGAAAAAACCTATCATCGGATTATGTCTTGTGACCATAATTGAAATGTACAAAAAAACTAGATGCATGCACCATTACCGGCAACAGAACTATTTCTGTATTTAAACCAACCTGTACAGCGACATATAATTGGATAAAAAAAGGCAATACAATATGATAAAAGCTATTACTTAATATCTAAAAATTCAGCTCGTGAATAGAATTGGTTCATTTCACACACAAAAAATTTAACCTTCATCTAAAAAGCCTGCCAGATGCCAAAAATGGTTGATTTTTAATAATAAATAAACAATTTAGACCAGAGTGATGGACAACAGACTACATGTCACTTAAAATTATATATCAGTAATATATCAATACAGTTATTATGCAATGCTAATGTACAAGCCCCATTGGTGTTTTGTGAAAGGAGGGTTTAGGATAGGATATGATTGCTAGATAATTCATTTAAATTGATGGAAGACAATCAAAATCAGCATTCAGCAATAGTACCGGATTCAGCTGATACCCCGCCCATCCTAAACCCCACCCATGGGCGATGTTTCAAATAGTAGGCAATGTTTTGGTCCACACATTGCCTGACTGAACCTACAAACATTTTTACAGACCCAATTTTCCTGTCCGACATCTTGTATCGAGCGTACTATTTCAAATATGACGCTAAAAATAATTCACTGTGAAGTCGAAAAGCATAAAACTCCAATAAAACCAATTATTGTTGCGTATTATTACTCGTTAAAATAATTTCACTTATGTTTATTAGACTCGAATAAAGTCTACGCTTGAAAAGAATGTTATTTACGAAGTTTAAAATAGCCAAGCCTTCCTGATTCGAGCCTCTTGGTTGTTATCAGTAATGTTTAATCTTTGTCTGTATCGCATTCCAGACAAAAAGTTCAAGATCGGTAAACAAGAAATGGGTGAACTAAAATGTCTCCTGCATTTCACATGCGACATGATTATTAAAAAAACACAGAGTTAAGCGATCAAGTACGTTCTATAAATCTAATGTGCACACATAATCTTGTATTTACGTGTTTTTTGTCCAAAAAAGATGTTTCCTTTCAGTTAACCCCCAGTTAACTCTTTGCGTTCATGGTATTTGTGAGAGTTGAAAGATTTTTTGAACACATGACAAGTAACTATATTGATTTGCGTCAAGCTGGATGGCCCGAATTTAAATATCAGTGCGTGAACTCTGGAGGTCATTGCCCAATGCCGCACGTAATTCAAACGTGTGGTTATACGAGTTCAGACTAAATGTACGTGAATATTGCGATCGAAGTGCGCTGTCCAGAGTTTATTATATTATAGTAAAATTTAACTTGACACATAGTATGGTTTATATTACATGTTCACTTCATTTCGAATAAAATAATTCACCATTGGAACATCGATGAATCACAAGTATTTAAAATATTTTCTTGACTTTCCGTAGATACGAGACTACTATCCTTTTTAATGATTTAAATGCGCCCATGTTTATGTTTGCGTAATTATTATGAATGCAACGCATTATCAAGTCATTAATATTGAAATATTCACAGACTCAATACCCCGGGTCAGCATCCTAACAATAGTAAAAAATAACTTTGCGTAATTATCATGAAAGCAATACATTACAAAGTTGAAATATTTAAAGCCCGTGAAATATTGTAAACAAATTTGCGTGATTAGAAAAGCAGTGAACTAAGTAAACGACGTTGATATATTCAAAGCCAGTACAGAGTTGCATACAAGTTGCGTAATTACAGTACCGTCGGATATAATAACAATTTTACTAGATCAACGCGCGGAACACAGAAGAAAAAGGTTGCTAAGGTAACGCGCCAGCTCAGTGCGTGACTTGGGGTCAAACATCGGTCAACACACACTTGATGTCAGCATCGCCGCGCAGCAAATTTCGCAAAGAAGTACTTGAAGTTCAATTGCGTCCCAAAATGATGTCGCTGATCACTCAGTTGTCGCAGCTTGTGTTGTGTCATGTCTATGATGCACCCCGTTTCGACTTTGGCTTGCTTTCCCTTCTTAGTGCATGTTCTTGTTCACGTAAAATGCGACTTCTCACCAATGTATTAAAACACTTTGAATTTATACTTTGCATGATTATATTTGGTCAACGCGAAACATTATTTTTTCTAAACATTTTCTGAGACTATTTTTATCAACGCAGGATTATTTTTCCAGACAATATGGGCTTCGTAATATCTGCCAAAACATCGCCCGGGCGATCTTTTGGTCCACATTTTTCTATAAAAAAAATGGAATCCTCCATAAGATCGCCCAGGGCGGGGTATCAGCCGAATCCGGTAGTACTGTAATTGTGCTTTATCAGAAGTGTTTAGGATTACATCAATTACATATCCAGTAAGACAACACACTAGAGATGAGCAAATACAGTAGTTTGTTTGTTTGTTGAACACTTACTTTCTCTTATTTCTACCAGATCTACAACAGCAGCAATAAACACAGCAGCAACAGCTGATCAAAAGTACACCAGCAATCACTCCCATAGATATCAACAGGGCTTCGAAATTCACTGTCAACAAAAAAAAAAATGTATATCTCGTTATTGAAGTTAATAATTTTAATTAGCAAATAAGGGTGCCTGATTTCACACTTGCAATCAATATTAAGAGATATGCAACATTTGTAGTCTTTATAATACATATTATATTTATAATAAATTATAATACAAAGTTATTGGCCAAATACTTGTAAACATTATCTACTCACACCAACATACAAGCCATCTTGCATCTGAAAGAGGACATTGTTTGGTTGGAAGAATATCACCCTTGGGGTAATCTCCACATCCTGTATCGTCTTTATTACACCAGTAACACTGAAACAACAATTTGATGAATTGTTAGAGATAGTGCATGTACAATAGTGTCATAGAGTTGCTGTCCAACATTCTCTTAAGACTACAGTGAATAAAAATATGTGAGGCCAAATAAAATGTATGTAAAATGCATTGAATAAATATATGTATACCTGGTACATGTAGGTAGGTAGGTAGGTAGGTAGGTAGGTACAACTTGTATTTATTGCTACACTATTTGCTCCTTCAGTAGTGCATGCATTTAAATAAACTACAAAAAGCAGCCATTTTGGAATATTTTGCAAAAGAATCCATGTAAATACATTATGCCATAGATATCTTACATATTAATATTCAAAATTCTCCAATTTTTGTGACCCTTATAACACTACAAAACATTTTTTTAGCGTAGGTTACCAAACATAATTTTGAGATATAATGGAATGTTTCTGCCATAGGAACCAATTGTAATCATTCAACAAATTTTTGACCATTTTTCCAAACTTGGTGATCATGTATTTCTATTTCAAAATGTTGAACATTACAGTAATCCAACCCTCTGGCTGAGATTTTCCAAGTATTTCCACTATTATCGTACTTATCCGGGTAAGAGCCCATGCCTGGGCAAACGCCCACCCGCCACTTTAGACACATTAAAGAAGTTGAGGTCATATCCGGGCACACGCCCATGGGGTCTTTTCCTACACAAAAAATAAAATAAAACTATTTTCTATTCGTTGACTATGGTTGTATTAACAGTTGACTTTCTTGAAGTCTGTCGTGATGCTTATAACAATTATTTAAATATAATTGTTGATTGCATAAAACAAGGGGTGAACACGAAATAGCTGTGACAGCTTTCTGCTTTCGGGCATGGAGGTAAATTTCTACCTCCATGCTTCAGAGCAGCGCGTTCACCGCTGATTTTTTTTTCAGTATCATAACAGTCAGCAAGTCTACAAAAATATATATTAAAGCAGAAACGGTAGTTCTCTTTTTTAAATATGTCGTGGCCCTAAAAATGGCCGGTCGTTTGGTTTGTGCTTCCTTCGAAACGATTCAAGCAAATCGTATAATGAGAGCCGCAAAGCAAGTGTCGCACTCGTTCGGCTTTAGAGCCGTCGACAATGAAACCAATGTTGCAATATTGTAGCAACCCGTACCTGGGAGAGTGGTTGAATTAACATTATTTTGGCTTTAAAAAATATTTTGTAGCAGCTTGCGAATCCATAACTGGGGCCAGCAACTGAATTTTGCAATGTCACGCCGAAGAGTACCAACTTTTTTTACCATCTTTCATCACCGCTATTGCATTTCTGTCATAAAAACTATTCTTCTGTCGTTGGATAAAAAAAAAACTTCCTATTTCAAGTCCACCGCGATATCCATATAGTGAGACATTCCAACCGCCGGAACTTGCTGAATGATAACTTTCACCGTGATTGATAAGCGTCGAGTCTGTTAAGAAAGCAATGTCACGATTTGACCTTTATAAAGGTCAAAGATGATTGCTAGACTGTAAACAAAAGCATCGTGTGTCATCGCAGCAGAGCGACCCCATTTTTCTTGTCTCTTTATTGTGATTGAACACGAATGAAAAATGCCAAGCTGACAGACTGCGAGATCCGTGAATTAAAAGTGCTAAGTCCAAATTGTGTGGGACAATATCGAAGAACTTCAGGAATAAGTTGTAGGGATTTTGTTCGACAGCTACAGTGACGCCGACTTGGACTTTGAGGGTTTTGAGTTTGACGAAGATGGCAATGAACGTACAAATAAAGATCTGAGAAGTATTTTCAAACAGCTATGAATTTTTATAATTTTTACTGTGTAAATTTGTAAATTATTATTGATCTTGTATGACAGTTGACTCGTAACTTGTCGAGACCGGAAATCATTTTACGCAGTTCAACCCCTGACATTTTAATTAATTTTGAGTTCACGCGTATTGGGAGTGTATGTCGGCGGGAAAATCCTAATTCAAATAATTCCTCACTGACGATTTTTATTATTTCTGGTTTATTTGTCACATTATAAGCAATACATTAATTTTGTTTTACTTCTAGTGTTGCATATTGTTCATTTATTTCCGTTGCATGTTTCCATTTGCTGTTCTATTCCCTGCCGCAGTTCGATCTGTGTGTTGTCAATTTTCGAGAATTTTCGTTTTTTCTGCCGGGGATCTCCTGGCAAACGCCCACCCCTTCTTTTTGGCAATTTTCCATGTTCAGGACTCTGGGCTTATACCCGGATAAATACGGTATTGTAGCAACCTACCTTAATAGAGGAAATATAATGGTTTTCAATTACTTACTTTAGTATATTTTAAGCATTCATCACAACTTGTCAAAGAAATGCACTCTGAAAAACACAAACAATACAGTGTTAACAGTAACTGAAAATCTCAAGCAACAATCTATGTTTCACGTGTGAGTGTGTAAGATTATTCAGTTTTATGATAATGACATCCTCATACATGTCATATTTTATAGCTGCACTATAGAAGCAGTGTAGGATAGGAAAGTAATGTAAATAAGCTCCAAGTCAGAAAGGCCAAAAAGTTCCCAAAACTCAAGGACCTACACACCAAGACAGAGATGGTTCTGATTATTTTTATCACACAAACTGATATTGAACAGGTTTACGCCACAACCAACAAACCCAGACACTTATTTTTTTATTCACTGATACATGTACATGTATGCACAATAATTTTTTTTTATTGACACAAGTCAAATTTGTAAGAGAACTGAAATACTTGGGTATCTTAAGTTCAATAAATAACAAAACTTAAATAGATCAATTTGATATTTTATTTTGTAAAATATTGCGATCCTATTACCGGTAATATAGATCAAAACTACAGAGACTAAAGCTTAGCAGAATGATTTTCTTCTTGGTGGGGCCCCTTACTAACTTTTCATGGCTATTAAGTGACTGTTTGTCCTCATAATCAATTGGAACAATGATTCTCTGTAGTCAGGCTTCTAACCAGTGCTCCTTCTAAGCCTTATTTTCGCTCAACTTTCTCAGATTCAATTGTAGTTTCTCAGTGAAATGTTGTCTTTTGAGAAACTTTCCATGCATTTTGTATGCAGAAAAAAACATTTCAAGGGGAAAATGGACAAATTTTCACAGTATTTTCAAGATTCAAAAAAAAATAAAGGCAACAGTGCTTCTAACACCAATTTTTAACATCATTTTAGAGTTAGAGTTTCGCCTTGCATTTTTGATGAAGTTCCCAATTTGCAATTTTGACATATCTGCAGAAATACATTTGGGAGTACATGTAGGTGTTTATTTTGCTTACATCATTTTGGTTGTCATTTTAAACATCCCTCCAGTAAACAATATTTGATTTTAATTGGATATTGTATTGTTGATATGAAAATAAGACGCAAGATGTATCTGTTTTTTTCTGGTTGGTGGAGAATTGATCATATGCATGATGCACATAATGCAGCTGAATAGCAACTGTACAGGACATATTTGGAATATACATTTCCTGATTGATAACACTGCAAAAAGTGAGAAAAATTAGAATATATTTTTATAATCTCTCTACACGATTATTAGAAGGATCTATTGTAACTTTGAAAATGCAAGTTTATGGCATGTTTTTTGTATCTGTCAAAAGGTCCTGTTGGTTTTCAAAACTACTGGTCCTACACAAAATCAGTCTGTCTTGGATCTTGAACGAAACAACATTAATTTTCGACACTGTTATAAGAATTTTTTACCAATTTCATTGACTTGAATTCGAAAAAAATATGTCTGACAAAATTACAGTATAAATTCCGGCTGCAATAAAATAATTCATTGCAATATTTTTATAGCAATAAATACTAGTTACCATAAAACGTCTACTATATATCACAGTCATCTGGAGAGTCTGTAACCAAAGTTAATATTGAATGATATATATCACATGAAAAACCTGACAACAATATTTGCACTACAAATGCATATTTGCATTGACCACCACAAAAAATTATTCAACCAGTTATAAATTGAATTTTGTTGACAGGTTCTCATAATTAATAACATACAATAAAACACTATCTTGAACCAAATAGAAACAGATTGAAAGGTAACCTTCCTCAAGATTCATCAATTTTTAAAAAGCGATCAAGGTTCTGTTTGAGTTTTCAAACAGGCATTTAGCAGAAACTACAATATATGCAAAAAAATGTGTTGGATACCGTACATCAATGCTTGATTTTAAACTGCAAACCATGCCAGAACATCTGTATAGACTCCTAAGCTTATCTAACCCCAAACCTTAACTCTTAAATTCAAAATATCACATCATGTGTTTTCAGTAATTCAAAACGACAAGACAACCAACCATATACATGTAACATTTCCAACAGTGAGTTGACATGATAACATCCAGATGTGTACACTCTAGACATGTAATATTGTTAATCATTAAATTTTCACCACTAGAATTGTACTAGATTTCATAATTCGAAGGTTATTGAAAGAACAACATTTTATGAAAGTCGATGTGTACAATCTCCACTGTTTTGATTTTCGCGCAAGTCTGGTTTATACAATGTACAGGACGTGAGTAATAGCCATGTGTACTCCCTATGATGATCTTCAATGTTAAGTCATAATTCAATGCCATGTCGATAGATATATTTTTTCCTTATTTTCTACACGATTTTATACGCAGAAAAACAAGCCTGGTGTGGTAATACGTACTTGTGTACGAGGTGAAACAACTCACTGGGTGGGTGCACGCGTGACGTCGTGAGCCATATGCGACAGTTTCCGGTAAAAGTAAAACGCATTTGGAGTTTGATTGCATTGTTATTAAACAACATCTGTGGAAAAATATCTGCGTCATTCTATCAACGAATGTGCTGGAAATGAATCGTGTAGTATTATCTATGAATACAGGTACAGACAGTGAACCCACGAGAGAATATTTTACAAACGTTCTCCATTTTGAAACGCCCCTTGCTTCCCAACTGACATTTAAAGAATGTTGTTTTAAATAAACAACTGTCCGCGAAAAAGGCTAGAAACACGGAAATATGGCGTAATATCAATAAGTGTGCTGCAATTACAAGGAAACTGTACAATGTAAAGCGAGATATTCGTTCAATGAAAACAATAAACAAAGATGTCGTCATGGTCAGACATGATTGCGATCGCGTGACACTAACCAAACAAAAGCATCGGTAAAACTGTAAATAGTTTGACACGAGGGACTTGTCCGCGGTATGAAATCTCACTAGAGATTATTTTCTACCAATGTTATAGATCAAATGAACGCATAGAAGAAGAAAAAAAATATAAATACCTGGTTCTGGTGTCGGTGTCGTTGACACTGCTGGGGACGATGTTGTGTTTGTCGACGCAGAGTTCACAACCACCCCGAAAGAAAAAGTAACGAATACCACCAGTAAACTGATATGTGTATATCCCATCGCGGCCAATAAATATATAATTAGATAGAAGGCCAAAACGGTAAAAAATCAGTAAAACAAAAAACTTCAGTAAGAATCTCTATCCCTATATGTATTTCCAACGTGACTCACTGTCTGTATGTGAATAGAGATGTTTTGCCTGATCACTCGCGTACTGATATTGAACTGCATTAGTATTATTTTTGCAAATAATTCACGCCAGATGAAGTGCATTGCAGATAATTTTTCTATACATCATGCTTCTATGTGAATTTTTATATTAATAAATCATATACAACAAATTATAGTGTAGGTCCTTATTTTAATACTGCGGATGAATATACTACCTACGTGGTGCATGAACTCGTTCAGTGACGTATTAGGTCATGTCATAGGGAACGTCCGATTAATGATTGACCGACTAACATAGTTTATTTAATATTGATCGCCCGGTTTAACTGCTCATGCAATATTTGAGAGTCGGTTACTCCACAACTTATGTAGTATTGTGAGCTACGCCCAATATTATTTTATTTTTCATAAATGACTTTTTTGTATCCTTTAATTTATGGCAACGTGTTACTCAAAAATATTAAATGATGTAGTTTTATTATGACTTTTAAGTTTACAAAATTTGAAGAAATTCGCATAATATCATTATCATTGTACATGAATATTAAATCCATTTGTAATGATGCAAATTACCATGGACTAATAGATTCTCGTGAAATTAATAAACATTGATGTAAAACTAAAAAAAATAGTTCAGTGGAAAAATGAAATACTAGTATATGATGACAATAAAAGAAAGAAGAACGGAAAAAATAAAGTAAAAAACAAAAAACTTAGTTAAGAGGATTATTTGACAAACACTGAAAATATTGAACTCCAGTAATTAATCAATTAGTAAGTTTCGTCTAAGTAATCATTCACTGAGAATTCAAACAGGTCGCCATAGTCAGTTGTCAGCAAATAAAACGGTACTGTAAATTACTTTATATTAGCTGGATTAAATTTTTGCTGAAAGACTTTTTTGGGTGATTTGTATGGAATTTATTTTCACTGAATTTTGACGAGTTGAGTGTAAAATATAGGGAAAAAGTTGTATTCCGTCGCTGGATTTTATTTTCACAGTCAGCGAAAACAGCAATAATCAATTCGAAGCGAAATTAAGGTATTTTAAGGTACGTCTTCTCCAAGGCGATTGGCACGAGAAGGCGCCGTCCGATCTGAATGAAACGTTTTGAAGTCAGTCGTATGTAGCCCACCAAACAACAACAACGTCTCTCTTACGAACAAATGAAATAATTTAGCGATTTCTTCACAGAATAATTCTTAGCAAAATATAGAAACATCACATAGAAATATTCATTCTCTACTTGTCTATTGTCTATTTTATGTTGGAGTGAGTTCTACATATGATTTTATTGAAGTTGCGTTCAAAATATCAATTTCATACTGCGCATGCACACACACAGTGATTTCTCGAAATGCTTACTAATTCGGTAACTTGTCACTGGTAAAAGTTATTGGAAACATTTTGAGCAATATTACTAGAGTGAAATATCAACGTGCTTCTGCATTTTTCATGAATTTCGTAACTTGCTATAATCACGTTACATAAAACTTGAAAACCTGTGGAGTCTGATAAAAAAAACGTGTCTCAAAAAACACTTTTACATCAGTTTTTTGACTATTTTTTCAGCTCGTAAAAATAGAATCAGCCAATTTAGAACTATCATGTTTGCTATAGGAAAACATTATAGCACAATTTTACTAAAAAGACGAGTTTTCATTGCTCGTGAATATTAATTTATGCAAATGCAACCGATCATGTCATGCAACTCCCCCGGTCTTCTCCGTGACACAAATTAGATTGAAGATGAATCGCATTTTATGATGTCTTGCCCTGTTTGTACCCAACATATAAACATTGGTGTCTTCCAAATTCTTGGATTTTCCGCCATTTTTATTTTTTATTTTTTTTTTATTTTTTTGTTTTTTTGCTTTGTCATGTCACTTTTAGTATTTTTTTGTCTTGTTTCGTTTTGTGCATTGTATCCATTATCATCCATTCAAATGGATGTTAAGTGATTAAATAAAATAAATAAACATTTTGAATTGCAAAATGTTGACAGGTTTAGTTCATTTTACCATTGCTTACTGTTATGTCCAAAATATACATCTCAGTTTAATCATTGTAAGCCTGAAACCATGCATGTTTGGTGATCACGCGTCCCTTTAGTAATCACAGCCAGTATCGCTATAGTTTACGATAATAATAGTTCAATGATTCAACGATGAATTAGTCTGTACTAGTATTTTCTATGTTTGAGGGCGCTATTACCGTTGTTATAAATTTCCCTTTTTCAAGTGGAGCTGTATTTGTTTCGCCTCCGGAATGATAGTTTCTGTGTGAGCGCCGTCAGCGCCGTTCTGTACCCTCGATACTCAAACAGAGCTTGTGGCGCTCACATATAAACGAACACTCCGGGGGTGGGACGAATGTCGATAGCAGCAATAACAAATCAGCTCCTAAAACTGACAAGCGAATTTGTGAACTTCGTGAAATCAAATAAATTGACGATGATCATCACTTTAATGATGTTCTGAATACTTTACAATATAGTTACAACAGAAGATGTAACACTTTGAAACAACATCCAATTCTTTCCTCTCGACAACAAACTAAAACACGTTAACATTTCAGCACTCGTTCTCTTCCTTGCCCATTGAATAGAATACTATCGTAAAGAAAGTTCCTTTTTGGTATATACACGACAATACTGATTTGGTTAGAAAAAAGTTAAAATGTCAGCAGAAAATGTCAAAGAAATGGATGGTGAAATAATACAGTTACTATGAATTTCATAATGAAATAACATATCTACTCTGAAAGAAACTGTTCTTGTATTTCACAGGCTGCAAAAATGTAGTTCTCTCCGGCCTCCCTTTCTTACAGTTTTCCAAGCTTTTTCCTCTTGCTCACGATGACCTCCCGACCTCTTCCAATCATTTACCGACTTTACCTTCCACCAACGGCCCTTCCCAGCAACCACTTGTTTACCGGATCTCTCACTCACTTTACACTTTTCCCAGTCTACGAGCTGTCTCGGGAAAATCCCCCCAGATTTCGAAAAAAATCTTGTTAACTATTGCAGTAGACCACAATTCAGAAGGGAACATTCATGATATACTAGACATTCCGAATACATTGTTTTGATTTTCTGGCGATTTGTATACGGAATGGGTTCTGTTTTTGCTCACTACGTAATGGTGTACCACAAACACGGAGCAAATACAATTAACACAAGACGTTGAAAGATGTCATTGTGAATATTGTCGGCAATGAGTAAATGGCTTAATGACGTCAATATATACTTATAGATAGATTAGCAATGGCAATCCATCTTCTTAATACACCAACTACATGTCCATGCAGATAAAACAGGTATTCAAGATTCAATGGACTACTATATTTTTCCCCTAAGAAACAGGCATGCTGATTTTTTCTCCCTGTTATTGATATATCTCTGCAGGATTTTCCCCCATAATTTTACTTTTATTTTTCAAATCTGCCACCTCATGCCAGAGTTTCTATTTGTCCATATGCATTTTACTTAGTATTTATTTAAGGTAGAAGCCTACTAATATTTTTTGAGAAATTTGGTCATAAATCACATGACAATGTTCATTGGTTTATTATGTAAAATCATGGAGCTATTGTCCCATGGCACCATGAAATAGCATTCTATTGTGTGTTACAGTGACCTATTTTGAGAAACTTGTACTACATTTTTTCAAAAATAGCTATTTTTAGAACAATTCCATAGAGCGCAATGTTAAACAAAAATTGCATTTTTCAACACTTTTTAAAACCCAGATTTTTGAAAAAATTCAGGAAAACAAAAAGTAGGCCATCATTAACAATATATTATTTTTTCAGCCTATGTCACCAGCCTACAATTTGAGATATGGCATAATATCTCTGCCATAGGAACCTATGGTAAAAGCACTATAATACTGCCAAAATGGCCGCTATCCACTTAAATACAACCATGATTTTCTCGAAAATTAACCTGGTGACCCCCATTTTTTTCAAAGTCAATATTCTTATATTGCCTGGAAGTACAATATATTAAAAAATTAAGAAATTCTGGGGTTTTGAAATCATGAGTAGGCTTCTACGTTAATCTATAGCTGTGGTTAGGATACTAATTGTCAATACCACAAGCTATGACAATAGAACTTAAATATTGTAGAATACTTTACGCTTGGAATTTATTTTCGCTATTTTCGCTGAAGGGATGATTCCGTGAAAATGAAATCCAGCGAATATACTTTTTTTCCTATATTTCACATTAAACTCATCAAAAATCAGTGAAAATAAATTTCATACCAAACACCCAAAAAGCTTTTTCAGTGAAAATTAATTCCAGCGAAAATAAAGTATTCCACTTCCTTGGCTTCTACTATTACTACCTACTCCATATATCAATGAGTTACAAACTGTAAAAGTATCATATAATACATTTTATATCACCAAAACGTGTTTATCAATCAAAAAATTGCATTTATTTCATACTGGACAATTAAAATAAGACTTATTAGACCAAGATAACAAGTTCCCAATCATTTTTCCCCCCAAACCCAAAAATAAAATCTGTTATCAATCCCTATCTATTGAAAATGGCATTCCATTCACAGAAAATAGATAATTTTCACAAGTTTTTCATTAAAATAGTGAAGAATTAACTCAGATTGAATTAATTCAAAAAATGTCATTTCAGTTTGATGTCTGCTGTTGTATGTCATGTGACCCTAAGCAATCAAGTGATAATTAGTCACTCTGATCACAAACATCTCACATTTTCACACAAGTGATAATTAGTCACTCTGATCACAAACTGTATTGAGTGTGTACTGTATATGAGAGATACAATAGGGGACATCTCACATTTTCACACAAGTGATAATTAGTCACTCTGATCACAAACTGTATAGAATGTGTACTGTTTATGAGAGATACAATAGGGGACATCTCACATTTTCACACAAGTGATAATTAGTCACTCTGATCACAAACTGTATAGAGTGTGTACTGTATATGAGAGATACAATAGGGGACATCTCACATTTTCACACAAGTGATAATTAGTCACTCTGATCACAAACTGTATAGAATGTGTACTGTATATGAGAGATACAATAGGAGACATCTCACATTTTCACACAAGTGATAATTAGTCACTCTGATCACAAACTGTATAGAGTGTGTACTGTTTATGAGAGATACAATAGGGGACATCTCACATTTTCACACAAGTGATAATTAGTCACTCTGATCACAAACTGTATTGAATGTGTACTGTATATGAGAGATACAATAGGGGACATCTCACATTTTCACACAAGTGATAATTAGTCACTGATCACAAACTGTATAGAGTGTGTACTGTATATGAGAGATACAATAGGGGACATCTCACATTTTCACACAAGTGATAATTAGTCACTCTGATCACAAACTGTATAGAATGTGTACTGTATATGAGAGATACAATAGGAGACATCTCACATTTTCACACAAGTGATAATTAGTCACTCTGATCACAAACTGTATTGAATGTGTACTGTATATGAGAGATACAATAGGGGACATCTCACATTTTCACACAAGTGATAATTAGTCACTGATCACAAACTGTATAGAGTGTGTACTGTATATGAGAGATACAATAGGGGACATCTCACATTTTCACACAAGTGATAATTAGTCACTCTGATCACAAACTGTATAGAATGTGTACTGTATATGAGAGATACAATAGGAGACATCTCACATTTTCACTTCACACAAGTGATAATTAGTCACTCTGATCACAAACTGTATAGAGTGTGTACTGTTTATGAGAGATACAATAGGGGACATCTCACATTTTCACACAAGTGATAATTAGTCACTGATCACAAAGTGTATAGAGTGTGTACTGTATATGAGAGATACAATAGGGAACATCTCACATTTTCACACAAGTGATAATTAGTCACTCTGATCACAAACTGTATAGAATGTGTACTGTATATGAGAGATACAATAGGGGACATCTCACATTTTCACACAAGTGATAATTAGTCACTCTGATCACAAACTGTATAGAGTGTGTACTGTATATGAGAGATACAATAGGAGACATCTCACATTTTCACACAAGTGATAATTAGTCACTCTGATCACAAACTGTATAGAGTGTGTACTGTATATGAGAGATACAATAGGGGACATCTCACATTTTCACACAAGTGATAATTAGTCACTCTGATCACAAACTGTATTGAATGTGTACTGTATATGAGAGATACAATAGGGGACATCTCACATTTTCACACAAGTGATAATTAGTCACTGATCACAAACTGTATAGAGTGTGTACTGTATATGAGAGATACAATAGGGGACATCTCACATTTTCACACAAGTGATAATTAGTCACTCTGATCACAAACTGTATTGAGTGTGTACTGTATATGAGAGATACAATAGGGGACATCTCACATTTTCACACAAGTGATAATTAGTCACTCTGATCACAAACTGTATAGAATGTGTACTGTATATGAGAGATACAATAGGAGACATCTCACATTTTCACACAAGTGATAATTAGTCACTCTGATCACAATCTGTATAGAGTGTGTACTGTTTATGAGAGATACAATAGGGGACATCTCACATTTTCACACAAGTGATAATTAGTCACTCTGATCACAAACTGTATTGAATGTGTACTGTATATGAGAGATACAATAGGGGACATCTCACATTTTCACACAAGTGATAATTAGTCACTGATCACAAACTGTATTGAGTGTGTACTGTATATGAGAGATACAATAGGGGACATCTCACATTTTCACACAAGTGATAATTAGTCACTCTGATCACAAACTGTATTGAGTGTGTACTGTATATGAGAGATACAATAGGGGATATCTCACATTTTCACACAAGTGATAATTAGTCACTCTGATCACAAACTGTATAGAATGTGTACTGTATATGAGAGATACAATAGGGGACATCTCACATTTTCACACAAGTGATAATTAGTCACTCTGATCACAAACTGTATAGAGTGTGTACTGTATATGAGAGATACAATAGGGGACATCTCACATTTTCACACAAGTGATAATTAGTCACTCTGATCACAAACTGTATTGAATGTGTACTGTATATGAGAGATACAATAGGGGACATCTCACATTTTCACACAAGTGATAATTAGTCACTCTGATCACAAACTGTATAGAATGTGTACTGTATATGAGAGATACAATAGGAGACATCTCACATTTTCACACAAGTGATAATTAGTCACTCTGATCACAAACTGTATAGAGTGTGTACTGTTTATGAGAGATACAATAGGGGACATCTCACATTTTCACACAAGTGATAATTAGTCACTCTGATCACAAACTGTATTGAATGTGTACTGTATATGAGAGATACAATAGGGGACATCTCACATTTTCACACAAGTGATAATTAGTCACTGATCACAAACTGTATAGAGTGTGTACTGTATATGAGAGATACAATAGGGGACATCTCACATTTTCACACAAGTGATAATTAGTCACTCTGATCACAAACTGTATTGAGTGTGTACTGTATATGAGAGATACAATAGGGGACATCTCACATTTTCACACAAGTGATAATTAGTCACTCTGATCACAAACTGTATAGAATGTGTACTGTATATGAGAGATACAATAGGGGACATCTCACATTTTCACACAAGTGATAATTAGTCACTCTGATCACAAACTGTATAGAATGTGTACTGTATATGAGAGATACAATAGGGGACATCTCACATTTTCACACAAGTGATAATTAGTCACTCTGATCACAAACTGTATAGAGTGTGTACTGTATATGAGAGATACAATAGGGGACATCTCACATTTTCACACAAGTGATAATTAGTCACTCTGATCACAAACTGTATAGAATGTGTACTGTATATGAGAGATACAATAGGGGACATCTCACATTTTCACACAAGTGATAATTAGTCACTCTGATCACAAACTGTATAGAGTGTGTACTGTATATGAGAGATACAATAGGGGACATCTCACATTTTCACACAAGTGATAATTAGTCACTCTGATCACAAACTGTATAGAGTGTGTACTGTATATGCGAGATACAATAGGGGACATCTCACATTTTCACACAAGTGATAATTAGTCACTCTGATCACAAACTGTATAGAATGTGTACTGTATATGAGAGATACAATAGGGGACATCTCACATTTTCACACAAGTGATAATTAGTCACTCTGATCACAAACTGTATAGAATGTGTACTGTATATGAGAGATACAATAGGGGACATCTCACATTTTCACACAAGTGATAATTAGTCACTTTGATCACAAACTGTATAGAGTGTGTACTGTATATGAGAGATACAATAGGGGACATCTCACATTTTCACACAAGTGATAATTAGTCACTCTGATCACAAACTGTATAGAAGGTGTACTGTATATGAGAGATACAATAGGGGACATCTCACATTTTCACACAAGTGATAATTAGTCACTCTGATCACAAACTGTATAGAGTGTGTACTGTTTATGAGAGATACAATAGGGGACATCTCACATTTTCACACAAGTGATAATTAGTCACTTTGATCACAAACTGTATAGAGTGTGTACTGTATATGAGAGATACAATAGGGGACATCTCACATTTTCACACAAGTGATAATTAGTCACTCTGATCACAAACTGTATAGAATGTGTACTGTATATGAGAGATACAATAGGGGACATCTCACATTTTCACACAAGTGATAAATAGTCACTCTGATCACAAACTGTATAGAGTGTGTACTGTTTATGAGAGATACAATAGGGGACATCTCACATTTTCACACAAGAATGATCAGTGAGCCTATTTATTTTTTTGGCTCATCATTGAATTGACAACCAAAAAATTATATTGATAAATTATACATGAAGAATGTATGAAAACTACCATGTTTTGATAACTTATTCCATGTTCTACTAAACCACCCCACACTTGTCACCTTCTGAGGCATGCATATCATCAAAATCACACAGGACACACATTAGCTGGCGAAGATGAGGCATGTATAGTCCAATTCATTTCTTTTGCATCCTCTGCAACATTTTTAATGAATACTAGCAAACTAATTTGCTGGTGTTTTGTCTAAATTAAAAATTCAAATAAAAAAAAGAAATCTTTGGTGGGGAACTGAACATTCATGGGAGCATACAACTCATAAATAAATCACATTTTCTGCGTATCTGTAAATATTTTTTAATTTTAAAACTTGTATTAAAAATGTAATAATGCATTTCCTTGTGGTTTACTCATAATTTCCTACATTTAAAAAAATCAAACGCATATTTTATTAACTCTTACACAATTCATGAATTTAAAACAACAAAATAATTTAAATTTTTTTGAAACTGTAAATTGTTTCAAAAGTGCACGTTTTTTTTCTGCAACAATACCATGATTTTCCTGCTCAGATCCCAGGAATTAATAGACATTATTTGTAAAATATAATTTAAACAAACTGTCAAAACACTATCACATGATAAACAAAAACAGTTGTGAATTCAAGCAAAAAGACCCAGGAAAGTACTCAAGGTACTCATTTGGACGGATTCAACTCTTGCAAGGTTCAGCACACGATGCAGTAAAAGTCATCTTTTTTTAACACTAAACCACGGCAAAATGAAACTAAAACTAATCTTTTCAAAGAAAAAGTGCTGGACCTACTTTATGCTAATGATCATCTCACACTACATTCCCGGAATTTAATGTACAGTAATTTTTCTGGCATCTCCCTGGCAGGATGAGCTGGACAGAGTACAGTCATTGTAACTACAGCAGGCAGAAATCGTTCATACATCATACACCATGTATTTCTAAGTTCTAAGAATGAATCTTCTTCTGTCAATGATAAGTTTCTTTCACTCTCCAATCATCCAATAAGAAACCAGCATTTAGATCACTTAGGCACAGGACTGCTCTGTGTTTGACCATATAAGGAAAATCAATCACAAAAACAACATGAATGCATTCAGATGAAATGAAAACTGAATTCCTGTAAGTTACAACTTTTCTATGAAATCACTTTCTGTTTGAATACTGCTTGAACATTACTTCTTCAGGTAGATATTTGTTTTCTATGTCGTCACTTCCTGTCTGTCTATTTTGTTGAATGGATTGCATGGTGGAACAAGTGTCACCATCTTCGACATGTGTGATAGCCGTTTGTGTGGAGATGAATTGGCTGGTATTGGTAATCTCCTGAAAAAAACAAACAAAACAATATATTTGAGACACATAATGTATTGTTGCTACATAATTTTATAGTTTGAATATGTATCTACAAATGTATATTCATGGCATTCACTGTGACTTCCTCCCAGTAAAATTGACAATGATTCTGTGTCCTTAAAAAAAGTCACTGTGACTGTCTGTCTTAAAGTTGCATTGTTGCAATGTGGTGATTAGGATTCTGAAAACTCAACACCAACCAAAGCTACGGAACTGCTTTGTGATGTTCGGGTATTGGCAAAGGAATACCGGCTGTAGCAGTTGTATTCATTACAGTACACATATTATCAATACGTCAAAGGTTTCATATATAATTTTGACGAAATTATATCGTTAAGAGCCCCAGTAAAAGTCACTGCGACTCTGTTCCTAGAGACACTGTGAAATAAAACTTTTTTTTTTATATTTTGCCAATAGAAAGATGCTACATAATGATGTGTGATGCTTACGCATGAACTCTTGCTGTACTCTGGGGAGGAGGAGTTGGCATTTCACTGTTGGCAGGAATTCGACTTTCCCAATGTGTACATCCAGCATAACCAGGAATGTTTGGACGACTGGAAAAAACAAACAATTATTAGAAAAGAATGCAATTGCAGATAAGAATATTATGATGTTATTACGAGGATAGCTCAAAGTATGCACGAAGGCAGTACAGCGAGAGTATCGACTGACGTGCAGTGGAGGTCGATGCAACGGCGTACTGTCTGAGTGTATACTTTTAGGTATTCTCGTAATAACCTTATTATTATACATCTTTTCCTTCCAAGGATACATCATGGGAATGCCGAAATCCAAAAAGTTTAGAACAAAATGAGCGAACTTCTTTGTGTGAAGTATGGTCAAACTCTTGTGGCAGCCATGTTTGTTTTTATTATTAGAGGATGCTTACGTGCGTAATCAATTCATATTAAAAATACGCATTTCCCTATATGGTTGGATGAAAATACCCTGCAAAGTACCACAAAATTAAGACACGCTGTAACTTATAGTGTTATGGTGACAGATGTATAATAAATATTATTATTGTGAAATACTTTATTTGAGCTGAAATTGATTTTCGCTAAAAAGACAATTTGGGTGATTTTTATGACATTTATTTTCACTGATTTTTGATGAGTTCAATGTAAAATATAGGAATGTATGTTATAAATAAAATAGGAGTCAGTTTGACACCTTCACACTTATTTTTTTATATATACTGGTACAATGTATACTGGTGTTAATATTTTCTTGATCCAAATCATTCTTTAATTCATGTTTTCAAAAACAATATTTAATAAATGTTAAATTAAACTGCATAATTTTTAATAAATGTTAAATTAAACTGCATAATTTTTAATAAATGTTAAATTAAACTGCATAATTTTTAATAAATGTTAAATTAAACTGCATAATTTTTAATAAATGTTAAATTAAACTGCATAATTTTTAATAAATGTTAAATTAAACTGCATAATTTTTAATAAATGTTAAATTAAACTGCATAATTCTTAATAAATGTTAAATTAAACTGCATAATATTTAATAAATGTTAAATTAAACTGCATAATTTTTAATAAATGTTAAATTAAACTGCATAATATTTAATAAATGTTAAATTAAACTGCATAATTTTTAATAAATGTTAAATTAAACTGCATAATATTTAATAAATGTTAAATTAAACTGCATATTTTTAATAAATGTTAAATTAAACTGCATAATTTTTAATAATGTTAAATTAAACTGCATAATTTTTAATAAATGTTAAATTAAACTGCATAATTTTTAATAATGTTAAATTAAACTGCATAATATTTAATAAATGTTAAATTAAACTGCATAATTTTTAATAAATGTTAAATTAAACTGCATAATTTTTAATAAATGTTAAATTAAACTGCATAATTTTTAATAATGTTAAATTAAACTGCATAATATTTAATAAATGTTAAATTAAACTGCATAATATTTAATAAATGTTAAATTAAACTGCATAATTTTTAATAAATGTTAAATTAAACTGCATAATTTTTAATAAATGTTAAATTAAACTGCATAATTTTTAATAAATGTTAAATTAAACTGCATAATATTTAATAAATGTGAAATTAAACTGCATATTTTTAATAAATGTTAAATTAAACTGCATAATATTTAATAAATGTTAAATTAAACTGCATAATTTTTAATAAATGTTAAATTAAACTGCATAATTTTTAATAAATGTTAAATTAAACTGCATAATATTTAATAAATGTTAAATTAAACTGCATAATTTTTAATAAATGTTAAATTAAACTGCATAATTTTTAATAAATGTTAAATTAAACTGCATATTTTTCAATAAATGTTAAATTAAACTGCATAATTTTTAATAAATGTTAAATTAAACTGCATAATTTTTAATAAATGTTAAATTAAACTACATAATTTTTAATAAATGTTAAATTAAACTGCATAATTTTTAATAAATGTTAAATTAAACTGCATAATTTTTAATAAATGTTAAATTAAACTGCATAATATTTAATAAATGTTAAATTAAACTGCATATTTTTAATAAATGTTAAATTAAACTGCATAATATTTAATAAATGTTAAATTAAACTGCATAATTTTTAATAAATGTTAAATTAAACTGCATAATATTTAATAAATGTTAAATTAAACTGCATAATTTTTAATAAATGTTAAATTAAACTGCATAATTTTTAATAAATGTTAAATTAAACTGCATAATTTTTAATAAATGTTAAATTAAACTGCATATTTTTTTTATTTTCTGGGACAGGAAGCAAAACATTATTTTGGTCTTATATGTTTTAAATAACTGGAATTTTTCACTCTAGATTTTAGCCTAGCTAGATATAAATGCCACTGAGCCTTCTCTTGATGACTTACTGTGCAGTCTCAGAGTACCAAGGTTGGTTTGTTCTAAGTACTGTAGTTGGTAAAAAGAACTTCTTAGGATCATCTTTTTCCTGTGGATCATCACCACCTATGCTACCACAGTATCCTGGAATTTGGTCCACTTTCCTACTATGGCTGCAGCTGTAAGTTAAAATATGTTTATTGTTAGAAATTAACTTCTAGAAACTTAGGGTGGGAAGATAGTAGAAAAAATGTGCAAATTAATTTTTAAACTTTACTTAATTTTGAATTTGTTTTCCGCTAATATGTTTGGGATTTTGTGAAATTGCTCAAAGCATCAATGACGTAAAATTAATGTCAGTAAAAATTATCTGTTGTACAGTATTGTACTGTATTTTTATTGAAACATAAAATAAACCTTTAAAATAATATGCTTGATAAAACTCACAATTCTATTGGTTTCTGTAAATGATAGCCATTTCTTAATTGGAACCAGTCCCAAGACCTGCCTAAATTCTGAAATAAAAATAAATATCATTAATACAAGTTTAGAATTCTTGCATGACAATTTAACAAATTACAAAATTTGTATTTGTTGATATTTATTATGGCTACAAAGAGCCTCAAAATTATTTTAAAAGTATTGTGTCAATAATAATGTTTTTTATAGTCAGTATAATTTCATGGGTTTCTCATAATTGAATTGTCATATATTTGTGTGAAAACATTTACTCCTAGCATGAAGGTATTATACCTCCATGCCCCTAGTATCTTCTAATCTTTATGGACTGGATACAACTTTTGTGGCATGAGGTCTGTGATGGAAGCACCCAAGCTTGCAAGAGTATGTAAGCTATCCAACTGACGGCAGCAAAAGCTGTTTCCAGTCCATAAAGTTTTTAACATAAACTTTAAGGGTGTAATTACAATTTTACCATGGTATGTTCTCAAACACATGACGTAATTTAGAATTGACGCATTTTGTATGATGAAAGCCAGGCCAGCCGGGTGTGATACAGGAATTTTTTTTGTCCTGATGTGAGGGCGCACTTCCCATAGCGTTAAAGGGCTGGGCAATATGAGGTACATGGGTACATTAGCATTGTCAACTTTTTGTCAAAATCAATGTTTGATTCTATGTAGACTCAATAACCATAGTACCAGGAAGGATGCACCAAATTAAAATTAGTCTATAATGTGTATGTCGATTTTGTTTTGTAAACATGCTTCCCTCCATAAAATGGTAAAACATGTTGATATGCTCAACTTATTATTTTACATTAATTGAAATATTAATTTTTGATCAATGTCTGTGTTAGCAAAATTCAAAAAAGATACAAATTAGCAAAAGTTTTCCAAGTTATCAATAATTAAAAACATTAGTTGAATTTCAATTTTCACTTAGATGTTGAAGATCATTAACTTTTATCAAATGTCTCATGTTAAGGAAAGTTGTAGCAGGAAACATTATCTTAGTTGACCTTTGACCTTCCAATTATGAAGTCATGAATATTTATGGCATAAAAATTGAATGTTTTCACAGTTTTACAGTTCATACATGTAATTTTTTTTTTGCAACAGGTCATTACCCCTAATTGGAAATGGAATCAACCGTAACAGGTCAAATTTCTTGATACCTATCGCTTTCATGTAGAGTCTCGCTGGGGTGGAATTATCATTACATGATTGTCAGACAATAATAAAGGTCTCTTAGATACGCAGCAATAATAAACATGATAATGTATCACAAACGCACCTGCCACGGTTCTGCTTCAGCTGCATATCGTTTGTTAATCGTAAACCGATGAGACACCATATCTGGTTGACGTTCTAATGTTGCCTGTGGTGGTTTCACTTTTGGTGCCAGCATCGAGTCCCAGTCAACATCGTCATAAGCCCTGTAAGATTTTTTTTCAATAATTATTTATTACCAGTTCTTAATAAAAAGTGTGTTATAATATTGTCGCTGTAATAAAATGATAAACAACCAGACATAATTTTCATATAATATAGACTAATAATTCTTTGAGAAATAATAATTTCAAATGCTTAGATAAACCTATACAAGACTGTACATTTCTTTTCAATTTCAATCAATACAGCATTATGAAATAACATTGAAAACTATAAAAGAAATTTTAAAGACACAAAAGAGAAAGTCTTTGCGAACAAAAAACATTATTTCATAGTTACAGACATAAAGTACATAACAGATAATGACCATTCTAATTATCTGTGGTTTTTACTCAAAAGAAAATGCCATGGATACTATTCAAAACATAATTTAGATGATGATATAGAAATCTCAAATTTTCAAACATCATCATTTCTAGGTATAAATAATCAGTGTTTTTATTCTAAGTACAAATGCTATATGTTGATCATATCAGTAGATGTAGTAATTATTTTAGCCAATTATTTTTCGTTTATTTTTTTATACACATATCCATTTGGATACACATATCCAAAAATGATCTTTGTGATACAGAATGAGTAAAAGCATTTTTCAGGTCATTTGACCTATACACTTGTTCATTAAGAGCACACAAACAGCCACATCTAATTTTCTTGTTTTTACATGGATTAAAAATATATGAACAAATCTACAGAAATAACAATAACACCACCACTATTCAGGGTAGACATTTATTCCTGACATATATTTTATCTACATCACTGTAAGGTAAAAATCAGAGGAGGAATCATATGTGTGGGGACCTTTTTTTGAATGGAGAGTATTTTCCATCATTACCCATCATGTTGTGTTAGGAGTGACATCCAGTGTACATGTTTAAAGTTGTGTTGTCTCTTATTTTAATTGGAAGGCCTTTGAAAATGTGTCAATTTGCTACATCAACCAATTAAAACAAGTGCGGCATTCGCGAGAAATCGATGCTCAGAGCCTAAGTCATTTTTAGTCTTGAGACTATAAATCCCATGATGCAATGCTGCTTAGTGCGCTGCTTCGGGTGAGTGCGCAGTCATGCGAACCAAGGAAGTACTACAATTTGCTGTCGGCCATTGTATTGTGCACGTCTTACAGGAAAATATAATCTGATTTGAAGTTCGCGTGCAACTGTAATAATGAAGAGAGGCAGGCCACCAGTTAATATAACTGATTCGGCAAAGAAAAGACGTGAAATCCAAATAAACAACCGACAAAGTCGAGTGCAAATTGGGAATCAATTTTATCGATGGAAGTCGTTACGGCTTTAGCTTGCAAGCCAGGGAAGGGGATGTCATTTTATCCCTTAGATATTCAGATATGATCAACAAACGTACTGCTGAAAACAGTTTCAAAATAACTGAAATGAATGTGTTGGAGGATGACAGATTACACTTTAAAGTCATTCAAAATATTTAAAATAAGATATGGTGAAAATGATGTACATACAGTCGCTTTAGCAATGAAAAATGTGGGGGGGGGGGTATACATACTTCATTTACTTCATGGGTAGTGCATTATAGATTATTTATAATACCATTTACAGTATATAGATACATTTTATGAGACAAATATAGTAATTGCAGTAGTCTGTTTGGTATTCAGCAAATATTAATAAAATATATGCTTGCCATATTAGGTATTAAACACTTTGAGTCAGTCACTGGAAACATAGTAGCAACTTGCACAATAAATCAATAATTTTATAGTTGCACCATGTCTAATTTATGGTCTGATGACTTTTCTTTCATTAGTAGTCATAGAAACCCTTTTATTATATCACCAAGAATAAGAATGTTGCAGAAATATCACAAAAGTTAATTTATTACCATGACAACAGCATTTTACGCATTACAATAAATTTCACAATGAATAATTTACTATCGACTATGGTAGCCATTTGGTGAAACCAATATTACAATAAACACAAACAGTGTTTAACAGATATTGTTTTATCCTGGCATTTAACAAGCAGAACAGTTAGCTATACAATAATTTTAAGAAGACTAAGGTCCCATTTATCATCTTCACAGAACCTAATTAAAAATTTACTACTAGTCATGGATGCAATAACTGCTGCCAATATTGACTTTATAACAAAACAAATTATTTGCTTTTAAACCAGGTGTCTGGCATGAGAGCCAAACTACTGCATGTGGGTCATGCATTGCTCTATCCTGGTCACAAATACAATATATATACAATTAGCATGAAGACTAACTCACCTCTGAGTGGATGATGTATACCTATATCTTAAAGCTAGTTTGTTCCTCCAGTCCTGGCCATCCTCTTGTAGTGACTGGCTTAATACATTTCTCTGAAAGGAAGATAGATTTGTATGTGACCAACAGCTTTAAGAATTCTGGATCAATTTGAAGATTACAGTATTTGCTCTATTACTGGTAGTGGTGCATCTGCCTTATAGATATTTTAATGTAATTTAAATAAATAAAAAACATAAATTCATAGACATGGGCAAGGTGTAAAATGTAATCAGCTATTTTATTCGTCCATAATTTGTACAAAGCTATTAATTTTTGTAAGCGTGTAAAACATTTTCCTAATCAAATGTCGTAATTTCAAATATTGATTCTTAAACTCAAACTATCCAAAATATTATAAAAACGTAAATTGTAATTATGAATTTGCTTTATCTGTAAAGTGTAAAAATCTATTTCTTTACTATAATTGGAATTTTCATTTTATTTCCTGTCAAAATGTAAAATGCTGTTTTTATTTCTTGTAACTTGTACCAGCTACCCCCCCCCCCATAGAAAGTACTGTTCTCACTAATTACTGTGAAACCATTTACTATTTTTATGTTTTGACCTATTTTAAGTTCATGAATTTGCCATGATAACAATGGGTCCTACCTTCATTTTACATGTTCATAGGAATTATATTCATCGGATTTTACTTTATCAGTGAAAATAGTGAAATAACATCCATTTACAAACAAATTAATCCATTTACAGTATTTAGACTGAAAGTTAGACTGAAACATTTAGAATGCTAGAATTATGTACAAATAACGTCTCTATGACATCTTGATGACTGACAATCAAACATTCACTTTTACAGACACCGCTCTCCCCCCTTAAAATAGTTTGTACGTGCAATGTAATAAAACACTCCTTTTTGAACACTAATATACACATCAACAATTGAAGTGTGTTGAACCTGTTGCAGCCTTTACAAAGATGTCAGACTTAATCAGGATCACCCTCATTCAATCATGCACAATAAATGTCTTCTTTTGATAGTGCATTATTCATACGTAATGACCTGTACTGTACGTAATAATGCCACATAATATCACTGTGTATACCAAGTAGGCGTTATAATGTAAAAGTTACAGCAACAGCTGTACTTTGATAGTGCATTATGGGAAAAAAAAACGCAGATCTTATATTAAGCAGCTTACAGAATAATAACATATTAAAATGAAATATTGAAACTGGTGTGCATTTTTGTTTCTCATATGAATAATTGTTGGCATGCAAGCAGGTTAAGTGCCAGTGGCGAAAAACTCAAATATTATGGTGTTACCCTAACTTACAGATACAAATGTACAAAAAGGAACAAATTTCAATTCCATTGTTATTTGTCTCCAAGACTGAGTTTGAGGTGATGAAAAAAAATGTTGAATGATGAATAACTTATTTTTATTAAAAAGGGGTTTTAAGTTTAATTAATATGTACTCTATGTTAATGTTTTTACAAGTAAGTACCAATCCACAAAGGGAAACAAGCACCATGGTTTTGTCACCTTTGAAATCAACACAGATGCCTTTATTTCAAAATAATGACACATTGAACATGAACATGGTAGTTAAGGTAGCGGGACTATTATTTGCATACTTGTTTTCATCTTCTAATTGTGACCAAACTACTACAAATAGACCCGGGAAAGTATATATTTTTAGAATCGCCAGTCTTCAAGCTTTTCACAAGTGTATTTTGCATGCCCGTATCTGCATTCTACGACACGTTACTCAACTAAAAGTGAAAAATTACTTTTTCTGTAAAAAAAATAATTACGCATTTATGCTGGCGATAAGAAGTATTTTTTTTCACTTTTCCTAGTTGTTCAATAGTCTGGTAAATTGAATGTGTCTGGTCAGTTTTATTCAAGCAATGCATTTTAAAAAATAGTGTGCTGAATTTCAATTACTGTTTTAGTCGCATTGCCCCCAACTCAAACCACAACTCGTTGGTAAATAATCGATGAAATAGTTTGTCTGGACACATTCAAGTTCCTCTCATTGTCACCTTAAAGCTGTGAAAATTTGGTGTTAATCCGACGACAATAAGTATACGTTATTTTTTGTTAAAGACCTTGTATTTTGAAAAAACATAAACTCCTAGAAAACGTCCATGAAGTAACAGCAAAGATTGTCAAGCTTGTTTATCGGCACAATCAATTTGTTTTCCCATCAAGGTCTGTTTTACCATGTGTAGGGACATCCAAATGTGTAAGGCTATTGGAAACCAAAAAAATAAAGGAATGGGGCAGCTATAATTGGATAAATTCGGCATATGAAAACACCAAAATCAATGATTTTTTTCAGTGGCTGTGTGACCTTGTGTCTGACACATTCATATGCAAATGACTAATCTGTGAAACAAACAGGGGTGGAGACAAACCACTCAAATGTTTGGAAACACTCATTGTGTGTCAGATAGCTACTGATAACACATCCTAACATTGCTTTGTCTTGAGTTTATCTTTGAAACTTATAGGCACACAGAGTAAACCTGTGTTGTTGATTTTGGAAAACACTACTGAGGCTGCCTTGCTTCCCTTCAGAAAATCCACATTTTAACCAACTTACATGACATTCTATGTTATGTTGACTTTATCATATGAAAGTTTATAGTGCATTTCATCAATTAATAAATAAATGTGAAAATCGAAATTTTCAACACAAATAATAGTCTCACTACCTTAATACCCTCATAGGTGAATGGCAATCTACAGGGAACGGTATTACATTGTACTTCAATAAAAAGAAATGTTCCTGACAAGTTTAATTCAGTTTCTGTGATTCAGCAGTCTCTTTCAAAGGACTATTTGTCACCAAAGTGGCACCCAAGTTTGCTTCACTTTTAAACCTCTATAGTCTCCTTTATCTATTCAAAGCTTTTCACTTGTGGAGTACAGTTATAGTACACAAATACAACAGTTATGGTACCGGTATCTATAAATTCCTTTGTGAGTTTTCATAATCTTATTTTGCCTTTAACTGACTGAACCACACACAGGTATTCTGACAGTCACAGTTAATTCATATATTTAAGATTTTTGACAATAAAATTGACGATTTTTCTTTAAAAAACAAACAAATCAAAACATGGTCAATATTTGAAACAACATTTTTAACATCCCAAGGAGAGAATTCAATAATGCATCAAATAGGAATTTCCAGGAATAAAGTTGATAGCTTGAGTTCAACAAATGGTTCAGACTCAGATATGTTTATGTACAGAATCTATCGTTGAAGCTAGTCTTTTCAAATCATCTTCAGCATACTAGATATATAACAATTAAGGGACTTGTGTTCATTAAATCATGAGTTATAAACAAAATATTCTACAACAAGCATATTATATTAGATTTTACGTTGCTGGTTTATCTTACTTTAGGGGATGAGCATTAGCAAACTCTGAAGTGGTACAAAAACTATACAAATTTAGTTTTCTTTTACTAATTAAATGCATGCTGATCATCTCCCTTGAATGTTTAATGATCAGCCCCTTTGTCAGTGAAATTAACTCTTCAGTAAAATAAACCATGCGACGACTACCACGCTTTAAGTATATTGAAATAAAAATAAAATCTTACATGATTTTGTTGAAGCTGATCAAAATGTTTTTGTCTTTGTGCTTGCTCCTTGGCAACTTCCCTGGGATCTCTATCACTAGTCCAACCTGTGTGTAAAATAGCAACAAACAAGAATATATTAATTTATCCAGTGGTATCCTAGCAATAACACTGCAGGGTTCAAATGTGAGTGATACAGTTTACCATGACACATAGAGGGAAATAAATTATTTCAATTTATAGTGTCAAAATAAAAAGTTATGATATAACATATCTTTGATGTAAGTATTTTAATTCCCACCAAGCCCGACCATTATAAAGTGTTTAGTCATGCGTGGTAACTTTGTTGCAAAATCAACTGTTAACAGCCACATTGTCAATGGTTAATCGAAAGTTTCATATATAGTTAAATATATATATCATAAAATAACGGAACATATAGCGTACCACCAAGCTGGGCTCGTACCCAGGCGTCGTTGATTTTCCGACCACACCACGGCCCAGGGTCGGTGATATGATGGTGGTAAGGGGGTGCTGTGTAAGGTGGTTTCGGCATCACGGCTTCGGCTGGCGTTCGCTTCCTCGAGTCCAGACCGGTCTTGGATTCTCTCACTTCAATCGACGTCTTGCCGAGTGGATCCGAAGGTACAACCTGATTTGGTGGGTTGTCGATTTGTTGCATGGTTGGCAGTTTGGCGACTCCTGTCAAACGATCCACGTCTCCGCCAGCGGATATAAATCCCGACGTCGGGTCCAAGATTGGGACATCGTCGCGAAGTGGAGCCAGCGTATCGTCGTGATACTTCACAAACGCGGGATTTCTAGGGTATTGGAAGCTGTCGACGTCGCGTCGACCATGCATTGGTGGAAATTTCATTTGTCTCAATCGTTGTTCATGCAAAATCTGTTGCATAGAGTTGCCTCCGCCATTTGCATCGCTCATGATAATTGTTTGAAACTCCGGACGTGGCCTCTGAAATGATTCCGTCATACTTGCTGTTAACTTTGAGCTCCCTGCTCCCTCAATATGAAAATTTAAATTTTCTTGAAAATCAATTTCTCTCTAGAAGACCGAATAGAACCAAAGTTGCCAAGTATCGGACACACGGAGCACTCGAACAAGTTTCCAATGAGACAACAATCACGCTGGTGTAGGCCATTCACCGCGCTAATGACAACAACCAGTTGCTAGGTCTGAAGATCCGCGAAGTATTGTTTACAAGTTACCATATAAGGATTGCTGGGTATAGTCCATTCAAAAAGTAGGGGGTGCATATGTGTGGGATATGCAAATGAAAAGTCGAGCAGATAAATAAAAATAAACACAAGAGTCAATAAAACAAAGAATATAACTACTAGTAATCAGTAAATAATCCCCATTATTGGACATTAATACTCGTTATGTTTTCTCTTTTCGTGAATTTTCTCGAAAATTGTCTACATCTAAGATAATAAGCTAGTGCAGAACATACGCATGCATATGTTAATTAAAACTGAGCATGGCGGCCACAACATGTTTTTTGATAAAGGTAATCTAATGACACCTCTACGTAAGAAGAAACTCATTACATGCATATACAAGGTCAATCAGTCAATAGCTAATCAGTGAATCTAGTTGTTGAGACATATACACAAACTTAGCTCAAAAGTAAAATATATATTCCAAATTTTAAATCCCATTTTACGGAATTACCATTGACGTAGATTTAAATTGGTGAAGCTGCAATAGAACTCTGTGGTTATATACACTGTTATATTTCTAAACGTAGTACTACTAGTATACCATTACTTTTGTGTTTGTAAATGAATCACGATTATCATCACTGTTGATTTTTGGAACTTCGAAGAGAAAAAATTATGTGCTCGAACTAGTTTGTGAATTCGCAGTGAACTTTAATTTGACAGATTTGAGCGTATTTTGGTAAAGTTTCAAAAAGGAAGTCAGTGAAGGCTTAGGTTATATTGAAATCACAATTATTTACATAGAAACTAGTTCGAGCACGCCAATTTGTCTTTGGTTCCTTGTCAATTATTTTAATCGAACTTTTTGCTGACCAAAATATCAAAAATGTGTTGAACGTTACATTCAATTTCATGTCGTAAAGCTTTTATTTGCAAGCTCTGCTGTAATATTCTTTCACTGTGACGCCTGGAAAAGTAACAATAAACGGGAAAAAACACGATTTGTATCCGATTCAAGCAAAAAGCTCTGTGTATACCCGTGCTCTCTGAGAACTGTCCCACGTATACAGTCAACTGGCAATGGTGACGGGTGTATGAAAGTAAACATTTCTTTATCTGGAACCGATATAGAAAGCTGATGCCACGGTGGTTATAGTAATTATATATCCATTTTTATTTCTAAAGAGGATATAAAACAAACCATGGACTCTTAATATCAGCATTATTTATTTGCAGTACTAGGCATTGACTCGTCCACAGCTCCTCTATCATGTTGTTGGTAAATTAAATAGTTATAGACATCAATAAAAACTACCAAAATAAAGGAATATGAAAAATATGTCTATTTACCGACACGCTAATCACCGTGACAACTTGTAATAAATAATAAATAATTATTCTAACTAAATAAGTAACAGAAGTACTAATATCGTGACAGCGAGCGTGTTATTGCAAAGCAACATCGTTATCTAGTATCATATAGACTGGCCCAGTCGGGGCGATTAATTTGTTTTTATAGTTCGAATAAAATAAAAAAAATCGCGAAATGAAAATTAAAAAATTCGCGAAATGAAGGTGTTAGCGCGAACACCTCCATTTCGCGTTTTTTTAAATTTTATTTAAACTACAAAAACAAATTAATCGCCCCGACTGGGCCAGTCTAAGTATCATAGTACCCCATGCTAATATCCAGCGATTTTTTTATGAATTACAACGACCAGCAACAGCGACAATATGATTATTTCTGGTGTTAGGTAAAAGCCTGGGGGATACTCACGTTGAGGGGGCTCTTTGGCTAAAAAATTAACTTTTTCCCTCCAAAACAGCCAAAATTTTCTGAAATTGTCAAAAATCTTAAAATTGGGGTTCGAAAAAATCACCTCGACATTGAAAATGAGTGTCAAATCATTGACGCGTACGTGTATACTTCAACTACGAGCGGGGAGGGGTAGTGGTAAAAGGAACATCAGTTTTGATGGACGGACAGTTGAGAGCTCCGAAAGCTGTAAAAGGGAAAAAACGTGCACCAGAGCGCTTTCCATCTGGCACTTGCCACTATGGAAGAGCTAATATACTTGTATAGCTATCTCTCATATTTTTTCAAGAGAAATAAAACCTATATTGCCAAAGACTGAAAAATGTAAAACAATCAAGAAAAAATAATTAATTTAATGTACAGGTATAAATTTTAGTAGCGGCATTTTAGATGATTTTTATGATTTCTAAGCAATATTTTGACACAATATGTAAATATTTAAGTTTATAAGTTTATAATATATAAGTTTTTCTAGTTAGTAATTTTTTTTTTTTTTTTTTCATGCTAGACCCCATCAGCCATACAATATATCGTCAGGCCTATGTGAGTTTAAATGACCTGTGAATAACAAAATAAATATACAACACAATCAATGTGAATAGAATAGACGTGTATATCTGCATGCGTAGCGTACCTGGCAACCACACGTGTGCATAGGGTCGGACAAGAACCAATCCGTGTCTGACGTCACGAAGATCGCTTAACCGGGAAATCCAAAATGGCTGCCAAGAACAGGAAACATCGAGGCTCCGAACATGAAAGTCAAAACCCTCAACAAAAGGCGCACCATAATCGATCGAAAGGTGTGCACAAAAGAGATAGACACAAAGTACGCTCGGAGAAGGATGACGGTGGAATTTCGTCGAGCAACAACACCAGCAAAGGACGTTTAGCTCTCATCATAGTTATCGGTAGGTTGCACACAAACAAGGTATGGCGACTGTGGTAACGACAGAGGGTGGATCTCTGCGAAGTAGTCGTCAACTGTCCAAAACATTTTGCATTTTAGTCGTAGTACCCGGTTGTAGCTGCCAACTTAGCATATAGTGCTTAAAACACTCTTTTACACTTTCCGATTAAGAATAATTAATATATATTCATAATTTTTTTTTATAACTTTAAACAATAAAATTTTCCAAATTTGTTTCAGCGGTGGTCGTTGGATATCTCCACGGGTGAGTGAAATTACTATAATGTTTTTCTTTTCTTTTTTCAATTTTTATATTGTTTGTAACATTATAAATTGATTGTGTCTCCAAACACTTAGATGATATCTCATTAAGGTAGAAGCCTACTCATATTTGTTGAGAAAGTTGGTCATAAATCACATGACAGTGTTCATTGGTTTATTATGTAAAATCATGGAGCTATTGTCCCATGACAAAATAAAATATCATTCTATTGCGTGTTACAGTGACGTATTTTGAGAAACTTGCACTCAATTTTTTCAAATAGCTATTTTTAGAACAATTCCATGGAGCGGAATGTTAAACAAAAATTGCATTTTTCAACACTTTTTAAAACCCAGATTTTTGAAAAAATTCAGGAAAACAAAAAGTAGACCATCATTAACAATATATTATTTTGTCAGCCTATGTCACCAGCCTACAATTTGAGATATGGCATAATATCTCTGCCATAGGAACCTATGGTAAAAACACTATATACTGCCAAAATGGCCGCTATCCACTAAAATACAACCATGATTTTCTCGAAAATTTACCTGGTGACCCCCATTTTTTTCAAAGTCAATATTCTTATATTGCCTGGAAGTACAATATATTAAAAAATTAAGAAATTCTGGGGTTTTGAAATCATGAGTAGGCATCTACCTTAATAGACAAAATAATAAGGTTTTATAACTGAATTCATCCTTCATCAGACAGGAAGTCTTAGTGACTTATTTCAGTTAGTAATTTACTTACTGTTAATTACTTTATTTTAACTGGAATTAATTTTCACTGAAAATACTTTTTGGTTGTTTTCTATGGAGTTTATTTTCAACAATTTTTGAATGTAAAATATAGGAAAAAAAGTATATTCGTTGGATTTTATTTTCACTGAATCATTCCTTCAGCGAAAAAAACGAAAATTAATTCGAAGCGTAGATATAATATTTTACAGTATACTGCAGTACTATATCAATTTGGTTCATAGTCTCAAAAATAAATATTGGGAAATTTCAGTGAGGTTGAAATCAATTGCTAACATCTGTTTAAAAACCTCCATAGTCATAAAATAATTAAATACAACTGTAGGACTCCTACATAAAAGTGGTTGTTTTGCTAATGAGATGCAGACAATAAACATGGCGGTTTAATTATCTAGTAATTGAATTCTAGTATGAAAACCTCATTTGCCACATGGTATAACATGAATACAATATTAACCCAGTGCAGAATATGCATAATATGTTAGGACATTACTTATTTATTCTCTGGGGGTTTTTTTCCTCCCACTTCGCTCTTACCTGAATGCACAAAATTAAAAAAAAACAGTAAATATTCAATATATAAACCACCGTTTGTATTGTTTCCTTCATAAACCAGTGAATTTAAAAGCTAATGGATATCTCTACAGTATCAAATACACCCAAATATTAACTCAGGGAATATTCTTATCGTACATTAATATGAATAGCTTTGCCATACTTCATAACATATTGTAAATGAATTTTATAAATAACTGTTGCTAAAAAGGAATTCACCGTCTGTTCACAGTAACTTGAATTGTAATAAAAAATAACACTCAACCAACCCTGTATTCGATATACCCAATGTACATGTACATTGGAAGTCTGGAAACAACTCTTTAGTATTTTGACTGTGTACTTTAAAACCCACAAGTTCAAACCCCAAAATGATTAAAAATTGCGATATCACCACCTTGATGCGTTGGTGATATAAGGGCCATTCTGAAATACAAACTTGGCTTGAATAAAACCAGTTTACATCTGGAGATATTGAGATATTCACACTAAGATCCCAGGTACCAGTATGTTTGATGTCAATTCCTCCTGTTTTTCATTTCATTTGTACTTTATGTGCCTTTACCAGGTATGTGCTTTCTATTTGATGTACTATTACATGTACTTAGTTTTATTATTTGTAACACAGAAAAGTTCTTGAAAAGATCACAGTAATAAAGGTCAAAATATATTCATTTCATCCAAAAGGTGCAAAATAAAAAATCATAACTGTATTTCTGGTCCACATACCGGTAGGTAGAATTGCAGAAGCTCGACTCAACAAGCCCCTTCATCTCCGAAGATGTTTTTTTTAAAATTATGCCTTGAATTTGTGTACAATTTTGAACAAGATGAAAAAAACATTAATCAACTATTTAAGGAAAGGATATTCCATAAAATCTCTTCCAATCAGTTTGGTGTATTAGAATGAGAGATGACAATATGTTGAATTTCACAGCATGAAATGTCTGAATACTATGTCATACTGTTCATTGTTGAAAACAAAAAATTGTTGAACAGTGTTTGTGGTATGACTCCTGCTGATAATGTAATACTGTATATGGTTCAATAATGTAGTCTTTATATTTTGTATCTTATATAATTATTTTTATAAGTGAGCCAATAGCATTCATAACTAAAGCAACATCACAGGGGTTAGTTAAAACTCTCTCTACACAAAACATCCATTTGGATTTTTTAACAGGATACAAAATGTATAATATGTCCTGCATTTTCCTATTAGAATTGCTTGTACCAAATATTGTATTTATTGTAACCAGGATCATTGAATTCAATCATTTACAACTTTCAATCATTTACGTATTGTAAGCGTATGTGCTAATAAGGCCAAAACAACTTATTGCATACTGTTTTAAATAATATTATTTTTTGTACAAATGTAATAAGATTATTTACTATTCCAATAAAAGATATATTTTTTATATCTATATAAAACTATAGCTTTTGAATATATGCATTAAATGTTGATTTGCATCACTGCTAATGAATTGCAAAAAACTGACACATGCAATGATGAGAAGCAAAAACTGTTTTTTGTCCTAATTAAGCTATTACAGTATAGGTCATTTAGTTTATGACTGGATGATCCTAATCATGCAGGCTAGCATAGTTTGTAGCTTAAACTGTCAGATTGAGTATTCGACTAAACTTATTTCACTGTGGATGCTGTGAACATATTAAATTATGCTATCGGTGTAGTAATTTAGGAGTTACCGTCTGTGTAGAAATTGTCATACACATGTAATGTCAAGGAATACTGTCACACATTTTATTTGGTGCCTATGCATAATATGTAATTTATCTTGATGCATACAATATTTGTTTTTTCTTGCAGCAAGCATGTCTCTACCTTGTTTGAAAATGACCGCTTCTTTTCACATTTGTCCGACTTGGAGCGAGAAATGACATTTCGAACTGAGATGGTAAGGTAGCAAATACTTAATACATGTATGTCATACAATACAGCCTGAACGTAACGTAATGTAAACACTATACAAAATATGTTGAAATTATTGAAAATGATACTCACTTTAAAAATTATTCTGTAAAATCTGTATTAGAAGCCACATCCCCAATAGAAGTTGCACCTATTCTTTTTGAATAATTGAGAACTAAAAATTTATCATTCCTCATATGTGTAGTTGCTCTAATAGAAGCCGCATCCCTTCTATTGCATTGTACCATTTTAATGCAGATTTTACAGAATAATTTTTAAAGTGAGTATCATTGTCAATAATTTCAACATATTTTGTATAGTGTTTACCTATGTTACTAATTTAGGCAGATTACTCTGCAATATTTAGATATGTGGCACTTTTGAAAGCTAGCTTTGCTATCTTTATGCCAGCTAAAAGCAAGCTAAATGTTAAGTTACTGTACATGCAAGTACAGTATTTGCATATCTCCAATACTAACGCTCATAAACCAAAAATTGCATGCATTGTATGTTCATTTGACAATAGACATCCCAGTATCATGTGCTACTTGTGTGTATTATACAAAATTTGTATTACATCATACTGTGTTCTACACACTCTAAAATAAGAGATAGATGACCTAATTTACAAATGATTCTCTGCTTTGATACTTGCATTAATAAGGTAGGTGAGTGTCACATACAAAAAAGTAGATCAATCTATGGAAATTCCATTGTCTAGAACATTTAGTAATTACAGTTGCCCCATGCTAAATTGTGGTTGTAGGGATCCAAGCAAAAACTGTGAGTTATCGAGGGTCACAACTTACCAAAGGGTCTCGTGAAAGGGGGTTTATGCATTGAAAAAGGATAAAAAGCACATATACATACAGGGATATATTTATAGTATGTTTTCTTTCTTGAAACACTTCGCAGTGTCCATGTCCACATGGATTCAACTCATTGCAGCGAGTTTTATAGAGATTTATAAAAGAGGACCAGCTGAGAAGTATGTAAAGTCGTGACTTCATACCCCCGTCAACATCTTGATACAGGCCATCGTCATTCTCTGTATCTCAGTAATTGATGGCCAGTAGGTGTTAAGTTGTCTCCTCCAGCTCTTTAACGCTCATTAGTTCTTTTACTTCAAAACTTCCAGTAAAACACAATAAAATGTTTGTGACTTAGCGGAAACCATGACTTGCTGAGGCGCGACTTAGCTTAGGTTACTGTATATCATTTTATATCAGAATGTATTTATGAGTCCAAGTAGTTAGGGGTTATTTTGAACGCCAATCAAAACAATTCATTGAAATTGATTATATGGTTGCATTATTTGACAAGTCTGTAAAAAATGGAATTAAATGACATTAGTCAATGTATGTTTAAAAATAAGTATGATCATGTGTGCTTTTACTGGTAATGTGCTTCTCGTAGATAAAATATGGTCCATATAATGTAAGACAGCAAACATTTATATTGAAGTCAGTTGAATGATTTCAGATTTGTATTAAATTTAGCATGTTTCATCTCTGTGTTTCCTGTCTGTCAATATGATCTGATCACATTTTTGTTTCTATTTGTTCATTTTCAGGGATTATATTATTCCTACTATAAGACAATGATTCAGACTCCTACATTTCTGGATGGACTGAATTTAGTAATGAAAGATAATATAAGTGAATATCCAGACACAATCAATGTACTCAAGAGATTCAATTTATACCCAGAGGTGAGTTTTTAGCTCCGCTGTCGACTTTGTTGAGTGGAGCTTATCATATGAGTGATTGTCCGTCGTCGTCCGTGTCAATGTTTTACTTTTTCGACTTCTTCTTGACAACTACTAGCCTGAATGCTTTGATACTTGGTGTATATGTACCTTGGGTAGACCTCTCTTAGGTTTGTTCATTTCATGTTGATATCTTCAATTCTCTAATTTTGGTGAACATTTTTGTCATTTTTGGTAAAAAGTGATATTTTCGACTTCTTGTTAAAAACCACAAGTCCAATTGCTTTGATATTACATATATAGGTACTACATGTGGACTTCTTTCAGATTTGTTCGTTTTGTAATGATATCTTCAATTCTCTAAATTTGGTGAATATTTTTGTCATTTTTGGTAAAAAGTGATATTTTCGACTTCTTGTTAAAAACCATCAGTCCAATTTCTTTGATATTACATATATAGGTACTACATGTGGATCTCTCCCAGATTTGTTAATTTTGTGGTGATATTTTCAATTGTCTAATTTTGATGATTATTTTTGTCATTGTTGGTAAAAAGTGATATTTTTGACTTCTTGTTGAAAACAGCAAGTCCCATTGCATTGATACTATGCATATTGTTTATTTTCTAATGATATCTTCTGTTCTTTAATTGAAATGTGCATTGCTAACAACGAAGCTATCTCAAACTTTTGCAGGTAGTTCTAGCAGCAAGTTATAGAATATTTGATGCAGTCACCAAATCCTTCAACATAAAAACCAAATTTTGTTTTGTTGTAAATAGAGGTGAAGGTCTCTCACCAGTTCCAAACTGTGAAGGTAAGTCAGATTTGAATTATGTGTACCGTGTGTGGTGAACTTAAGAAAGCAGGCTGTAACATTGTATTATTTATTCATTGTAAATATTTTCTGTACAATATTTGATCAGAATTTTGACAATATTATAATTTGAGAGATTTTCTGAAACTAAATTTTTAGAGCATTACCATATAAAACCATATCACACAGCAACAAAATTTTATAATTCATTGTTTCATGGAAACTCAAACACAAAACATCGTACAACATTAGTAATGATACTAAGCCGCAAAACACTCAACAAAATGGTCCCTATTTTTTAATGTGAACAGCTTTTCTTTGTATTTTCTTAGCTGCACAGCCTTCTAGCTTGTACAATAAATTTCAGAGAAGATTTTATACCTTTAATTGCAAGCTCAATCACTAAGACCTTACACTTTAAAATATATTAATGTTTCATTAAAACAATATGTTCAATGAGTTTACAAAAAATACAATTAATAGCACTCAAATTTAATGTCAACTCACGAGGGCACTCTTCAACAGATTTGTAACTCATGTAGATTCAAAGATGTTTAAGCCTAAATAACACTTCTTTTTTTAAAGTTTACTTTAATGTACTGCAATGTTTTCTCCCCATTAAGGTATTGGTGACCCTGCTTATTTTTATATCAGTGGTGTTTTTATTGAGAATGGTTTAAGTATGAGTGTATTCTTTTTATATGCTACGTATTTGAGTAAAAGCATCATGGGTGGTATACTTGCTGTTTTGTGTTTCTTCTACAATCATGGAGAGGTAGGTATATGTCACTTTCTTACAATAGAGTAATACATTGTAGTGTACGAGACAGTCAGTACAGTACAGTAGTTAAAGTTAGACTGCATAAAATGAATATGCTGTAACAATTATCCACTGAGTTTAATTAGTCCTCATTATGCGCATCCATGCAGCTGTCCACACCTGTATTTAGAACATGCCTGGACTGATCAGCTGTCCACACTTGTATTTAGAACATGCTTGGACTGATCAGCTGTCCACACCTGTATTTAGAACATGCCTGGACTGATGAGCTGTCCACACCTGTATTTAGGACATGCTTGGACTGATCAGCTGGCCACACCTGTATTTAGGACATGCCTGGACTGATCAGCTGGCCACACCTGTATTTAGAACATGCTTGGACTGATCAGCTGTCCACACCTGTATTTAGGACATGCTTGGACTGATCAGCTGGCCACACCTGTATTTAGGACATGCCTGGACTGATCAGCTGGCCACACCTGTATTTAGGACATGCCTGGACTGATCAGCTGGCCACACCTGTATTTAGGACATGCCTGGACTGATCAGCTGTCCACACCTGTATTTAGGACATGCCTGGACTGATCAGCTGTCCACACCTGTATTTAGAACATGCCTGGACTGATGAGCTGTCCACACCTGTATTTAGGACATGCTTGGACTGATCAGCTGGCCACACCTGTATTTAGGACATGCCTGGACTGATCAGCTGGCCACACCTGTATTTAGGACATGCCTGGACTGATCAGCTGTCCACATCTGTATTTAGGACATGCCTGGACTGATGAGCTGTCCACACCTGTATCTATGACATGCCTGCACTGATCAGCTGTCCACACCTGTATCTAGGACATGCCTGGACTGATCAGCTGTCCACACTTGTATTTAGAACATGCTTGGACTGATGAGCTGTCCACACTTGTATTTAGAACATGCTTGGACTGATGAGCTGTCCACACCTGTATTTAGGACATGCCTGGACTGATGAGCTGGCCACACCTGTATTTAGGACATGCCTGGACTGATCAGCTGTCCACACCTGTATTTAGGACATGCCTGGACTGATCAGCTGTTCACACCTGTATTTAGGACATGCCTGGACTGATCAGCTGTCCACACCTGTATTTAGGACATGCCTGGACTGATCAGCTGTCCACACCTGTATCTATGACATGCCTGGACTGATGAGCTGTCCACACCTGTATTTAGGACATGCCTGCACTGATCAGCTGTCCACACCTGTATTTAGGACATGCCTGGACTGATCAGCTGTTCACACCTGTATTTAGGACATGCCTGGACTGATCAGCTGTCCACACCTGTATTTAGGACATGCCTGGACTGATCAGCTGTCCACACCTGTATCTATGACATGCCTGGACTGATGAGCTGTCCACACCTGTATTTAGGACATGCCTGCACTGATCAGCTGTCCACACCTGTATTTAGGACATGCCTGGACTGATCAGCTGTCCGCACCTGTATTTAGGACATGCCTGGACTGATCAGCTGTCCACACCTGTATTTAGGACATGCCTGGACTGATCAGCTGTCCACACCTGTATTTAGGACATGCCTGGACTGATCAGCTGTCCACACCTGTATTTAGAACATGCCTGGACTGATAAGCTGGCCACACCTGTATCTATGACATGCCTGGACTGATCAGCTGTCCACACCTGTATTTAGGACATGCCTGGACTGATCAGCTATCCACACCTGTATTTAGGATATGCCTGGACTGATCAGCTGTCCACACCTGTATTTAGGACATGCCTGGACTGATCAGCTGTCCACACCTGTATTTAGGACATGCCTGGACTGATCAGCTGTCCACACCTGTATTTAGGACATGCCTGGACTGATCAGCTGTCCACACCTGTATTTAGAACATGCCTGGACTGATCAGCTGTCCACACTTGTATTTAGGACATGCCTGGACTGATCAGCTGTCCACACCTGTATTTAGGACATGCCTGGACTGATCAGCTGTCCACACCTGTATTTAGGACATGCCTGGACTGATCAGCTGTCCACACCTGTATTTAGGACATGCCTGGACTGATTAGCTGTCCACACCTGTATTTAGGACATGCCTGGACTGATCAGCTGTCCACACCTGTATTTAGGACATGCCTGGACTGATCAGCTGTCCACACCTGTATTTAGGACATGCCTGGACTGATCAGCTGTCCACACCTGTATTTAGGACATGCCTGGACTGATCAGCTGTCCACACCTGTATTTAGGACATGCCTGGACTGATCAGCTGTCCACACCTGTATTTAGGACATGCCTGGACTGATCAGCTGTCCACACCTGTATTTAGGACATGCCTGGACTGATCAGCTGTCCACACCTGTATCTATGACATGTCTGGACTGATCAGCTGGCCACACCTGTATCTATGATATGCCTGGACTGATAACATTCAAACTTCACACAGCATGGGATACATATTCAGATTCATTTATCATACGATCTGATTCAAGATGGCATTTCTGCCATTCTGGAACCAGATCTTGGTTATACATGAATAGATTCCTATTCAGTGCTTATTTTGAACATCAGAGGACCTTGATGTAAATTATTTCGTTTTGTACCCAAATGGGAATTTTTGCAAAGTTGCATATAAAAGTAGAGCCTTTCTCCGATAAATAACTAAGTTACATATTTTCACAATTATATGTATTTACTGATACAGGCTACACGTGTACAATGGACACCACCTCTCAGAGAAAGCTTTGCCTATCCATTCTTTCTTCTACAGATGTTTATAGTCACTTATGCACTCAGGTAAGATTATCATTCTACTTGTTTGAGTCACAAAACAAAATTAACAGAAAATTAAGGTACTCTTAAATTGCATGATTCTCTTTCATTAGAAAAAAATAGTTGTTTTTGATTGTGTGTAATTTTCAACACATACTTTTCTTGCAGGATACCTAGGCCTAATATGAAGCATACAATAGCTATAGCTATTTCAACAATCTGTTTTATGTTACCATGGCAATTTGCACAGTTTGCTTTACTAACACAGGTGAGAAATGGCTTTATCATACCTTCATATTGTAACAATAAAAACATGAAAACATGATTATTGTTAATATACCCGGTATGTGGCCAGTTGACAATTACGTAACATAGATACAATGGGTTTACGGAAATAGGAGTAGTGGTAGAACAATGGGTCACATGACCAAAAGGAGTGTTATAAAAGTCAGTTTAATTTTTGTATTGCTCTCTTAATTATGACTTCTATAATATATTCTATGATCCACAATAACAATTTTTTTTCCAGACAATGGCAGTGTTTGGTTGCTATGTGTTGGGTTACATTGGTTCCAGTAAAATCAAGTGTATACTATTTGGACAGTTTGTAAGTTATCTACTACTAATAAATCACTAGTTATTCATGTACATTAATTAAGGTTCTATGTTACCCTATTATGTTTTGTTCTGTGTTAGTATTATTATTTCATTTACCCCAAAATTGAAATATTAATACTTTCTATATACTAGTAGATAGCCAGATATTTCTTCTGATGATAGAGTTTTTAATTACGTACATGACATACTTGCAATCATTGTGGTGTACATTTCAAAAGTCTAATAAATATAATGTGCCACTAAAGATGGCTAATTTTAATCTGATGAGAAAGAATCAATGCATCAGATGTTTAGATTTTAACATGCCTTAAATTTTGTCATTCACACGATCAGATCTCGTCTTATTAGATAGAACACCTTTTCATATTTATGTCTGAGTCAAGACTTGATTGTTTTATTTTTGAATTATAAGTTTAATATCATAAATTTTTCTGTTAAAACTTTTTTACAACATTTCGCACAATTTTGTGTTTTTAGCTCCGCTGTCGACTTTGTCGAGCTTATCATATGAGTGATTGTTCGTCGTCGTCGTCCGTTGTCGTCCGTGTCAATGTTTTACTTTTTCGACTTCTTCTTGAAAACTACAAGCCTGAATGCTTTGATACTTGGTGTATATGTACCTTGAGTAGACCTCTCTTAGGTTTGTTCATTCCATGTTGATATCTTCAATTCTCTAATTTTGGTGAATATTTTTGTCATTTTTGGTAAAAAGTGATTTTTCCAACTTCCTGTTAAAAACCACAAGTGCAATTGCTTTGATATTACATATATAGGTACTACATGTGGACCTCTCTCAGATTTGTTCATTTTGTAATGATATCTTTAATTCTCTAATTTTGGTGAATATTTTTATCATTTTTGGTAAAAAGTGATATTTTCGACTTCTTGTTAAAAACCGCAAGTCCAATTGCTTTGATACTACATATATAGGTACTACATGTGAACCTCTCTCAGATTTGTTCATTTCGTGATGATATCTTCAATTCTCTAATTTTGGTGAATATTTTTGTAATTTTTGGTAAAAAGTCATATTTACGACTTCTTGTTAAAAACCACAAGTCTGATTGCTTTGATGTTACATATATAGGTACTACATGTGGACCTCTCTCAGATTTGTTCATTTTGTGATGATGTCTTCAATTCTCTAATTTTGGTGAATATTTTTGTAATTTTTGGTAAAAAGTGATATTTTCGACTTCTTGTTAAAAACCAATAGTTCAATTGCTTTGATATTACATATTTAGATACTACATGTAGACCTTTCTCAGATTTGTTCATTTCGTGATGATATCTTCGATTCTATAATTTTGGTGAATATTTTTGTCATTTTTGGTAAAAAGTGATATTTTCGACTTCTTGTAAAAAAACAATAGTCTGATTGCTTTGATATTACATATATAGGTACTACATGTGGACCTCTCTCAGATTTGTTCATTTTGTGATGGTATCTTCAATTCTCTAATTTTAGTGAATATTTTTGTCATTTTTGGTAAAAAGTGATATTTTCGACTTCTTGTTAAAAACCAAAAGTTCAATTGCTTTGATATTTCATATATAGATACTACATGTAAACCTTTCTTAGATTTGTTCATTTCGTGATGATATCTTCAATTCTCTAATTTTGGTGAATATTTTGGTCATTTTTGGTAGAAAGTGATATTTTCGACTTCTTGTTAAAATCTGTAAAGTTTCATACAAATAATATTGTATTAATTTTTTTCAGATTGGTTTGTTCTTTAGTTACCATCTAATGTTTGGTAATGAGATGTTGTTGACTTCCTTCTATGCCTCTTGTTTACTGTCAGCTTGGGTAAGTCAAAGTGAACATTTGATGAAAGTCATTGCAATACTTAATCTATAAAGTTGTAGTGCAATACTCACTGAAATCTGACTTCCTGACAAAATTGAAACCGTTCAGAGTATTTCTAACAGTTTTTTTATTAAAATTCAATTGAAATAATACATTGCATACATATATTTATACTCAGCTGATGTTCAATATACTTTTTTTACTTCTAAGTGCAAAGCATATAGGTGCCTTCAGAGGACAATGCACAGACCTGATTAGTTTGGAGTTGAAATCTGTGCGTTTTAATTTCATAATCAAATAATCATCACATATCATTGAAACTTGCTCTGGAGTAATCCATGGGATTAATTTAATGTTGAAAACAATACTTATTGATTATCTTAGTTATATTAGCCTATATCTGATATCTGAAAAAATCATGTTTAAATTTAACTTGTAGTAGAGGTGCTCTATAAACTAGACTGCAAACCACAGATGTACAATTGAATTATATTTTCTGTGAATAAAATAAATTAATAACAATGTTTTCATGTTGTGCATCTCAAATAGTAGACCTATATTAGTCGCCAAGCTTCTTGTTTAAAGGGCCAGTCTTAAATTTTAATTAATTTATACATGTCTCCAATACTCTCAGCACATTGGAGTTCTTTCTAAGCTTTCTTTGATTTCTTCTAGGCTATTGTCTATGCAGAGTCTATTCTGGAAAGGCTAAACATCAGGTTACTCATATGGGTGAGTTTAGAATGAATCTACTCTCGGCCAAACATGTGTAATATTATTATGTTTTACGCAAATTTCTACAACATGAGTACATGCTAACAATAACATACTTGATGTGATGTGGGAAAACATGAGTACATGCTACTAACAATGACATACTTGATGTGATTTGTAAAAACATGAGTACATGCTTCTAACAATGGCATACTTGATGTGATGTGTGGAAACATGAGTACATGCTACTAACAATGACATACTTGATGTGATGTGTGTACACATGAGTACATGCTACTAACAATGACATACTTGATGTGATGTGTAAAAACATGAGTACATGCTTCTAATAATGACATACTTGATGTGATGTGTGAAAACATGAGTATATGCTACTAACAATGACATACTTGATGTGATGTGTGAAAACATGAGTACATGCTACTAACAATGACATACTTGATGTGATGTATGAAAACATGTGCACATGCTACTAACAATTACATACTTGATGTGATGTGTGAAAACATGAGTACATGCTACTAACAATGACATACTTGATGTGATGTGTGAAAACATGAGTACATGCTACTAACAATGACATACTTGGTGTGATGTGTGAAAACATGAGTACATGCTACTAACAATGACATACTTGATGTGATGTGTGAAAACATGTGCACATGCTACTAACAATTACATACTTGATGTGATGTGTGAAAACATGAGTACATGCTACTAACAATGACATACTTGATGTGATGTATGGAAACATGAGTATATGCTACTAACAATGACATACTTGATGTGATGTGTGAAAACATGAGTATATGCTACTAACAATGACATACTTGATGTGATGTGTGAAAACATGTGCACATGCTACTAACAATTACATACTTGATGTGATGTATGGAAACATGAGTATATGCTACTAACAATGACATACTTGATGTGATGTATGGAAACATGAGTATATGCTACTAACAATGACATACTTGATGTGATGTGTGAAAACATGAGTATATGCTACTAACAATGACATACTTGATGTGATGTGTGAAAACATGAGTATATGCTACTAACAATGACATACTTGATGTGATGTGTGAAAACATGTGCACATGCTACTAACAATTACATACTTGATGTGATGTATGGAAACATGAGTATATGCTACTAACAATGACATACTTGATGTGATGTATGGAAACATGAGTATATGCTACTAACAATGACATACTTGATGTGATGTGTGAAAACATGAGTATATGCTACTAACAATGACATACTTGATGTGATGTGTGAAAACATGAGTACATGCTACTAACAATGACATACTTGATGTGATGTGTGAAAACATGTGCACATGCTACTAACAATTACATACTTGATGTGATGTGTGAAAACATGAGTACATGCTACTAACAATGACATACTTGATGTGATGTGTGAAAACATGAGTACATGCTACTAACAATGACATACTTGATGTGATGTGTGAAAACATGAGTACATGCTACTAACAATGACATACTTGATGTGATGTGTGAAAACATGTGCACATGCTACTAACAATGACATACTTGATGTGATGTGTGAAAACATGTGCACATGCTACTAACAATGACATACTTGATGTGATGTGTGAAAACATGAGTACATGCTACTAACAATGACATACTTGATGTGATGTGTGAAAACATGAGTACATGCTACTAACAATGACATACTTGATGTGATGTGTGAAAACATGAGTACATGCTACTAACAATGACATACTTGATGTGATGTGTGAAAACATGAGTACATGCTACTAACAATGACATACTTGATGTGATGTGTGAAAACATGAGTACATGCTACTAACAATGACATACTTGATGTGATGTGTGAAAACATGAGTACATGCTACTAACAATGACATACTTGATGTGATGTGTGAAAACATGTGCACATGCTACTAACAATGACATACTTGATGTGATGTGTGAAAACATGTGCACATGCTACTAACAATGACATACTTGATGTGATGTGTGAAAACATGAGTACATGCTACTAACAATGACATACTTGATGTGATGTGTGAAAACATGAGTACATGCTACTAACAATGACATACTTGATGTGATGTGTGAAAACATGAGTACATGCTACTAACAATAACATACTTGATGTGATGTGTGAAAACATGAGTACATGCTACTAACAATGACATACTTGATGTGATGTGTGAAAACATGAGTACATGCTACTAACAATGACATACTTGATGTGATGTGTGAAAACATGAGTACATGCTACTAACAATGACATACTTGATGTGATGTGTGAAAACATGAGTACATGCTACTAACAATGACATACTTGATGTGATGTGTGAAAACATGAGTACATGCTACTAACAATGACATACTTGATGTGATGTGTGAAAACATGAGTATATGCTAACAATGACATACTTGATGTGATGTATGAAAACATGAGTACATGCTACTAACAATGACATACTTGATGTGATGTGTGAAAACATGAGCACATGCTACTAACAATGACATACTTGATGTGATGTGTGAAAACATGAGTACATGCTACTAACAATGACATACTTGATGTGATGTGTGAAAACTTGAGTACATGCTACTAACAATGACATACTTGATGTGATGTGTGAAAACATGTGCACATGCTACTAACAATTACATACTTGATGTGTCAAAACATTTTATAATGAATATTCTTGTGCTGTCTTCAAACTCGATGATGCTCTCTCTTCTCAATAAACAAACTAGATCTATGTTTTCTCTTCCTGTTCAGCTTGTACAAGGTATTCTACTAGTAATTGGTACTATGAGTATAAAGACTCTATTGTCTAAACTAGTCAGCATTGAAGATGATGTAAGTCACTCTACTACTTTTTATTAACTATCTATAAAGGATGAGGTGCACCTTTTTAAGCATGCTGTTTTTTAAATGAACTCATTGATGATAAAGATGACATACAAGACATTTTATGTTAAACAAGTCTTGAAACATAGCCTGTTTGAGATATCACAAAATGCTGACACTGTATTATGGGAAAGCACAATTCCTATTATTTCGAATTTAATTTTGAGTTGAGTGCCCAGATATTAGCTAATTTGCATAATCACCCTGCTGGTACCTGAATTGCTGTATACCATATTTGAATGCCTATAACACCGCTTGAAATGATGTTTTCTAAGTCTAGCAAAAAGTTGTGGATAGTAAACTGTGTTGAGACATTTCTCGTGTAGATGGATACTTGTTTGCAGTTCTTTTGAATTTTGAAAGTCACTTAAAGCAGTGCAAACAGTGCAAGTGCAAATTCCAGGGAATGTATAATATATAGGTCCATCAATTACTTTGAAACTTCACACATACATTATACAATACATCTGCACATCAATTTGTTTTACAATCTGATTCAAGATGGCCGAATGACAGCCATTTTTGTGCTGGAAAATCATCAAATCAAGCATTTCGGACATTCCGGAACCGGATCTTGGTTGTTTACAGTTGGATTTTGTTCAAACTTGCTACATACATATGTACATTGGACATATATGGGACTTTGATGCACGTCATTTTGTTTTAATGAATGCGGTTCTAATGCCATATCTCTGATATGCTTTGACTGATTATGTTCAAATTTTATATATTTGTTATACATCCTAATCATAGATGTACAGACTTATTGGCTTGACAATCCGATTCAAAATAACTGACCGGTGGCCATTTTGTTTTAATTATATTTCTCAATATGGATAAGTACTCATTTGATGATCAGATACAAGATGACTGAATGTCAATCATTTTAAATTTATGTTAAAAAGATCAAGCATCAGTTTCTGGACTCATTGCTCTGACATGTTTATGTTCAAACTATATTACCGGTACTATAAACAGAATTATATATCTGAAATTTGACCGAGACTGGGACTGTGCCTTGTGTTCTTGATCCATTTTTGAGTGTGTTCCACTGAAAATAAAAAGTAAAAATGTAAGTTTTAATAAAAAAAAGTGCTTAAAATGGTGTATCTCATTCTTATAGTTGTACCCTGAGGAGATTTACATCTGAATTATCATTGTCTTGCAAATTTTACATTTTAGAATTGTTCACTCGCATTAACAGATAAAAACACTGGCAACCCAGCACAGTGATCCCATCCCATTCCTTTACCAATTCCTTGTCATTTTGTAGGCTCACATATTTGATATCTTCAAATCCAAGTTTTCTGATTATAAAGACTTCAATACTATGCTATATACATGTGCTGCAGAGTTTGATTTCATGGAACGAGAGGTAACGTTTAATACTATATTCATGTGGTATGCTTTATAAATATCAAAATTGTCTTACCGGTATATACATTACTATCAGGTACTTGAATAACACATAACTGACACTATTTGACCATATGAAATGCCCGTGTGTCTTCTTAAACAGGTCTATCACATAAATGTAGATTGAAACTGTACAACCATATCTTGTGATTTTTTCTTGCTTTAAATCAAGATGCATGTTTACTGAATACTTAATATGTTTGTGGAGAAAACTAGAACCAAAGAATGTTCATGTTTATTTCATATAAACTAGAAGTTTTCAAAATTGATATTATACTTGTACTGATTTGAGCCTAGATTCACACCAGTGAGAGGAGGGGGGTACGCCTACCTCGGTGTGAATATTAGTAAAATTTCGATTTTGTAGTTTTCCAGTACCTTTTTCATTTACTGGTACATACAGCTGTCTTCCAACATTCTACAGTACAGTTATTAAGTTCTTTTTTCTTTTCTTTCAGACACCTTGGAGATTTTTGAAAACACTTCTTCTGCCCTCTAGTCTCCTTGCCATTGCTGTGTCAGGTTTCTGGGTAAGTCCATGGTTTTCACAATATACATTGGATTATATCAATGCTTTATTTTTGATAACATTGTAGTCACTATTTTAATACATGATGCATGAGAGACAAACATGAAATTGACACATTATGGATTTGAATCATTACCACAGGGTACATACCACAATGTACTTACCACTAAGACTAACAACTGGCCTGGGGTTTGTAGTGATAATCATATGTTCACAATGCATTGTAATTCTTTCTGTATTTTTTTAGTTTCTACGTAATGAATACTATGTGTTCAAGGAGTACTGGTATCAATCAAAGTCATCAGAAAAAGAAAATTCTGAAGAGGAAACAGTGGATAGGTACAAAACAGACATCAATTAATGATTTGTAAACTTTATTTATTGAGTGACTTAAATAACCATACAATAAGCTGTGCATTTGATTCATGTAATAGAATATGCAAAATGTTTTCTATCAATCAAACTTGTAGTTATGGCTCTCTTGTCAACTGTATTGTATTTATTTATGTGTATATAAATTGTTGGAAACTAAAACGAAATAGGATGTGTGAATTAAACTTCAAATTTTACAGTATAGTACACACAACACAATTGCCAGTCTGTCATGTCATAAATTTGATTGTCTTATCTTCATTATGTAGAGCATGGAGATCTAAACCCAATGCAGAGGTAAGATTTAAAGTTGTCCTGTCTTGTACATTTCATTAAAAGCCCCGAACATATGAAGTAATATACCTGTAGTCTGTCAACCAGATTCAGTAGTTATGGCATTTATGGCTAGAAACACTCTGAAATCTTATTCATGAAAAAATAATTATACATATAATTAGATCAAACAAATTGAAATTCTTTTATTCAAGTTTACAGCTTTACTAATGTCAACAAATTTCCAATATTTATTCAAAATGGTCACCATGTGGACTATGGGGAGGATAGTAAAATAGAATTTCCATGGAAACTGTTTGCTCATTCAGACTTACATGATTCAAAGGATAAATGACAAAATTATTGAAAAAAACTGCATATGATATCTGATAATAGTCTATATTTTGTTTGTTTTTATCATAGGTCTTGTACAATTTATTGGAAACCATTGCATTTACCATCATGGCTCTTATCATTATGAGACTAAAGCTATTTTTTACACCACAATTATGTTTAATGTCATCATTGCTGGCAAGTAGACAGGTAAGATGTAAAACATTCCTTGACTTAACTATTATATGTACCAGTCAAGTTGTCAGAGACTAGCTTACATAAATTATGTGCAATGATATATGACAGTTGAGATTATAGATCTGAAAAATGATCTAAAATTAACTCCACTTCAATTATGGTTGATGGTTATCTTCTCAGTATTTTTGTAAGCCCTTACCAGCAAAACAAGGTACATGATGTGTCAGTACCAGAAATTTGCATGTGCCATGTGATGCTGCTACATCAAATAAACGATATTTAGGCCTATGCTGAACAGTGATTTGCTGCTGTGCTTCACCTCAGATGGACTTAGTAACTTGCTCCTATTGACTTTGCATGCAGGCTTCAGTTTCAGCTACCAACTGGATCCTTCTGTCAACTCTAGTTTTTATTTGACTTTAATCTGCTATGTGTCATATATGTAGTTTTTTGGTAGGATTGGTGACAAGGCAAGACACTATGCCATTGTGGTAGCTTTGATAGCCCTGATGAGTATTGGTGGTATTGCTAATTTACAACATCAATGGAGCATCAAAGGCGAGTACAGTAACTTGCCACAGGAACAGTTATTAGAATGGGTCAAAGCAAATACCTCGCCCAGTAAGTACTACTATCACTTTCTTTATATCTCACCATAGATATTACAAGAATATGAACATGCATCTGTGGTTGATGTTTTACAACTTTAGTTGACAAGTAATAATCATATTATGTCTATTATAACAATGATGCTTGTTTTTTTACAGGTGCAGTATTTGCTGGAGCTATGCCGACAATGGCGTCCATTAAATTATCCACCGGTAGACCTATTGTTAATCACCCACACTTTGAGAATGCTGGACTTAGGTATGTACATTGATATTCCTGCACTTTATAGTCATTTATTTGTTCGTTCATTCATTCATTCATTCATTCATTCATTCATTCATTCATTCATTCGTTCATTCATTTGTTTGTTCATTCATTCATTTGTTTGTTCATTCATCATTTATTCGTTTATTCATTTATTTGTTTGTTCGATAATTCATTTCATTCATTCATTCATTCGTTTGTTTGTTTGTTTGTTTGTTCATTCATTCATTCATTCACAGAAGCTGTTTAGCAACTAATTCTAAATATATTTTTCCTGAATATGATTATGTTAACAGTGGTTCATACTTGGAGGCTGTAGTCTTTCAAGGCATATTCAGCACAATATTTCCTCTAAGCCCAATTTTCATGCAGTTTCTTCAGTAAGGTGCGCAGGTTTCTCAATGAAATGTGTCAGTCTGAGAAATATTTCTTTTATTTTATGTATTTTGTTTTCAAATACACTTGATTGAAGATGAAATCACAACACTGAGCAGTATAGAGAACATTTTTTTATGCTTCTACAAAAAGATATAAGTGATCTTGTCCCTTTTGTAATAACTGATTACTGTAAAAACTATGAATTTCGACCACTTTTCAAAAGTTAATTTTGAAAATTGGTTCAGCGTTTAGAATATAAAAGTTAATTTTTAGAGTAAAAATCATTGATTACAAAAATATTTGAAGCCATACCTGGTGCACCATTTGTTGTCAGAAAAGTAACGTTTCTGTCAAAACACAATTTGATGTTTCATGGCCCCAAAAAAAGAAACAGGGTCTGAATACAGTTTTATCACTGTATAAGAGACTTGCAAATTTATTGCATTAATGGGTAAAATACAATTCATCTGTTTAATATCATCATGAAAGCTGTTAAAACTATTCCAGTACACGTTTTACCTATTCACTACGTTCAATTACCCACCATAGACTCCGGTCAGTCAAAATGACTATTTTGAACTGTAGGCATTAATCAGCGATTCTGCCGGTGACGGAGAGATATAATCCAGGTCAGGGGAAGCCCCATGACCTCAAGATTCTTTTACCCCTTACGTCACGAACCCACGTGACCGAGGCCACCTGGCAGCGCCACAGGTAGCCGTCCATCACTCTTAATTTCTCTTTGCCTCGAGTGGAGATGAAATCTAGCGAGCTCTGCTGGATTGCCTGCTTTTTTTTTCCTGTACGGATTTCTAGCTTCGGTTGTTGCCGCTGCACGGCATCCGACATTGTAGCTGGTAGGATAAGTTTTCTTTGTCATTTTTACCCTCGTGTCGTTTTCCCCTTTGTGTGTAGTATTTTTCACAACAAAGAAATTAAAATCCGGCGCCACTGCGCAACCAGTTGGTTTTCGTGGCGGCACCTTTTACAACTGTAATTCGTTTCCCTCATGCATTTCGTCTTTTATTTTCAATGTATTTAGCAATATATAGATGTAATGACAGCACCAGGGCTCGCTGCCGTTTTCTTTCCCGGTTTCCTCGTGTTTCGAGTCGACCGTGCAGTGGTTATATTCAGAATTTACCAGCATAGAACCCGCATTCTAGATACTTTGTCGTAGCTACGTGCGGGTTTCGGGGTTTTTGCGTGGAAGCGTGTTTTTTTTTTTTTTTTCATTGGAGTTCTGAGGCCTGAGATTTTCTTTCAGAGCCATCAAAATCGCTGAGACTGACCGCGTCACAGCAAGGTCGCGCGTGTTTTGCATGAGTGGAAAGTCCTCACGCTCGGCTACCGGTACTTCATGTACCGGGACGTCGAGTAAAAGGCCCGACGGCGGAGGTACCGATATTTTTCTCGACCTCCCCTGCTGATCGGAGGGCATCCTCACAGTCTGTTTTTTCAGGCGGTGTTTTACCCGATTTTAGCGGCTGCAGTGAGGCTGTGCCCCTGGAGGCTTTCCTCCTATGGGGCCCGTTGCGGGTCTCTTTGTGGACCCTTCCTCGCACGGCGCCGGGTTTGCCTCCGAGTTGAGGGCTTTGGTCGAAGGACTGTCGAGGCAATTGTGTCCCTGGCAGGCGGGGTAGATCAGACGCAGTCGGAGCGAGCTGTCTCCACTGTGTCCCCTCGGTGGGCAAGCAGGAAGAGACACGAAAGCATGTTTGCATTCAAACACGTCTCTTCCGGGGAATACCCATTCCCAGGCACGGCTCTCCCACTATTTTGGGGGGTGGCCGAGGCTCAGGCTAATTGCACCGGTCCTTCTCTGGATCCTCGGGCACTGAATGCCAACGGGTTGCTGGCAGCCAAGTCTCCGATCTTGGGGCAGGGCTTTCAGGGCAGGGCACACGTTTACCTCCCCTACTTTCAGCCAGCTAGGGTTCGTCACGCGGTAACGGTAACGAATTTTTCCTTGTGTCCGGTCCCCGCTGTGGGTTTTGACTCTTTTCTTACCGACCCACGGGCGTCCCCAGAGGGAACCGACCCTGTCATGAGACGCACAGTCGAACACGCTCCCTCTCACATGTTTAAAGTGAAAGGAGATGCAGTTCGCTCGCGTCGGATACAGCCGGTACTCCGGGCAGTCCCTCAGAGTCTTCCATCTGTATGACTCGGTGAGCCACGCTTTTGGGGTGAGGCGGAGTATCATCGATCCCAGTGATGCGATGTATATACCCCCACCCTTGATCCTAAAGCGACCACCTAAGGTTGCTTCAACGCTTATGGGATCACAGGCGTCGGGATCCAAAGCAACGCCGTTGGCAAGTCTCTCCCTGTCCGCCTGAGTGCGGAGTGGGGCGCAGAGCACGTAAACGGTGTTGATGGGCGGCGTTGGTCAGTCGCGGAGGATGTAATGCTTAGGGCCCCCGGGTGGGGATAACGTTAGGCAACACTTCCCACTGGACCAAACACTACCTGGTCGGTGTGGTTTCGGGATCAGACCCCATAGCGTGGGATGAGACCAAAACGCCCCCAACCGGATTCCAAGGCTCCTTTCCCAGACCCCGGTACCACGAATTTGGCAAACCGGGCAAAGGGGGATAGCCACGTTCCATGGGTGTCTTTGCCAATTGAAGACGATCCATCCAGCCCTGAGGGCAGAGTTGCTTGAGCACATTATTATGCTTGACCAGCACTCTGGAGACCTTGGAGGCAGAACGCACCAGCCTCCTGGACCAAGCAACATTTTTACTGGTGGGCCACCGCACATCTACATGCGACACCCCCTAGTGTCGCCTGGCTCACTTGGCCAGGGCCACTACTGTGCTACGAGACGCGGCCTTAGACACACGTGTTTTCGACGACAAGCTGAGCCGGGGTATGTCCCCACCTCAGTGACGCAGACTGGACATCCTCCACCCTCTTTGTTCAGGGAATGGTGGGAACAGTCTCGGAGCTTCGGAGTGCAATGAACCAGAGGGTTCAGATCGAATCCGCTAGCCAGTTGGTCCTGCCATGGGCAATCGGAGGGCACCCCAAGCACAGAAAACACAATGCCCTAGGCCGTCGTCCGCTAGCCAGAGTCAGCCAGGAGGCAAGCGCTTATATCCTTCCATGGGAGGGGAGGGTAGTGGCGCGCCCCAGGGAGGTAAGAACCAGGTGGTGGCTCCTCACCCTCCCTGGGCAGAAGTCTACCCGGCAGCAGGGGAGGCATGTTTGACGCTCACCTCTGCAACCGGGGGGGGGGGGGGGGGGGGCACGTGTTCGGTGAGTGGCCAGGTCACAACTTAGTGACTACTTCAGGCCTTGGGGAACTCACCTCATGGGGGAAGGGAGCACCCCCCCCCCCCCTTGCAACTGCCGAACACATGGCCACATATCCCTGTCGTTCACAGATTGTGCCGGTGTAGTCCGGTTTGGAGACGGCGGGTGACCGACCCCTGGACCTTCCCAGGTGGTGACATCCGTTTACGGGATACCGCTGAAATCTCCAATTCCCCCCGTCAGTGTCTCCCCTGTTGGGCACTGCCAGGGGACTCCCGCAAGGCGGAAGCAATCATTCAGAAAGTAGCAGTTTGCTGGGGAAACTAAGGCCAGGCTTCTACCCAAATGTGTTCGTAGTACCAAATCTACAAGTGGCAGGCGTCCAGTTTTGGACCTAGGCAGACTGAATCAGTACGTGCTCCTCGATCGGTTCCACATGGAGACACCATTCAGGGTTCTTCTCTCCATCCACCGTTTTGACTGGCTAGCCCCGCTAGACTTAAGCTGGGCCTACCTGCACGTACCGATGCACCCAAAGAGTTGCTTCGAATCGCCCAGCTGGGCCAAGTATTCGAATTTCGGGTGCCCCCCGTTCGGGTTAGGCACAGCGCCCTATGTGTTCACCAGAGTGATGAAACAAGTAGTGCTGCTGCTTCACCAGATGTCGGTACACCTCAATCCGTACCCAAACTTCCGGTTACCAACAACCCGGCAAGGGGTAATAGTCAAACGCATCAGGCTAACACGGGATTTACTTCACCAGTTGGGCTCGTTAGTAAATCGACAAGTCCCACCTCGACGCAGTTGGTGTCCCTGGGCATGGAGTTTTGACACAGAGGTAAGCTTGGCTTAGCTATTGCAAGCTTATTGCTTAGCGCTAAGCAGCCTAGCCGAATGCCTAGTCAGCGTTCCCTCGGTGTCCCTCTGTGAACTAATACGGATCATCGAAATGATGACCTCGGTTCGAAGGGTCGTTCCCCAGGCCGCACTATGCAGCTGCCCGGTATAACGCTTGTTATAACGCCGAGCTCTCCTATGGGAACTAGATAGGCGGGTTTCGATCTCGAACCAAGTGAAGGAAGCCCTGTCCTGGTGGTCGTTACTGGCCAACCTCGGACAGGGGAGCCCCTTGGGCCCGCTCGCCGCAGGTATGACTCTGGTAACAGATACCTTTCCCCAGGGTTGGGGAGCTCATCTATTGGGCCAACAAGCCCAAGGATATGGCCCCCGCATTAGTTTCGGGACTACCATATCAACCGGCTCGAACTGAGAGCAGTGTACTTAGCACTACCACGCTTTCTACCCGTAGTTCGAGACCACAGAGTCCTGCTCCGCACAGGCAACGCAGCGGTGGTCTCCTTCAAGAAGGAGGGGGGACGCATTCCCCATCGTTGTCAGTCCTAGCGGAGCAAAATCCTCCTTTGGTGCCTGGAATACAATGTGGAGCTAACCGCACACCACCTTCCAGGGGTGAGGAACAGTCTGGCGACGCCTTTTCAGGGCGGCTCCGTCTCCAGAACACGGAGTGGCTGATACCCCAGTGGGTAGCCTCCAGGCTGTTTCGGCTGTGGGACGGTCCAAGGTTGGACCGTTTTGCCGCACCCCGGAACGCCAAGCTCCCGACGTACGTAACACTCCTGCTGACTCCAGGAGCCTGGGCCAGGGTCGCTTTGCTAGCCCCATGGACCCACTTAGTTGTGTACGCCTTTCCTCCCTTCCCGCTAGTTCACCGGGCACCGGAGAAAACTTCGACAGGTGCACACCCGCATATTATCATGGGTTGCACCCAATTGGCCAAGCAAGGCCTAGTTTCCACTTCTGTTGGAAATGCTAGTCGAAGCACCAGCAGTGCTTCCGGACTTACCGGACCTGCCGTCCCAACCAGACGGCGCACTACCAACGAGCCCAGCAGGTATCACTTACATGCATAGAGACTCTCAGTAGACCCGCACATACGAAACCCTTATCTGAGCCCGCTGCCAACGTCCTGGCCAGGGCGAACAGGGATTCCACCTACGCGGCCTACATTTCTTGGCTGCAAGCTTACACTGATTGGTGTAGCGGAAGGGAGATTGATCCATACCATCCCTCTATTGGCCAGGTAGCAGGCTCCTTCGTCCACCTGTTTGACGAAGAGGGTTTGTCCTACACAGCGAGCGTTGGCTACAGGTCAGTCTTGTCCCCCACCACTCAGAATGTACGGGAACAAGACTAGCCGATTGTCCTATTATTAGGAGACTATTTACTGCTTTCCAGACGCCAAGACCCCATACAATGGAGCCGCCCAACTGGGACTCGTCGGCTGTGTTGTCTGCTCTAAGCAGACCGCCCTTTGAGACTCTCCAATCAGCACCACTCAAATTTTTGACGTGGAAAATAGTCTTCCTACTGGCCTCGCCTCAGGTAGGCGCCGGTCAGAGCTAGGCGCGCACTGTCCTTCGCGGACGGTTGTGTCGCTTTTATGGACAATCAAGTTGTACTAAAGACACGAATCGGGTGTCTCGCCAAGAACCAAATCCCAGGACACAATCCTCAACCGATCATCATCCCCCGGCTGGCAAATATTGTCGGTCCAGAGGATCAGGAGGAATTGCTTCTCTGCCCGTTCCGAGCGCTGAGTTGCTACGAGTTTTTGTGTTACGGCCCTGGCAAACAGGATAAGCCGGCTTCCCCGACGTCCGTCTCCAGGTGGATTACTGCGACCGTACTGGAGATCTATAATACACTATCCTCCTCAACACAGACCTTGCAGAGACACCAAGTACGAGAACGATTGCTAACTCACTAGCGCTAGCGTCAGGTGCCCCCTCAAACACATTCTGAGGGCAGGCTTCTGTAGAACGCAGAACATCTTCATCAACTACTACCTAAGAGACACCCAATCTATTGAGCAGGGTCTCTTCAGGTTAGGCCCCGTCGTAGCGGGTCAGGCCTTGTTTGCTGACCCAGCCCGAACGACCGCAGGGGCCTCTGCGCATAGGCGATAAGTCAGTCTCGGCATTTCCACTAGCACTTACTGGAAGCTCCCAGGTTTCGCTTCTGTCGACCTACGCCCTCATGCGAACTGTTTCGGTCCTACTTCAAGCTTATCACCCCCGAATTCGGCTAGGGTCTAGCTTTCCCGGGCACACCGAACCCTGTCACCACAGCAGCATTGGCTTCTTGCTTCGGGGACAGCACAGGCAAGGTAAGACACCACCCTTTTTGGGTCTTAACTTAGGTTTTTGGGTTTGTTTTCATCCCGGACTGGGGAAAAGTCTTTCATCGTTCTCCTTTTTTTTCTGTTTGCTCGGAAAAACCCGCCACCTATTGGTGTCTGACTCTGCCTACAGTTCAAAATAGTCATTTTGACTGACCGGAGTCTATGGTGGGTAATTGAACGTAGTGAATTTAGGCGAGGGTTCTCCGAACCCGCCTATTCACATAGTTCATACTCTTTCCTTCGCGTTGGTCTAAGTCCTTGAGGCGGAGAGAAAGGAACCAGAGTGATGGACATCTACCTATGCCGTTGCCATGTGGCCTCGGTCACGTGGGTTTGTGACGTAAGGGGTAAAAGAATCTTGAGGTCATGGGGCTTCCCCTGACCTAGATTCTATCTCTCCGTCACCGGCAGAATTGCTGATTAATGCCTACAGTTCAAAATAGTCATTTTGACTGACCGGAGTCTATGGTGAGTATGAACTATGTGAATAGGCGGGTTCAGAGAACCCTCGCCTAAAACACTTGTATCTAACAAAGGCAGTTTAATTTCTATTTAAAAGTGTTGTACAATGTGAGTATTGTATTTTAAAAACATGCATCCACATGTCAAAATCTGTTTACCTTTGCACTGTATTCATGGCTCTCAAAATAATACCTATCCCAAAAATGGATGAGGAAAGTTGTTAATGAGTATATCTTGTTCATACACAGGAGGAGGACCAAAGACGTATATAAAGTATATAGCAGGAAACCCATGTCAGAGGTGAAGCTGACCTTGGAAAGTATGGGGGTAGATTATCTTATCTTAGAAGAATCCTGGTGCCTTAAAAGTAGAAAGTAAGTTATAAGGCATTTTTTTGTTGAAAAACTTTGATTTTTATTTCAACTTCATATTTCATTTAAATGACTGTGATGATCCTGGTATATTACGAGAGCTGTGAAAGTTGGTCTATGCATTTGTAATAATTTGACAATATCATATCAAGGTCTCCATTCTGAGTCTGCATTCTGAATCCGAGGGCAGCTTTACATGCTTTATAGTTATTACTCTGCTCAAAGCTAGTTTTTTTAATTCTGGAATTAAAATAACATATTAATGTAAAAAATCAAATTGCCGACTAATTCTGAACTCTAGTAAATGAATTACTGATCACAAAAATATGTGTGAAAAACTATGCTTAGACAAGTGTTCTCATCACCTAATTAAACATAATATGTGTATTGCAGTCACACTTAGAAGTATTCTTAGACCAATACATTTTTGACTCCCATGTGCGAAGCACAAAAAGGGAGTCTTTGCAGTTAGTGTGTTAGACTGGCGCAGTCGGGGCGATTAATTTGTTTTTGTAGTTTAAATAAAATTAAAAAAAAATTGCGAAATGGAGGTGTTAGCGCGAAATCACCTGTAACTTCGAAATCACCCCGACTGGTTTATTCTGCATGGCCCTCTATCGACACTGCAGGAACCCGTCGATTTTTCAACGGGTAATTATGTTAATGAGTGTTTTAATTGACAATCATCTAGGCCAATCACAACGTCTCTTCAACTGACCTCTGACCGAGAAGACGTCTGCTGATTGTAGCAGCCGTTTTTTTTTTATTCTACAACTAGTACGAGTTATTTTTTTACACATTGTGATGAATTAAAAACAACGACTACGACAAACTCAAATTTCAACGTGCCGCCATGTTGGGTCTGCAGTGTGACCTTTACCAATAGACATCATTATGCACGTATTTCCGCACCCACCTCATAATACGTGCAATTCATGAATATTTAATAGCAATACATTTTCTGCAGAATAAACCAGTCGAGGTGATTTCGCGCTAACACCTCCATTTCGCGATTTTTTAAAATTTTATTTAAACTACAAAAACAAATTAATCGCCTTGACTGCGCCAGTCTATTAGTGTGTGTGTGTGTGTGTGTGTGTCTGTTCCACTGATATCTCAAGAACCATACATGTACATTGATTTTTGATGAAACTTGGTGCATAGATGCTCTGGGCCAATGCGCAGATTTGATTAGGTTTTGGTAAAAATTCATGCATATTAATTACCTAATTTGCATGATAATTAGCTGATTTTTAGCTGTTCCATGACTGTTCCACTGATATCTAAAAAAACACTCATTGGATTTTGATGAAACTAATTTGCATAATTAATTTATTTTCAGCTTCTTAGCTTTCTTTAATTAGCATAATAATTCATAATTTTTTTGTTCTGTTCATATTAGGTACCTGATTTACATAATTAGTTTTCAGCTTTTCCATCAATATCTCGTGTACAAGTAATTTTGAATTTTTCAATACTCTCAGCACACAGGAGTTCTTTCTAAGCTTTCTTTGATTGTAACTTCTTTCTCAGAACTGGTTGTTCTCTTCCCGAGATCTGGGATCTGGAAGATAAGGAAAATCTTGGCAAACCACCAGTGTGCTTGCTAATGGTGAAAGATGCTTCACCATATTTCAAAGAGGTGTATAAAAACAACATCTATATTGTCTTCATGGTTCATCCTGTAAAAGAGGAAGTCATCATACCGAAGAAAGTAAAAAAACCAAAGAGGAATTAATTACTCTGCAGTTTGCTCGAACAGGAAGAGTTAAAACATCAAAATAAAAATTTGTAGTATAGGCTCATCAGTCGGGTTTGGGATTACTTCTGCCTTTTTATCACTAACCACAGCTACATTCCTATTTCATTATTATCACTGGTTTTTATATTTCACTATTTCCATATATAAATTTGCTAAAATAAATCTACCTGAATATATAAAATAATATATTGTTTTTCTGCTAAATTCATGAACTTAAAACCCGATGAAATGGCTCAATGAATCAACAAAGTGAAATTAAATTAGTCTGCCCAGATGTTTACACCATTTGTAATTAGAATCTGGCCACCTAATTGACTTGATTGAAAAATTTGCCAGTCACGTCATAATGCTTTTGATACATTCTGTCTGCTGAGTTGTGTCATGCATTTGATCCAGTATGTTCTATTTTTTCAATAAGTAAGTACCGATACACTTCTGGATACAAGTGACCTAAATCCTAAAACTGGATTTCAATTGTGTTTTACCTCAGAAACTAGACCAGTCATGTTGGCAATGTTTTAATTTTAAATTAAATTCTTTAGTTTGGTGTTTGATCATGATATCACACATTATTAGATGTCCCAAGTGGCCTCTTCATTAAGTCTATATTACTGTTATTGTCAAATTTGATAGCATAATGAAAAAGTGAGTGGCAATATGTTAATTTTTTTTTTTTTTTTTTATAAATGTTTTGTTTCAGGCGACAGTTCTGAACATTGAATGTCACTGTTGTCTCTCCTGACTTTTTTTTGTAAGTGCAAATTGCAAGTGCATTTTGCCACAGAAGTCATATAAATGTGTTGGACTACATGACAGGGCTGTGTGGCCATCGGACCTTAACCAAGGTTCCCCCACAGTCACATTCGTTAGTGAATGAATCTGGGCCAGTGGAATTGGCCTTCCCATTGAGTCTGTGGCACACCCACCGAGGGTAGGGGTCGACCCTTTTGATGTTCAGCCTAAGGTAGGATTTGAACTTGGGTCTACCGATCATGAGTCTGATGCGACAACCACTATGCTACCAGTGACTGGTAATATGCAATATGCTAATTAGGTGGTTGGATTTTATTGTTGCCTAATGACAAACGCATAAATACAAAAAGGATGATATATAATTCATTTCAGTAGAGAAAAAAACCTTCAGTTTTAGACTGATATGCAATAAATTCAAGAGGCTAAACTAAATTTATTATTTTATTTTAGTAGAGAAAAAAACTTAATATTTATTTTGTGTTTTAAGCTAGACCAGATCTTTTAATTTTCAGTTTTACAATTTATCCTAATGACTCCTGGGGAGAAATTTCTTATTTTCAGTTTTACAATTCCTAAACATTTCCTACTTAGTTTATTTTGAGGTTAACTTTTTCACCACCAGTTCCCTCTTATCTTCACAAATTCACAAAATAGTCCTGTTTATAGTCTGCACTTTCCTTCAGAAGATTGGGACTAATTTATAAAAATAGCCAATTCTTTTGAGTGAAAACTGATTAACATTTTGTCAGTTGGCTCTAAGATTAAAGTTCATTTCTAGAAATATTGAAGAATATGGAGAAAAAATTACAGACAAATTTAGGTGAGAAAGTCTGGTGGAATCAAGAAAACATGGACATGCAACATTGTTCATCTTGGGTGATATATGCATGTTTCTTGATCAGATTCAAGGTGGCTGAACGGCGGCCATTTTAATGTTGAAAATTTTTCAAAATCAAGCATTTGGTCGTGTTGTGTATCAATGGATAGGTATGAGCAGAAATCAACTGTAACACTGAACTTTACGATTGACTTGTGTATTACCATTAATGTTTTAAGGAGCCAATTTAACAAGCTTGAAGTTTGATTATTTTTCTTTATGTAAAATTTTCTCACAAATTAGAATTATATTTTTTGTTCATTAAATCGTTCATTGACATTTGTTATTTCCTCAGTATTCACCTTGAAATTCATTTAACTTTTATATTTTGGTGATTCCAGTCTGATATCGCAATTTATGTTATTGTCTTATGCAAAATGTACATGGCCATGAACTTGTATTTCAGGAACTCTAGTATAGTGGAGTATTATTTATAAGTGACATTGAGTCCCCAAGATTCACAGATTTTCACAAGGAAGCCTATGATGATCAGTCTGTGTTCCAGAAAAAAAAATTCTAGGTTTTTTGGTCATCTTGCATTAAAACATGTCATATTCACAGGTTTTTGTCAGATTTTCAAAAAAACAAACGAACATCAATTTTTTTAATTTGACAAAGTGGTGCAATTGTGTTCTGACACATGGTACCATGGTACACATCATTCATAGTTCTGACAAATGGTACCATGATGCACATTGTTCACAATTCTGACACATGGTACCATGATGCACATCGTTCACAATTCTGACACATGGTACCATGATGCACATCGTTCACAATTCTGACACATGGTACCATGATGCACATTGTTCACAATTCTGACACATGGTACCATGATGCACATCGTTCACAATTCTGACACATGGTACCATGATGCACATTGTTCACAGTTCTGACACATGGTACCATGATGCACATCGTTCACAGTTCTGACACATGGTACCATGATGCACATCGTTCACAATTCTGACACATGGTACCATGATGCACATTGTTCACAGTTCTGACACATGGTACCATGATGCACATCGTTCAGAATTCTGACACATGGTACCATGATGCACATTGTTCACAATTCTGACACATGGTACCATGATGCACATCGTTCACAATTCTGACACATGGTACCATGATGCACATTGTTCACAGTTCTGACACATGGTACCATGATGCACATTGTTCACAATTCTGACACATGGTACCATGATGCACATTGTTCACAGTTCTGACACATGGTACCATGATGCACATCGTTCACAATTCTGACACATGGTACCATGATGTACATTGTTCACAATTCTGACACATGGTACCATGATGCACATCGTTCACAATTCTGACACATGGTACCATGATGCACATCATTCATAGTTCTGACCCATGGTACACATCATTCACAGTTCTGACACATGATACACATCGTTCACAGTTTTGACACATGGTACCATGATGCACATCGTTCACAGTTCTGACACATGGTACACATCGTTCACAGTTCTGACACATAGTACACATTGTTCACAGTTCTGATGTCAGCATTGTACCATGGTACACATCGTTCACAGTTCTGACACCAGCATTGTACCATGGTACACATCGTTCACAGTTCTGATGTCAGCATTGTACCATGGTACACATCGTTCACAGTTCTAACACCAGCATCGTACTATGGTGCACAGCGTTCACAGTTCTAACACCAGCATCGTACCATGGTGCACAGCGTTCACAGTTCTAACATCAGCATTGTACCATGGTACACATCGTTCACAGTTCTGATGTCAGCATTGTACCATGGTGCACAGCGCTCACAGTTCTAACATCAGCATTGTACCATGGTACACATCGTTCACAGTTCTAACACCAGCATCGTACCATGGTACACATCGTTCACAGTTCTAACATCAGCATCGTACCATGGTACACATCGTTCACAGTTCTAACATCAGCATTGTACCATGGTACACATCATTCACAATTCTGATGTCAGCATTGTACCATGGTGCACAGCGCTCACAGTTCTAACATCAGCATTGTACCATGGTACACATCGTTCACAGTTCTAACATCAGCATCGTACCATGGTACACATCGTTCACAGTTCTAACACCAGCATCGTACCATGGTGCACAGCGCTCACAGTTCTAACATCAGCATCGTACCATGGTACACATCGTTCACAGTTCTAACACCAGCATCGTACCATGGTGCACAGCGCTCACAGTTCTAACATCAGCATCATACCATGGTACACATCGTTCACAGTTCTAACATCAGCATCATACCATGGTACACATCGTTCACAGTTCTAACACCAGCATTGTACCATGGTATACATCGTTCACAGTTCTAACACCAGCATCTTACCATGGTACACATCGTTCACAGTTCTAACACCAGCATTGTACCATGGTGCACAGCGCTCACAGTTCTAACATCAGCATCATACCATGGTACACATCGTTCACAGTTCTAACATCAGCATCATACCATGGTACACATCGTTCACAGTTCTAACACCAGCATCGTACCATGGTGCACAGCGCTCACAGTTCTAACATCAGCATCGTACCATGGTACACATCGTTCACAGTTCTAACACCAGCATCGTACCATGGTGCACAGCGCTCACAGTTCTAACATCAGCATCATACCATGGTACACATCATTCACAGTTCTAACATCAGCATCATACCATGGTACACATCGTTCACAGTTCTAACACCAGCATTGTACCATGGTACACAGCGCTCACAGTTCTAACATCAGCATCATACCATGGTACACATCATTCACAGTTCTAACATCAGCATCATACCATGGTACACATCGTTCACAGTTCTGATGTCAACGTTGCATGCATATTCAAGTAGTGCGATAGATGATTTTTACTGTGATATGACTTTCAGAATTGATAATGATTCACAAGATTTATTGACATTGTAATGTCTAATAAAAGTTTATTTAGAAAAGATAATACTAAGATAGGTTATTACAATCACAACAACACACCAATACTTGTTAATGAATACACAACTTTAAATTTACTTAACTAATGCAAAAGTATATTCTATTTACAAAAGAGTATATTTCTATTTTAGTTACTTCCCACTTTGTATTATATGCAGAACACCTCCAACTGATTATCATGATCACCATGAAAATTATAAAATCTATATATACTATGCGAAGTAAACCCTTAAATGTTGGAGCACTGAAGCTAGCCTGGATGTGGCGTTTAATTGCCAAATCAAACATACTTTTAAATGTTTTAATCATTGATGGCCATTAGGGGATATTTTAGATCATATTTCGGGATTCCATTTCTCAGGAATTCTTGGATTCCGAGGAAACCCAAAGCAATAATGATGCATACCGGGGTCAGTGAAAAGTTTTCTGCAGGTCATACAAAATGGAAATGCAATTACAATATTTTCCTATGTACTTGATTAGACCATTTTCATATTTTAACTTTCTAGTCTGTTGCAATAAATAACTTTTGAAAGTTACCAATCTCAGTTATTTGATAACATTACAAACACCATCTTGAATTGAACAAGATCGGACATTGCCTTATTAGCTCAACCTTCCCTTTACTCAATATTAACCAGTTGTCCCTACCTCTGTGATAACCAGTTGTCCCTACCGTGATGATACCCAGTTGTCCCTACCCTGATGATAACCAGTTGTCCCTACCTCTATGATAACCAGTTGTCCCTACCCTGATGATAACCAGTTGTCCCTACCTCTGTGATAACCAGTTGTCTCTACCCTGATGATAACCAGTTGTTCCTACCCTGATGATAACCAGTTGTCCCTACCCTGATGATAACCAGTTGTCCCTACCTCTATGATAACCAGTTGTTCCTACCCTGATAATAACCAGTTGTCCCTACCCTGATGATAACCAGTTGTCCCTACCCTGATGATAACCAATTGTCTCTACCATGATAATCAGTTGTCCCTACCTCTATGATAACCAGTTGTTCCTACCCTGATGATAACCAGTTGTCCCTACCCTGATGATAACAAGTTGTTCCTACCCTGATGATAACCAGTTATTTCTACCCTGATGATGACCAGTTGTCCCTATCCAGATGCTGACCAGTTGTCCCTACCTCTATGATGACCAGTTGTCTCTACCCTGATGATAACCAGTTGTCCCTACCCTGATGATAACCAGTTGTCCCTACCTTTATGATAACCAGTTGTTCCTACCCTGATGATGACCAGTTGTCCTTACCCTGATAATGACCAGTTGTCCCTACCTTTATGATAACCAGTTGTTCCTACCCTGATGATGACCAGTTGTCCTTACCCTGATGATAACGAGCTGTCCCTATCCAGATGATGACCAGTTGTCTCTACCCTGATGATAACCAGTTGTCCCTACCCTGATGATAACAAGTTGTTCCTACCCTGATGATAACCAGTTATTTCTACCCTGATGATGACCAGTTGTCCCTATCCAGATGCTGACCAGTTGTCCCTACCCTGATGATAACCAGTTGTTCCTACCCTGATGATAACCAGTTGTCCTTATCCAGATGATGACCAGTTGTCCCTACCCTGATGATAACCAGTTGTCCCTATCAAGATGATGACCAGTTGTCCCTACCCTGATGATAACCAGTTGTTCCTACCCTGATGATAACCAGTTGTCCTTATCCAGATGATGACCAGTTGTCCCTACCTCTATGATAACCAGTTGTTCCTACCTCTGTGATAACCAGTTGTCCCTACCTCGATGATAACAAGTTGTTCCTACCCTGATGATAACCAGTTGTCCCTACCTCGATGATAACAAGTTGTTCCTTCCCTGATGATGACCAGTTGTCCCTACCCTGATGATAACCAGTTGTCCCTACCTCGATGATAACAAGTTGTTCCTTCCCTGATGATGACCAGTTGTCCCTACCCTGATGATAACCAGTTGTCCCTACCTCGATGATAACAAGTTGTTCCTACCCTGATGATAACCAGTTGTCCCTACCTCTATGATAACCAGTTGTCCCCACCCTGATGATAACCAGTTGTCCCTACCATGATAACCAGTTGTCCCTACCCTGATGATAACCAGTTGTCCCTACCTCTATGATAACCAGTTGTCCCCACCCTGATGATAACCAGTTGTCCCTACCATGATAATCAGTTGTCCCTATCCAGATGATGACCAGTTGTCCCTACCCTGATGATAACCAGTTGTCCCTACCTCTGTGATAACCAGTTGTTCCTACCCTGATGATGACCAGTTGTCCCTACCCTGATGATAACCAGTTGTCCCTACCTCTATGATAACCAGTTGTCCCCACCCTGATGATAACCAGTTGTCCCTACCATGATAATCAGTTGTCCCTATCCAGATGATGACCAGTTGGTAATACCCTGATGATAACCAGTTGTCCCTACCCTGATGATAACCAGTTGTCCCTACCTCTATGATAACCAATTGTCCCCACCCTGATGATAACCAGTTGTCCCTACCATGATAATCAGTTGTCCCTATCCAGATGATGACCAGTTGTCCCTACCCTGATGATAACCAGTTGTCCCTACCCTGATGATAACCAGTTGTCCCTACCCTGATGATAACCAGTTGTCCCTACCTCTATGGTAACCAGTTGTCCCCACCCTGATGATAACCAGTTGTCCCTACCATGATAATCAGTTGTCCCTATCCAGATGATGACCAGTTGTCCCTACCCTGATGATAACCAGTTGTCCCTACCTCCGTGATAACCAGTTGTTCCTACCCTGATAATAACCAGTTGTCCCTACCGTGATGATAACCAGTTGTCCCTACCTCCGTGATGACCAGTTGTCCCTACCCTGATGATAACCAATTGTCCCTACCATGATAATCAGTTGTCCCTACCATGATAATCAGTTGTCCCTACTCTGATGATAACCAGTTGTCCCTACCTCTATGATAACCAGTTGTCCCTACCCTGATGATAACCAGTTGTCCCTACCTCCGTGATAACCAGTTGTCCCTACCCTGATGATAACCAGTAATCCCTACCCTGATGATAACCAGCTGTCTCTACCTCTATGATAAACAGTTGTCCCTAACCACAGGGAGCCCAGGAACTATAATCAACTGTAATACGCAGTCTCTATGAGCGGGGGGGGGGGGGTTAAATGGAGTAAATTTGTGTAGTTTTCTTGATTTATTCTGCAGATATCGGTAAAATGTAGGTAGGGCTTTGGCGAAATTTGAAGAAGCAACTAATATTCTTCAACCTGGTATTTTTTTTATATTTTATTTTTCATTCTTTTCGTCTGTTTTTTCGAGTTTAAAAAATGTGAGCTGGCTGGAGCCTTCATCCCTTGTCTATTTCTTACACTAGATACCAGCCGATAACCCCCCCCCGTTCATAGAGACTGCGTATTACAGTTGATTATAGTTCCTGGGCTCCCTGTGCCCTAACTCGATGATAACAAGTTGTCCCTACCTCCGTGATAAACAGTTGTTCCTACCCTGATAATAACCAGTTGTCCCTACCCTGATGATAACCAGTTGCTCCTACCCTGATGATAACCAGCTGTCTCTACCTTCATGGTTACCAGTTGTCCCTAACTCGATGATAACCATTTTTTCTACCCTGATGATAACCAGTGGTCTCTACCTTGATGATAACCAGCTGTCCCTACCCTGATAATGACCAGTTGTTCCTACCAAGATAGAAATTGTTCCCAGCCATATAATCCAACACCTGTAATTGGAGTCGGCATTTCTTCAGAATTTTCAATTTAATAAAAGGGGTCATTTTTGCTCCAGTGTATGTAAAGCATAAACAGAAGGTACATGTAATGTTGTGTCTGCTTGTCTGTCTGTCTGCTTGGTACATGATTGCACACTTAACTGGTTTTACTTCCGTGTACATAGATCATAGTAAAAACTGTAATAAGGCTTTAGGAATGCATTGTCTCTGTGAGTGTATATGTTTGTACTTGTATTACTATATGCTTAAAACATACATATATGCCACCATTCTAGGACCTTTTTATAGTCAAAAATCTGGGACTTATAATTTCACCTCTGTGCATGTGGCTGTCCGCCCGCCCGCACCTGTATCTTGGACATGCCTTGGCCAATTTCATTCAAACTTCACACACGTATCATACATATGCACATGAAGTTGTTTATTCTTTATTATAGCTTAGTACCTGCATACTGTGTGTTGAATGTCTAAACATAGTTTGAAATTAATCTGTAAATAATAATTAACTAATTTGCATATGAGCTAATGAGCCCAGCTCATGGAAAACCATCTGAAATTTGGAGAGAAGAGATGAAAATATTGACAAGTTTGAGAAAATAGAATATTTAATATTACTTTATTGGCGCAAACCAGGTACAAAAACATACAAAGACCATAACATTTACGTGTGATGGCGCACTTTCCTTGGCACAGCGCCACCACGTGCCAGCTTTTAGCCTGTTGAGTATCTAGTGGTAAAACCCTGCAGATCATCTTCACTGGATGCATTTGAATGTGATGATCCCACCGCGAGATCTCGTAAGCTAAGTTCACTGGAGCTTCGTTTCTGGGCAATAGCGATGCTTCGATCACTGTCCGTGTTTAACCCCGACCAGCGAGAAGTGTCTTCGGAGATGATGGAACTGTCCGATATTGTACTGTGAGCAGGTTTTGTTCCGGTGGTCTGGAAAGTCACCTGCAGTTTAGAGCGCATTGCAGAATTACAATGGTCTAGACGCCCCGCCATACCCTCTGGCGTGTCGAACGTTAATTTACGAGTGACGGAATCTGAGCGAGAAGAATTACATGTATTGCTCGCTACTGGTGACGATCTCTTTGAAGTTACGTAAGTCGATGACATCGTGTTTCGCCTGTGTTTCGCTTGCGTCGAATGTCGCAGAAGTCCTTTCACCCAGTCATGATAGCGGTGACGAATACATTTATGACCTCGTCGGAATAAAGACGATAATGAACATCGATAGCAATGGACGTCTCGCCAATAACATGCTGGCCACCTTTTGTCTACATGAGTAAAAAGCATGCTGTCATAAAAATAGATCACCGTAAAACTAACATACATTTTAACAGACTTTGAAAAAAACACGTCACTATCACGCCACGCGTCGGCTAAACTAGCGGTGTAAACGCGCGGTTCATGTGCATATAACGAAAACAATGTACATTTTAAAAAAATGTGAACCACTTTGAGCATTTGGGGGCATGCTTAAATCATTTTGTTTTAATCTTTGGCTTTAAATATATCAGTATTCGTTATATGAAAACTTGAATTACCTGTACGTATAGAATAAAGTCTGAGATTGTTCAATAATTTCACTGGATGAATAATGTTTGTTGTCGAGACAATGGATTTTATAAACAAAACACAAAAGTCATACCCTATTAAGATACAGTATCGAAAATGTAATTGCATACAATTCCCGTTGTTTATTTGATACTTACATGTCGCAAAAGTGAGAACGTTCACATCAAGTCGATTAGCTCCTTTTGCGATGAGTGTAGGGGAAATACCCAAACGTCCATTGGTGGTTGATCTCCCTCGCTCAAGTAACCATATTCCGTAGATATGCCAGAAGTCAGCATAACGCTCTCTCTCCAAGCATGATAGTGGTGACGCTAGAAGCGGAAACCTATCTAGGGAATAAAATAAAGATACAATGTGTAATTATTTGTTTTACAAACTCACAGCATTTTGTTAATACTATCATGGACCTACTACCAACACGCTCGCGTCTTGGTGTTTCAGCTGTTTTATTTACTGTTTGACAGTTGCACAATCGTGGCGACGGTTTGAAGTTACGCGATGTCACTCGAACATGCTCGGAAGGTGTGAATTCTGATAAGAGTCGAGTGCCCGCAGTAAAAAGCTAATAAACATTAATTAATTTCAAGTACAGAGTGAATAGCGGCAACGCTCATAGATCAAAAGACAGTGGGTCAAAAAGACAGTCTAAGCTATTTTGAATACTGATATTTACAAAGGTTTACTACTACGAACTACCACTTTCTAGATAGACGTACTTATTGACATTGTTTACTAAATTTGATACAGAGTTTCTTTGAGCGACCGACTATAGCATACCTATCAGCTTATCGAAATCGTCTGAACGGTGTGGTCTCGGAATGTACATATTCCTGAATTTCGCCTTTGCTTTCTTCATAGTGGCAATGAGTTCACTTCGCTGTTAAAAAGACGTAAGTGAAATTACTACATGCATTCAATGTAAAAAGGCAAGAATAGCGCGGTGTTTTCATTATGAAAACTTAAATAACAGCATACATACAGTTAGTGGCAACACTATCGGTCCAAGTATTCTCCCCATTTCACTAGGTTATAAAAACGGCTTGACTGATCTTTGCGACACTAGTCGACGGTGGCTGTCTTGATGATATGTGACCATGTATGGATCGAACGGAGCGAGCGTTGTCGTGGAACAGATATAAGAATTTTCGAACGCGCTCAGGAAAACTCCATTGGCCGCGCCTATTGCTGTGAATTTAGAAACATGTGATATGTTGTAATCAAGTCACGGGCACTCACGAGAAAAACTAGCAATAAAATACATGTAATATATGCATTTAACGTTGTAGTTGTTGTTTATTTGCCCCTACAACCGATAGTAAGTTATCATGACGATATTGTATTACGTGCTGCGGCAGTACTTGGGGAATGTGTGAACATCGCCGGCTGGAGTTGTTTATACCCTTTCCCATGTTTATACACAAGTATTGCCGTAGAAAGTAATACAATACCATAGTAATGACTTAATATCGGCTGTAAAGGCAAATAAACATAAAATACAACGTGACATTTATATATTACATGTATTTTACTGTAATTTTTTAGGAATAGTTTTCCCATTTAACACTAGCTTCATATTCTGAGTGTAATACTAGTATGTATATGTGCATGATTGCAGGCAGTGAATTATTTGTATAAGCCTAGTAAACGTTTTATGTGTTAACGTGGCTGCAATGTGTTAACGTGGCTGCAATGTGTTAACGTGGCTGCAATGTGTTAACGTGGCTGCAATGTGTTAACGTGGTTGCAATGTGTTAACGTGGCTGCAATGTGGTAACGTGGCTGCAATGTGTTTACGTGGCTGCAATGTGTTTAAGTGGTTGCAATGTGTTAACGTGGCTTCAATGTGTTAACGTGGTTGCAATGTGTTAACGTGGCTGCAATGTGTTAACGTGGCTGCAATGTGTTAACGTGGCTTCAATGTGTTAACGTGGCTGCAATGTGGTAACGTGGCTGCAATGTGTTAACGTGGCTGCAATGTGTTAACGTGGCTGCAATGTGTTAACGTGGCTGCAATGTGTTAACGTGGCTGCAATGTGTTAACGTGGCTGCAATGTGTTAACGTGGCTGCAATGTGTTTACGTGGCTGCAATGTGTTAACGTGGCTGCAATGTGTTAACGTGGCTGCAATGTGTTAACGTGGCTGCAATGTGTTAACGTGGCTGCAATGTGTTAACGTGGCTGCAATGTGGTAACGTGGCTGCAATGTGTTAACGTGGCTGCAATGTGTTAACGTGGCTGCAATGTGTTAACGTGGCTGCAATGTGTTAACGTGGCTGCAATGTGTTAACGTGGCTGCAATGTGTTAACGTGGCTGCAATGTGTTAACGTGGCTGCAATGTGTTAACGTGGCTGCAATGTGGTAACGTGGCTGCAATGTGTTAACGTGGCTGCAATGTGTTAACGTGGCTGCAATGTGTTAACGTGGCTGCAATGTGTTAACGTGGCTGCAATGTGGTAACGTGGCTGCAATGTGTTAACGTGGCTGCAATGTGTTAACGTGGCTGCAATGTGTTAACGTGGCTGCAATGTGTTAACGTGGCTGCAATGTGTTAACGTGGCTGCAATGTGTTTACGTGGCTGCAATGTGTTTAAGTGGTTGCAATGTGTTAACGTGGCTGCAATGGAGCTTTTACGCTGTATTTTTAGGTGATATGTTTTTCAGGTGTTTGTTCGAATGTTAAGCGCGTCAGTATAGCGAATACAGAAACAGTTCCTCGATCAAATATTTGTAAATCACCACGGATCGTACCATAAAAAAACTATTCACTTCACAAGTACGTGAAATTACGAAAACAAAATATGTGAATCGCAGGTTTTTGGTTTTAGTAACCATCGTGTAACAATAGGCCTACTAAACCCAAATGATGTTACCATGACAACAGTTAGGCCTTATTCTATTTTACAGTTTCTAAGCAAAACACATCAGTCGCACAAACTAGTGGTTTTCTTTATTATAATACAAATACATACTGTATGAATGACGTCAGTTGTGTCATATGTCCGGGAAACACACACATAGCATAACACTATAATGACGTCATACACGGGTCGGCTAACCTTTATGTTCACTAGCATATTCGACCTAATAATCTCTGTATGTATGTATGGTATATATATATATATATATATAATGGAACTACTTTTGGATTTAAAAAATAATGCTGGTATTTTTGTATGAAGTGGAACATCGACGCCCACTGAGTACATCAGAGATGAGATAAATACTATGATATCCGAACCAAAGTACGGTACGAGGGCGATCTCGAACACGGAGCGCAACTATGATGACGTCGAAAATGATAACAATGACGACGATGACCTGGAAAGTACCAGATGTCCCCTGTTATGGACGTTGTATTTTATTTCCAGTGCTGCCATACTGTTCATTGTGTTGGCTGTGATCATAGCGTGCATGACATTAACCAGTTTCCTGAAATTCTGCGGTCTGCAGCAAGAGCTTTAAACCGCCATGTTCAGACATGTGAGAATTAATTCAGAATAGCTATTGATTTCTATCGAGTTTCATCAGTGTATCAAGCGAACCGGTGGCTGGTGTATCATCCCTAGTATCATGCTATGCTGTTGAAGGCGTGTACAGGTAGCCGAGTCTAGGCATCAAGCTCTCATAACGTTTCAGTTTTCTTATACATTGTAATATGCCAATTACGGAAAGCTCCCGCAATGAGAATACTATGAGCACGTCTAGGGAATTTGAAGATGAAAGCGAAGAAAAATGTTCAAATAAAATACTAAGTTCACGAAGTGATGGCGACAACAAATAAAAAGCTGAAAAACGGACAATAATTTTCTACTGAATAGACACACCATATTGGACGTCACCATTCATATGTTATTAGTTGATTTTTAGTCTTATTTATGTAAATCTACACTGGTCCTGGATTATTAGAATCAATACCGTATTTGCTCCTTTAGAAGCGCATGCGCTTACGTAAATGTGCAAGCGAATATAATATGGTTAAAATTACGGAATGTTTCAATTTTGTATCATACATGTAACTGTTGCGCTAAGTGAGCTTTTATTGGAGATGCACTTCTAATAGAGTAAATACAGTAGAACCATTCAGAGTATAAATACAGATTTTTTTCACATCATATTAAAGTGTAACTGAATTGGGACAATTGACTTTTTTTGTGTGCAAAATTTATTTATAAACAACATTATGAAAAAAAATCAAGTGAAAAGGGTATAAAAATTGGGTAAACAGTCAATGATATTCCGAAATCGCGCCACGCCCCCCTCTCCCATCACCTTCGAGTTTTTTCGGCATTACGAGTGTAACCGAAATGGCGCCACCAACGGGAGCATAAAGCATGAGCTAGCTAGCAGACAGGATTGTTTATCATTTTCCATACGCACGCGTTTCGTAAACATATACAACGAGTTACCAAGATCGAGAATTCTTACGAGTTACCATCATATACAACGAGTTACCACGATCGTTTTCATGGGGAAACGCTGTGTTGTTGGCGGGTGTAGTAACACACACGGCGATCGCGTAAGTCTTTATGGGTTCCCAAAAGATTCGAATTTATGACATCAGTGGACCAAAGCCGTCAAGAACACCAGGAAACATTGGGATGGACCTTCTCCATATACCGTTATTTGCAGTGTCCATTTTACGCCCGAATCATTTGTTGATCCACCATCTGGATTCGTTATGAATTATTTGGGTTTCGGGAATAACTGTGTAAATAACCAGAAGAATAATATTTTCCATGTAGAATATGAATATTAATTTGCTTGAAAAGTTTAGAATGTATTCATGTTATTATGCCAGAGTCGAAATAACTAGATCGATCGTGGAACAACAACAACAAAACACAAAATGGCGATTGGAAAATGTAAGCACTGGACGCATTCACCGTTCACGTACTTTGTGTCTTTACATGATTTCTTCAGAAGATCAAGAAACTGAAAATTGCACACTGATATGTGTTTAGAATTTGGATGAACAAAAGACAGAAACTGGAAACCAAGCCGGTCACGATGTTCAAACTCTGTGTCACGGTCATTTTGGGAAGGTACACGATCACCCACATCGCGTACTTTTCTTGCAGGTTAAAACCTGTATGGGCCAATTTGTCCCTGGCACTCTAAAACAAAATCGTGACATCTCTCATTGTCATCATACTCTTCGATTTCATAACTCTCGTCAGACGATAACATAGATTCCGTGTCGCTTTCCGAGCACTGCATACGTATAGCGGCCATTGTGAGACGATGACAAGTTCCCCCCGTGACGTCACAAAGTACCCTTGTATGCTAATTAGGTACTCTAGTTGGAGCCTCGCTCTGAGTCGACCAAGAAACTGAACGTGGGCGTGTCCTTATCCAGAACATTATTATTGATCGTTTACTTAATTTATGTACATTTTTCACTTGATTTTTTTTCATAATGTTTTTATAAATAAATTTTGCACACAAAAAAAGTCAATTGTCCCAATTCAGTTACACTTTAAAATGACATGTTACATGCAATACAATATTGTGTATCAGTATAGCGGGTCTATTATTGCGAGAACTTCTTTCATTTGATTGAAACGTGTATGTATATAAATGACATCTCCACAAATATACACTGCATGTACTCTATGCACTTGAACTTTATTCCTAAAAAAAGACAACAGTGACACTCAATATCCCCTAGCGCAAAAACATATGTACACTGATTTTTAGGGGTATTAAATGTCAGACCAGATGTGAATTCTGCAAAAGAAAATCATTCTGTCACAGTAATAAGTAATAGTAAATGTCTTATCTGCGATAGTTGCAGGCGTCTTTTTTTTCGAACTTTTTTGGTGCAAACAACTTTTGCCCACTGATCAGGGATCTGTAAATAAATAATGGTGGACAATATTTTCAAAATTCTGGCCGTACCATCATAACCTGGTGCCATGTCCAATGCTAGCATAAACATGCATTTACTAAGGCTTACATCAAATATATCACGCGTACGTACAAACACCGACTGAACATTCTGCTTTTAATTATTTCCCAGTTTCTCCTCTCGAAACACAGTTGGAAATGTCTCTATAGATTAATTCCATCTATATTTTTATCCACCTATTACTGACTATTTACGTGTAAAATTGGTATTTATACCAACGTTAGTACTTAAACTCAAAAGGGCTAGCTGTTACATTATTCAAAACATAATCCATTGCGTCATTAACTTGAATAAACGTAACCCTGATTTTCATCAACAATTATAGCAACAATATTTATCATTATTCCATGCTTTATTCAACATACTCTGAGCCACTATCACCAGCCTGCACCTATAAGTACATGTATATGAATGTTTTCCCTCCGCCTATAAGAGCAATCACAGGAGTAGACTGGCAAAGTCGGGACTTCTTTTTTGTTTTACAAAAAAAAAAAATATAATTAATTGTCAATTTGGCCTTTTTAGCGTGATCGCGACAACTAGCGTGACCGCGAAAGAAATCCCGACTGGACGGTGCCGAAAGAGGTTGTGCACTGTGTGTTTTGCATGTAAACAAACGACGTATTTTACAAGAGTTGGGTATATCGCTACGAGCCCCATAATGAACAGGATGCGGCGCGACGACCACCGCCCTTTAACATAAATAATAATCAAAGAAAGCTTAGAAAGAACTCCCATGTGCTGAGAGTATTGGAGACACATTAAATATAATTCGAAATTACTTAGCTGAAAACTAATTATGCAAATCAGAAAATTAATATGACCAGATTTGAGTGTAAAACTAATGAGGTCTGCGCAATGTAACAGAAAATCTATGTCTCCAAGTTTAATTGAAATGTGATTAGAACCAAAAAATTATGAATTATTATGCTTATTAGGGAATTAATATGAACAGATTTTTACCCCAAACTAATTAGGTTTGTACATTGTCCTAGAGCATCTTTGTACTAAGTTTCATTGAAATGGAATAATTAGTACCGTGAAAACTCCAAAATTTCGACCCCTCTAAAAATTCGTCCGCCTATTTATTTGCCGGGTTTCGGTGTTTTATTTACCTCCAAATTTTCGACTCCAGTAAAAATTTCCGACTCATTCTTATTCGAAAATTGCGACCAGTTTTAGTTTTCCCCCAAACGAAAAAAAAAACGATGTGAGCGTTCAAACGGGACCTTCCTCGAAGGCATGAATCCGGGTTTCTGATTGACTGAGAGATTTTTATTTTATTGGTAACGAAAATATATTCTAAATAAACGAAGTTTCAAATAAAAACGAACACAAAAATCTCGGCATGCTGCGTTTCTGAATTGTTGATTATTACTGTACTCAGTAGTGATTATAATAATGTACACAAAATAAATTTGTTGAATGGTTATGAAATACAAATAAAAGTCAACTTAGTTTCATCGTAAGCGAATGATTCCGGTCTCGTATAAACGTTTGATGCTGTAGGATATCCGCCATGTTCTCTTAGGTCAAATAGGTCAAATCGCTAATTAACCAATCAAAAAGCTGGATGATGCCAACGTGTTCAAATTACCATAGCTTATTTAAATATGTTAATGTTATTGAACGCAATGTGGAAGAGATTGATGTTGTAGTACGATATTTTGGCTTGGATTTTGATGCGAAAACGGCATGATTTTTTTTAAATAAAAAAATTAGTTGTTTTTAAAAAATGAACTGGTCATCTGAAGAATAATTTAACATTGTTCACAGTGATAACAGCTCATTCTCGAAAGGAAGCTTACCCGCTCACGCTAGTCACGATAAAAATCATACACGTGTACTCTTGAATAGACAGACGTCAATGACTACGGTAAAACTTACTCTATTTTAGCCGGCAGGATTGATTGAAATGTCCGAAAAATGACGCCAAAATACACCTTAAAAGTCCAATTTTATTTTCTTAAATCCCATTTAATTTTTTAATCCAAGGGCGAATTTACGGCAGAATTTGGTCCCTCAAATAAGGGACACGTGAGCTTTGATTCTAACCGGATACATTTCACTGGGTCGGGGAGATAGTTTGCTAAACTTCCATGTATCTTTTGTCCAATGGGTACCTGTACTTCGAACATTCGCAAGTTTTCCTAGGTAGTGCGAGACAGCTTTGTCTTTTGACCTATTAGTTTTGTGCTGACCTCTTCTCCGCGTCTTGATGTTTTGTTTTGCTTGTCATAATACTCACTGATTGATGACTTTGTTTAGATTTTGAGTTACAACTCGGCCACGACCTTTGCTTTTACCGTGAAACATGAGGAAGTTTACGTCAATTGACGGACATTGCATTTTTTAAAAACTAATGAAGCACACTGTCTATCATCCCCATTTTTTCATTTGCTGATTTCTATTCTGAAAAATTCGACCGTCCGAAAATGCACCTTAATTTTGACTCTAAAAACACGTCACATTTCTAACACCAATTATTTAAAACCTGTCGAAATTTTGGAGTTTTTACGGTGCTTTAGATATCAGTGTGAAAGCTTAAAATTGGTTAATTATGCAAATTAGGTAATTAATATGTACAGATTTTAACCCACAATTATTCAGGTCTGTCTATTGTCCTACAGCATCCATGTACATTCATTGATATGTGATGTTTAGTACCTGAGATATCAGTGTGAAAGTTGGTTAATTATGCAAATTAGGTGATTAATATGCACAAATATTTACCGGAAACTAATTGGGTCTGCATAATTCTAGATTCATTGAAATGTGATGATTAGTACTTTAGATATCAGTAGAAAAGCTGAAAATTAATTATGCAAATTAGGTAATTAATATGCACAATTATTTACCCTAAAACTAATCAGGTCTCTGCATAGTCCTAAAGGATCTATGTACCAAGTTTCATTGAAATGCGATGATTAGTACTTGAGATACCCATGGAAAAGCTGAAAATTAACTAATTATGCAAATTAGGTGATTAATATGCACAAATATTTATCGAAAACAATCAATCTCTGCATAGTCCTTGAGTATGTAAGTACCAAGTTTCATTGAAATGTAATGCTAACTACTTATATCAAATGCTGAAAATTAATTAATTATGCAAATTAGGTAATTAATATGTACTGATATTACCATAAAAACTATCAGGTCTGTGCAGTGTCGTATGACATCTATGTACCAAGTTTCATTAAAATGTGATGATTAGTACTTGAGATATCAGTGGAAAAACCGAAAATTGACTAATCATTATGCAAATTAGGTAATTAGTATCCACGGATTATTACCAAAAACTAATCAAAACCTAGCATTAGTTCAGAGCATCTATGTACCAAGTTTCATCAAAATCCAATGAGTGGTTGTTTAGATATCAGTGGAACAGTCATGGAACCACTAAAAAATAGCTAATTATCATGCAAATTAGGTAATTAATATGCACGGATTTTTACCAAAAATTAATCAAATCTGCGCATATGTTCAGAGCATCTATGTACCAAGTTTCATCAGAATCCAATGAGTGGTTCTTTAGATATCAGTGGAACAGTCATAGAACAGCTAAAAATTAGCTAATTATCATGCAAATTAGGTAATTAACGAGCATGGATTTTTACCAAAACCTAATCAAATCTGCGCATTGGCCCAGAGCATCTATGCACCAAGTTTCATCAAAAACCGATGTATGGTTCTTGAGATAGCAGTGGAACAGTCGGACACACATACACACATACACACACACATACACACATACACACACACATACCCACATACACACATACCCACATACACACATACACACATACAGACACACTAACTGCAAAGACTCCCATTTTGTGCTTCGCACATGGGAGTCAAAAATGAATTGGCATTAGGCTTGTAATATGCCTGAAATGTTGTGCATTACTATGCATGTTATAAATACAATACACTGGCTATTTTAAAGTAATCCATTTCTGTGATGTGTCTTCATTCAGTAAGTCTATCTCATTCGCCATGTTCTGCATTTCTTTGAGGTAGCTGTCTGTTTCAGCAGAGATTGGTGTGTCATCAGAATCTGGTACACGCTGTAAATCCATTCTCTGTGAGTAAACAATATATTTTAGTATACAATTGATAAATATTCACTAATAGATTGAACAGCATCTCAACTGCAACAGATTTTGTAATATATTTTTATTTTATTATTATATTATTATTAATAATTTATCTTTGTCCCATTTACTGAATGTACATTTCATTTTTGGTTGAAAATAAGCAATAGGATTGATGAAAATGTAACGTACTAAAATCTTACATACTTTCTGAGAATTATTTGAAGAGTCAGTTAGCAAGATGGCTAAACACTTTGGTGTTTGCTTTGTTTATAGTTTATACTAGAAGGACGGCTAGGATACTGGAACATATCTTATTATATTACGTGTAAGCATTGTAATAGACCAGTGACTCACTAGCATAAATTCTTGTTGGTTCTTGTTGAATTTTGTTGTTCATTTCAAAATTCAAGTAACGATAAAGGAGATGTCGCCACCACAGGTATAACTTTGAGAACCACAGCTAAACTTAAAATAGTGATTGCTTATTGTCAATTTATTAATTGAAATCACATCAAAATGTTTGAATCTAGAAAACATTAGAAATTCACTTAGCCACCCTCAGCCACAGACTGACTTGCTGTATCCCAGAAAACAAATTAAATGTCGACACATTTTGGAGTATAAATTTGTGTTTGTGATTTGGGACATACTCTCAGCATCACATACAATCATACTGATGAATTTATAACTAACCTGAGATTTATTTTCCTGAGATGAATCACTGTTGTAGAAGTTAGAATAAAACTTTAACTTCATTATTTCTGGAGTTGTATTTGGTACTGAAAATATAAATATGCACACATTATGTAAATATTAGGACAGATCTGATATAGTGAGATCTTTTTTTTTTCCAGTTTTCATCTACAAGATACAAAAGCAGATATATTGTGAGAATAGATAGATAAATAGAATTTGTTATTTGGAACGTACCAATGGAATCTTGAGTAAAGTCCAAAACTAACAATAACAAAACAAAACGTTCACATTATTGTGAGAATATATACATAAGAGTAATGAGTACAGCTAAATTCATCCAGTAATTTGAATATTATACTGCAGAGGCGGCGGCACACAATTATGCATGAGGGGGCAAGATCTGCTCACTGCACCAACCTTGCACCAAAGTTGCAACCTTACTAGGGGGTCCGGGGCATGCTCCCTCTCAAAAATCTTGAAATATAGACCTTCTGAAACGCTATTTCCTGCATTTTGAGGGGCAAATTTTGACGACTCAAAAGGCTTCAGCTTGATTTTGGAGGGGCGACGCCCCCAACATTTTTTCGAGGGGGCAACTACCCCCTCTGTACTGTCAGTGTCAAAGAGAGCTGTTGACTCTGTGAAATACTGCTTCCAGTATAGAATGCACATGTAATGTAAATACACTATATTAGATTATCAATATACAGCCAACTATCATTGAGTTGATAAACACAAAAATAGAATTTACCAGTTGAAATTACTTCTGTAACTCTGTCAAACTGATTGGTGCCTCCAATTGGAGAAACTCTGTCAGTGTCAAAATTTGAGAGCATGTTTTCAATTTCTTTCATGTCGTTCATGGCGTCTTCGTCATCAAGGTTCAATTCATAAGGAATAGGCTTTTCTTTCACACCGACTAAATGTAACAAAAATGAACGACATACATCACTACATACTGAATGTTTCTCATCAACACAAAAAAGGTTGAACTGATATCAAAAAAGATAAAAACAATCACTTAGTATGCCTAGTATTATCAGACAGTAGTACAAGTAATATGCATATACAAAGTCTTAATCCATTTGGGTAGCCTATCTTCATGAAAATAAATATTTTAATCAGTGATTGGTATGCAAATTGGCTAATTTTAAGCCACAAAACATGGTAAAAGAAATTCACTAATTAAAATGTACAGTATAATTAAAAAACTAGTTTCATGCAAACAACTGTACAAGTGATAATATACATCTATTTGACAATACTGCTATACACAAAGAACATGCTAGACCAGTTAAATATTGAATTGCCTGTGTGTGCTCCCTCTTGTTATTTTTTTCTAGAGAAAACCCTTTTCTAAAAAAACTATCAATTGAAATTGAAATAAAAGTGGTATACAATATTACCTGAATAGTCACAATGTAGTGTTGATAACTGCATAACTGTGTTTGATGGAAGTGATATACTTGTAGATGCTGTGGCTGCAGTGTAAGAATTCTCAGTCTTCTGTGTTGTAACTATTTCATAATTTTTCCCACCTTTGTACAGCTCATATGGCAGTATGTTTCTATTAGTAAAATATGACATAAATAAAAGAAGTGATTTGCCAAGAAGGTTATGTTTTGACAGCCTTTGTTTGCTGGCCATTCGAAATGCAATGCTAGATTGGTCTGTATTCATGCCTTGCGTGTTTATTTGTTTATTTCCGCCACTTCTCTACTTTAGCTTTGAGTGATTGTTATGAAATTTGGTTACAGTGACTCAATAGTGTACCTTGCAACTCGACTGCTTGGTATGCCTCCAGGATTTTTGTAAAAGAAAACTACCATAACATAATATTGGATTTAAAGCTATATCACTGAAATAGGAATGTGTCCAACCTGTATATAGGGACCAATTAAGATACTGTACTTTATAGACAGGATGTCTTTATCCAGTGAATATTATTATA